>NC_066881.1:14941424-15270965 GCF_022985175.1 Labeo rohita | reverse complement strand
ATGTAACGTTAGTTATTGTTTGGATGTATGGCTATAGTCAGCTAGCTATATCGATGCTAAAAATGCTTTGAGGTTGACAGTAACTGATCAAGTTTACATCACATTAAACTAGTTACCTTGTTAAAGCATGCTTATCCTTAAGGTTGGCTGCATTAACAGTGCAGCTTCGTTTTTTTTTTCCTCTTCACATTAATGTTAAAGCCTCTGAGCCGCTAAGCACTATGGATTACTTCCATCTACGCTGTCCTCAGTGAGTCCTGGCGGTGGGAGATGAAGGACACTTTGCCAATGCTTTCTGATTTGGCAATAAGGTATCTCTGTGTGCAAGCATCATCCACACCCTCAGAGCGGACATACTACTGTGGACATTATCAGTCAGAAGCTGGCTTGTCTGTCTCCTGAAAAAGCAGAACTGCTGAGTGATTTAAAGATCGTAAGTATGCAGCAGTGAGTCTCACATATTGACTTGAAACTGTTAAATTTGCAGGTAATGTGCAATGTAATCTTGTTAAAACTGATTTAAAAAAAATGGTATTGAGAAAAGTATCTGGCATCAAAGTCAAGGTATCAGTATTGGTATCGATATGAAAATCTTTGAATGACACCCAGGTGTGCATCCACTATCAAAAAATAAAAAAAAATAAAATAGGGCTGCACAATTAATCGAATTTCTAATCGCAATTACAATTACAGATGCCACAATTATATAATCGTTCAAAGGCACAATTACAAAAAAATAAAAATAAAAACACTTACATAATTCTGCTTGCTTAAGATGTGGGGTGTGTATAGGGGTGGGCGTGTTTTTCCTACAGGTTATCTTTATAAACTATATATAAAAAGGTGGCGTGCAGTGCTTCAAACAATGGTATAAACCTATTCAAACCATTACTGAATGTAGATTGCGATAATCGTAATTAATAATTGCATTTACAATTTCAAGGGAATAATCAACAATTATGATTTTTGTCATGATCGTGCAGCCTTAATGGAAACCAAACTTTTGAATGGTTGTGTTTAACAGTTTCTACCAAAAAAATTAAGAAGCAAAAACTATTTTCATATTTATTTCTGAAAGATCTTGTAACATCAAATACTAAAGCTAATAATTGTTATTTTAAACTGTAATCATATTTCACAACATTACTGTTTTACTGTACTTCGGTCATATAAAATCAGCCTTAGTGAGCTTAAGAGACTTATTTCAAAAACATTTCAATAAATAATTATTAGTGTATACACAACAGTTCAAAATCTGTGACAGTAAGAGGTTTTAAGAAGGAAATGAATATGTTTATTAAGAATACCATATCATAATACATCCGAACTCCTACAAGCCATTGAAATATTTAGAGTTTTCTGCTTGAACTAGTTTACAAGTCATGTCTCGGTAGGTTTTTGACTTGGCTGACACAACCTGAACCTTTGTGGATTCATGAGCATTGTCTTGCTGTATGTCCTACATTCGGCTCATCTCAAGTTCTGGATGTCCCCTGTGACAATGTTCCTTCTATGTAAACCCCAAAAGAAAAGATTCTTTTGGTAGAACACACTGTTCTGGTTTTTCAAAATACAAGCGATCCCTGTAGATGCTCTTTGTGACTTTCTAAACCTTGTTTCTGAACCTGTATGCTCTCATGAACGCAGACATTCCAAAGCAAGCTTCATACATCAAACAATCAAACAGCCCAGCGTGTTATTTGCGTCTTGAATGACAATATATATGAAAAGTGTAACACCCGGTGTTTAAAAAGAATTTTAACCTTTTGTGTTTGCCCGTCTTTGTTTTACAAGAATGAGTTCATAGCTTTTAACATTTGATTCAAACTATTACAGACAGAACTACTTATATACATTCAAAATCAGTGAGGTGAATGTAGATGAAGACAAGCTCACATTTAAGGAAGAGGAAGATAAGTCTAAACTCTTCACAAAGTTTCTGACTGTGTTCCTCTACCTCTTTTGACACTAGCCAGACAGAGAGAGCGTAAAAGAGTTAAAGACAGAAGTGAAATCCTTTGAAAGGCAGCTCATACTTTACTTATTATACTTTTGAGAGTGCGCACGCATGTTTCTGAGAGAGAAAGACGGTTTCCAGAAAACTGACACTATTAAAAAGTTTCTTCACAAGTTATCCATCACCACTGGCTTATTACAACTACAGTGGCACTTGTGATTGTGCATATGTGACTGTCCAAATCTGCAGTGGAAATTTCTATGAAAGCTGTAAAATACAATCTGAAACCCAGAGTATGTGCTTTTGTAGTCCACTGCCATAGAGACCGATGAGACCGCTCTTTATCTTGGAGGAAAATACAGACTCCAGCATTAAAGACCTTGTTAAACCATCAATTTCTTCTTTAATATTACCTTAGAAATTCAGCAGAAAAATGGCAAAGATATATGATGCTGCTATATGTGCAATTTTCCACTGGGTTCTGAGATTCTTGTATAACTAAGATGATTAATGTACAGTACAGAGAAATGTTGACTTGATAAATAACTGTGTGTTTTCAATGGACGCTGACAGAAGATGTCTTAAAAGTACAAACTCAAACAACAAACAGAGACAAAGGATGTCAAACGATATTTGTTCTTATAGCAGCACTCATCTTTTTTGACACATCCACTCTTACTTGCTACTACAGTAAAAAAAAAATGGGAAACTGCACTTCATTACTGTTACATCATAAGTACATAACACTGCCATTAATGTAACAGAACAAAAATGTGTTGTTTGCTGTCCTCTCTTCTGGTGTCTTTGGATAAACACTGACTGGCCTTTAATTACGTTGTGCATCTTTGTGACATTTACACAAATTGATACCACTGGAGTTCATAAACTGTAAATACGCTAAACAAAATCTGAACAATGGATAATGTGTAATTAGCCACTAGTAGTTTTTTCGTTATTTTACAGATTTTGGATATAACTGTTAAGGTATTTTTTGAAAGAAAATAATACTTTTATTCAGCAAGGATGTGTTAAATAAATAAATAAATAAATATCTACTATATCAGTTAGATTTTAATGTTTTTTTTTTAAAGAAGACTTTTCAGCTCATTAAGGCTGTGTTTATTGATTAAAAATACAGAAAAAAACACTAATATTGTGAAATACTACTGCAATTTAAAATAGCGCTTTTCTATTTTAATATATTTTAAAATATAATTTATCTCTGTGATACAAAAGCATCATTACTCCGGTCTTCTGTGTCACACAATCCTTCAGAAATCATTCTAATATGCTCATTTATTATCAGTGTTGGAAACAGTTGTGCTGCATGTGATATGATACTTTTTTCATAGCTCTAAAATGAATAAAATGTTAAAAAGAACAGAATTTATTTAAAATAGAAATCTTTTGTAACAATATACATTACCGTTCAAAGTTTGGGGTCAGTAAATAGTTAATAATTTTATTCAACAAGGATGTGTTAAATGGATAAAAAGTGATAGAAAAAGACTTACTGTTAGAAAAAGATTCATATTTTGAATAAATGCTGTTCTTTTGAACTTTTTATTCATCAAATAATCCTGAAAAAAGTATAGGTTCCAAGAAATATATATAAAGCAGCACAGCTGTTTCCAACATTGATAATAAATTAGCATGATGAGTAGAGGTCGACCGATATTGGATTTTTACCGATACCGATAACTAGGTTGGACCACACTAGCCGATACTGAATAATCGACCGATAGTTTTTAAAATGGATACTGAACGGAAAATAAATAGTGCTCTACTATTTAAAAAAAAAAGTAGCCTACTGAACCACACTTTGTAAATTAATAAAAATATTAATATTAATTATATATTGATCATTACAGTTAGTTCATTGTTCATTAATGTTAACAAAAGCAACTAAACATTTTTAAATATATCAGTAAATGCTGAAATTAACACATTCTAACAAGAAACAATCCTTCTATTCTACAGCTTTTATCAATCTTAATTTTACAAATGCACTCATATTGTAAAGTGTTACCATTACATCAACAGTCAAGCTAAAGATGGCCATCTTTAAATATCTACACAAGGCCACAGTATTGAAATTGCATACATATTGTGTACTTTTCACAATTTAACTGCTTCTATTCTAGAACATCAGCGATTATCTAATCAAAATATAAAAATATGTTAGTTACACAACAACTGCTCTCGTGCTATATAACAAAGACTATAGGGACTTTGCTGTATGATGATGACCTTCTCAGCCGCTCCAGCAACGGACCCAACCCGGAAAAAAATATCGGCATGGATTTTTGTTTTTCAGATAACCGATAGTTCCGTCAACTATTAACTATCGGTGCCGATTAAATGGCAAAACTGATACCGGTCGACCTCTAATGATGAGCTTAAGAGAATTCTTTCAAAAGCCTCAAAAAACTTACAGACCCCAAACTTTTGAATGGTATATACACACACCCACATACATATACAGATATTCACTGCCATTAATTCAAATGTAACCCACGCTGACTTACACAACCATATGTAGATAAGTGTGCACACTTGTCCAACTGCCTGTTACACAGCCAAACTGTCAGTTACTAGACAGAAAATGAGCAGTATGGCACTAAGACAGAATAATGAAGGTCATTGACAATGACATGTATCAATTCCCTCTCTTTCTCCGTCTCTCTCTGCGGAGCTGCCGCATGACAAAGCCCCAGGCCAAAGTTAGCGGAGAGACACAGTCCAGAGACGACCAAACTGTCATAGCAGAGCAGAGAGCAGACAGTATTCCCAAACAAAGGGAAGGGTCTAGAACTAGACAGTTTCAGGTACACATCCATGCACACATGAACTTGACACATATGTAAAATGTATGCTTTCTCCATGCATCCTACAACAGACCTACCCAAGCTATTATGTCAACAGCATGTCCTGTATTTGCTTGCAATAGCATTGAAATCACAAGGACTCTATTGCTACAGCTACCATTCTTTTACAGTGGGTGATACAAGTGATTTACGGGTAAGAAGCATTCCAACAACTCAGTCTGAAGCAGCGGAAAAGTGCAGTAAGGTGAAAGAACATATTTAACATTTCAACTTTCTATGCTGGCAGGTAAAAAATGCACTTTCAAACAAGTTACTGTGAAAACCGCATTTCCCACAAACAACCTGAAGCAACTAATCTCAAAGCAAAGACTGTATCTCCACCAACAGCTCCGTGCTTAGACTGCACACAAGGCCAAAAACAAAAGTCAAATCTTTTGGTTTAAAATATAAAGGCTGCAATATGTGGCACTCTGCTATACAGTCAGTTAAATCAGAGAGACTTACCTGTATTTATGAAGAGCAGCAGCAATCCAGTGGTGGTCAACGGGGAGAGAGGAGAAAAAGAAAAAAGAAAATCATTAGAAAAAACCTTCAAACGTGGCAGTGAAAGGTCAGTTTTATACAGTGTGATACTGCATGGCTCAATTGTTTTAGATCAAATTGATCCAGAGTTTTAAATCGCATGGTCACATTAAAAAACGTGTAAACACCTAGGCCTAAAGGAGTTAAATTGAATATACATTTCATATTAATGGGGTCAACTGGCTCTTGATAAAGCTGTGAATCATTATTGATTATAATTAATGTTAATATTATTCAAGCTTTAAGCTCGTCTGAAAACCAAATTTGGCATCAAACCCAAAATTTAGGCAGTAAATTAAATTATCCATTGAAGCGGCTGAGCTTTCGCCTCATTTACAGACACACACATTAATCAAAGGTTTACTGAACCACTGAGTTAAAATAAAATGTCAAAGTGCTGCCTGCTGCTATCAGCATTAGGCTTGAAATGGTTTGATCTGAGCACATGTAAAACAAAACTTTGCTTTTGAACGTGGGTGAAGACTACAGTGTGGAAAGAGGTTAAGCTTAAAAAGATCTAAGAAAAATCACAAATGAGAACCTTATTATCGGAACTGTTTCTCACAAATAGCAACGTGATCAAACAAACAGCGGCCGGCTTAGGTCTTCAGCTTTTGATTTCTAGTTTCAGAAAACACTCAAGACTGTTATCACATTTGTTAAGGTCCAAAGGTCTGCAATCAAACTGCAGTGATCTGAGCTGTCCTCTCCACAACTGTCATTATCTAATAACAACTGTCTAATTTGTGTCTATTCAACGAAGGAATTTCAAGAGAAACACCTAAGACAAAGCTAATAGTTAAATTAATCATGACTGAGAACTCAATTGTGCGAGCATTGAAAGCACAACCCCTGAGCACTAAGATTTTCTCTAGGAAATCTAAACAAGTACTATAAGCACTTATTGAAGGCATTAAAAAAAACTGACCACAAGAACACTCCTACATGTG
This sequence comes from Labeo rohita, assembly GCF_022985175.1. Taxonomy (NCBI): domain Eukaryota; kingdom Metazoa; phylum Chordata; class Actinopteri; order Cypriniformes; family Cyprinidae; genus Labeo; species Labeo rohita. Next base: position 15,264,648 of record NC_066881.1, on the reverse strand, counting down.
GATGACGAGACAGGACTGAGGTAATTCAGTGAGGAGAGCCAGACAGAAAACGAGATTACATATGATGATGTGTAAGAGATATGTGCTGGAGGAATAAAAGCGGAGAGGGACATACTGACAGATACAATATACACACAGAATGCAAAGAAAACAGAGAGGCAGGGATAACAACAGATGGTTTTCACCATTTAGACTTTCTTAATTTTAGGGTGGCTACCATCCTAGAAATTCACAATGAACTGTGTGATTCTACGTAGACCCTATTTAAGGGGGTTCAACCCCAATCTTTCATCCCAGCCACTTTAACAATCTATGATTGCCTTAGATGTGCAATTCACTTCTCTGCCACTCATCTGTGGACCACTCTCCATTACAATGAAATAACAAAATGAAATGCCATCCAATGTGGCCCTTTTAGTCACATACATGCATTGACATTCAGCTATAATAATAACTGACTTTAAAAGGCATTCAAGCAAGATTTGAACCTGGGACCTCACACACGAAAAGCAATAACATTCCTTTAGTTTCCTTATGGCTGAAATCACTCATTCAATAAATAATCAAGGAATTCTATATGCTCCTGCAATTAATATTCCTTCCTGCTTATTTCATATCATAGCTATACAACATACTGTTTCGAAATGTTATGATGGCTCAGACATCATTTAGAGAAAAGACCTTCTGGAACTAAATTGCATAACCCCTGGATAAAAGGTTTCCTGAAAATGATAATCAGATTTGCCTTTTCACAAGAGAAGGATTGCACTCTCCATGTCTCTGACTAACAAGAGAGAAGAGGAAATGGTAAGACAAAAAGGGCTTCTCATCTCATCATCCTTTCATCTCAAATATGACCATTTTAAATTAGAATTAGTTAAAATTCAAAGTTTTTCTATCAGTTTAGGTGTCCATTCATTCTCAATGATTCACGTTACCTGTGGTGTACCCCAGGGATTGATTCTAGGACCTATTTTTGTTATACTGTATGCTTTCCCTTCAAACACTTATGAGTAATTTTGGGGTATTGTACCACTGTTATGCAGACGATGCACTACCCTACCTCTAAAATGTAAAGATAACTTGTCATATAAGAGACTGGAAGTCTGTCTGCACAAACTTGAGATTGTGGCTCACAAATAGTTTCAGTTAAGTTTTAACCAAGCTCAATTCAAAGTTTTTCTGTCAGTTTAGGTGTTCATTCATCATCGGTGGCTCACTTTACCTGTGGTGTACCCCAGGGATCCATTCTAACACTGTTCCTATTTTCGTTATACTGTATGCTACCTCTGGGATTAATGAGTAAATTTGGGGTATTGTACCAATGTTATGCGAATGACGCACAACTCTATATACCTATAAAACGTAAAGATAACTTGGTATATAAAAGATTGGAAGCCTGTCTGCACAAACTCAGATTGTGGATTACAAATACCTTCATGCTACTTAAGCATAAAATCCAAATAATTCAATTTGGGCCAAAATAGTACTCCGATGGAAACTATTGATCTCGGAAACCCTAAGCCCTATCTTTCTTACTTACTTAAAGGGAGATGGGCCACTTCATGGGTGTAATGCAGTGAGTGCCACATCCTTCTCGCCCTTATTTCTTCTCTCTTTCCCTTTAATTGTGAGCAAGGCACTGGTGAGCATGGCAGTTAAGAAGGTTTAACCCAGTTCAATTAGAAGTTTTTCTGTTAGTTTAGGTGTCCATTCATCCTCACTGGCTAATGTTACCTGTGGCGTACCCCAGGGATCGATTCTGAGACTGTTAATATTTTCATTATACTGTATGGTACCTCTGGGATCAATTATGAGTAAATTTGGGCTATTGTACCACTGTTATGTGGACTGGACACAAGTCTATATACTTATAAAATGTAAAGATAACTTGGCATATAAGAGACTGGAAGCCTGTCTGCACAAAATTAAATTGATAAAACCCAAATCATTCAATTTGGGCCAAAAGAGCACTCAGATGGAAACTCTATTGATCTTGGCACCCTTACGCCCTACCTTATTATACTTATGGGTGTAATCCAGGGAGTGCCACATCCTTCTCGCCCTTACATCTTTTCTCTTGCCCTTTAAATGTAAGCAAGGCGCTGATAAGCATAGCAGTTAAGAAGGTTTAGCCCGGTTCACTTAGAAGTTTTCTGTCAGTTTAGGTGTCCATACATCCTCAGTGGCTCACCTTACCTGTGGTGTACCCCAGGGATTGATTCTAGGACTATTATTATTTTCATTATACTGTATGCTACCTCTGGGATCAATTATGAGTAAATTTGTGGTATCGTACCACTGTTTTGTGGACGATGCACAATGCCATATAACTATAATCAGCCCGATCTCACTGCATTTGTACATATTTTACGAAGTGGCTAATTTGTATTAATTCGTACAACCTCACTCGTATAAATTCACACGATTTTAGCTAAAACATATAGATTTTTTACAAGTTGCACAATACGTATGACTTTGTACAAATGCCCTACACCTAACCCCGCCCCTAAAGCTACCTGTCACTGAAATCATACAAATTCTTACGAGTGAGGTTGTGCGAATTCGCACAGATTAGCCACCTCGTAAAATACGTACGAATTGGTCGTGAAATAGCGTCACTACAATATGTAAAGATAACTTGGCATATAAGAGATTGGAAGCCTGTCTGCACAATCTCAGACTGTGGCTCACAAATAACTTCATGCTACTTAATGATGATAGAACCCAAATTATTTTTTTAGGCTAAAAGAGCACTCAGATGGAAACTCTATTGATCTTGGCACTCCTATGCCCTATCTTACTTTTTTAGAGGGAGATAAGCCATCCCACTTCATGGGTGTACTGCAGTGAGTGCCTTCTCGCCCTTATCTCTTCTCTCTTGCCCTCTAAATGTGAGCAAGGCGCTGGTGAGCATGGCAGTTAAGAAGGTTTAACCTGGTTCAGTTACAAGTTTTTCTGTCAGTTTAGGTGCCAATTCATCCTTGGTGGCTCACATTACATGTGGTGTACCCCAGAGATCGATTCTAGGACCGCTATTTTCGTTATACCGTATGGTACCTCTGGGATCAATTATGAGTCAATTTGGCACACAACTCTATATACCTATAAAACGTAAAGATAACTTGGCATATAAGAGACTGAAAGCCTGTCTGCACAAACTCAAGATTGTGGCTCACAAATAACTTCATGCTACTTAATGATGATACAACCAGAATCATTCGATTTGGACCAAAAGAGCACTCAGAATGAAACTCCACTGATCTTTTAGGTGACAATTTAGGTGTCCATACAGCCTCAATGGCTCACCTTACCTGTGATATACCCCAGGAATCGGTTCTAGGACTGTTATTATTTTTGTTATGTATGCTACCTCTGGGATCAACTGTGAGTAAATTTGGGGTATCAAACGATGCACAGCTCTACCTATAAAACAGATAACTTGGCATTGAATTCTACCTCAACAACAGTCTTAAGTTAGACAAGCAAAACAGACAAATAAATTAACACAAATAACTCAATAAACCAAGAAGATTAAGTAATCAAGAGATGTTAAAAGTTGACAATTTTAGTAATCTATAAAATTATTCTGCCACATTTTTAATGGCTGCTATACCCCTGCAGCCTGGTCATGTAGACAAGACAGGGCACACAGACTGCTAATGAAAATGTGTCTCATTTGCGTGACAAGATTCTTACATTACAAATTTAGCAGGAGATGAGCCATCCCACTTCATGGGTGTAATGCAGTGAGTGCCACATCCTTCCCGCCCTTATCTCTTCTCTCTTGCCCTCGAAATGTGAGCAAGGTGCTTACAAGCATGGCAGTTAGAGGGTTTAACCCGGTTAGTGCATCGAATGCTAATTACAGAGTTAATCCCAGTGAAGCTATAAACACACATTCATTCACCAGCAGGAGATGGGGTGGGGAGGGGTGAGGTTTCCATGATGAACTGACAGTTACAGCCCTCATCTGCTCTCTGATGACTTTTTAATCTGTCACTAATCACTGTGACATAAATGTGACGGCATGAGAGACAGGCAGGGAAGGGGCAGGGGATCAGAAAGGGAGAGCGAACTGATAACTATCGTCTGCAGCAGTAATTTTTTAATGATGATTAAGGCATAGCTTGTTTTGGTTTGCCATGGAAAGCTACACCCCACAACACACAAGTGTCTTGAGCAGATGCTGCAATCATGTGAAACTACCCACAGGGATAAGGAGGAGAGGTGAGAGAGATGCAAGAAGCGATCAGGCCTCCAGGAATGGAATATGAATGGGAATTCAGTTTAGTCTTCAGTTTAAGCATCACTTTAAAGGAGTCACAAAAGCTCTGATGTTTAAATAGCAGCATTCAGGTCATTTTTCTACCCAAGTTTTCATTCTCAGGCAGTAAGATGCCGCAACAAGATGCTGGAACCATTCTGTAAGTTTTCATAGAAAAACAATTTCGGACCAGAAAAACATCAATGCCAGGAGTTGAAATCATCAGAACAACAACAAACGTCTAATGCACAACTAACTAGATCTCATTATAATCAACAAAGCTGCCTATACTGGAAATGCTTGATGTTGATGTGCTGCACAATGATTTGACAGACATGCTGTTTTATTTATTTCTTTCATCATGCACAGCAGCTGCAGAGCCTTCATTTCCTCCATAAGTCTAAAAGAGTTTTTTCCCCATATAAATATATGTGAATAATACAATTAATCAGTTTTGCATCTTAAGGTTGCACAAATATGCTGATAGACAAATAAATAGGTAGATTCAGTTAGTAATTTTAGTACTTTAACTTTATTTCAACTAGTTAACAAGGTAACTCTGGCTCCAGCACGAAAAACAGCATCATTTTGCAGCAAAATGAGTTTGTGACCCTACATGAGACCCCCATCAGCATGCCTTAGCATAGCTAATCTACATGTGAGTCACTATCAAATACAAGCAGAATATCATTTCTACTGTATTAACAGAGTCCAGGATGTTCTAAGCTCCCAGGCAGCTCAGCGGAGAGGCTGTGTCCACAGCAGCTGTGCAGCTATCTCTCTCACTCGCTCTGAAGGGGTTCCATATCTCCCTCATTTCCTGCAGGAGCAAATAAGAGCACGGGCAGGCCAGTCGCCTTTGATGTGAGGCACTGGCCTGGGCTCTAGTGATGGCAGATACTTGGAGAGATATTGTCAACCTAGCCCATCCAAATCCACGCCAGGAACTGAAAATGGAGTTAAACATGGCCATGTAGTGGCTAGGTCTGGGAGCCAAGATGGCTGCTGATTCTACTCCAATTTCCAGCTTCTACTCCAGGGAAGAAATAACTTAAAAAGTTAAATGAGTCTAAGCATCTTTCATGATTTTAAAATGATAGAAAAATGAGTGACAGAATGAGTTTTGGATGCCGGTGCCCAGTACAGAACACTAGTGTGACTTGTTTCAGTCCGCCAGTTGAATAGAAACGGCATAGGACCCTAAAGCGACTCCATTGGCTGAAAGAATGTTTACTGTGTACTCTATTCAGTGCCTGATTAGAAATGATGTAATCTAAATGTCTGAATGAATTCTATTATCAATTTGACAGCACTGACGCAGATGAGATCAAAGCTTGAGCTGAACTAACATAAATAATGACAGCATTGCCTTCTGAATATATGTTCTGAATATATACTCAGTCAAATCTGTTCACAATTAATTTAGCAAAATTGACAGTGAAATGAATCAACAATGAACTGACTCAAGCTGAATAAGCTGCTTTACAGCAGAATTTTGGATTTGATTCAATTTTTTTTTTTTTAATTTGCAATATATTGATTTTATTACTTTCCTGTTTAACACTGAGAAGCTGCTTTGAAACAATCTGCTGTATACAGCACTATAAAATGTTTTTTCTTTTTTTTTTTTTTTTTTTTTTTTACATATTTGTATATCGTACATATGTACTGTATAACAGAAGCTACAGAGTGTAAACTTAAAATTAGCTTCTCTGTTTGTATTTATTATTGAGACTTTTAAAGGGGTCATCGGATGCCCATTTTACACAAGGTGATATGATTCTTCAGGGTCTTAATGAAAAGTCTATAATATACTTTGGTAAAAATTCTCAATGGTTGTGTAAAACAACACCCTTTTTACTTTGTCAAAATGAGCTCTGCAAAAATCATCCCATTCTGAGGAATTGTTCCTTTAAATGCAAATGAGCTCTGCTCGCCCCACCCCTCTCTTCTATTTGTGGAGTGACAAGCCTGTTTACTTTAGTCGCATTTAGCACGTTATTAGGAAAGGTGATTGCAGAGAGTCATAAAAAACCCTTACACTCACTTCTGCCGTTAGGTGCATTGCTGCATCTTGAATAATTTGCGCGAACCTAGACGCATTTATGTAGCTTGGGAGGCGCATTCCCTTTACAAACAAATGTAATCCACTGCATCTTCAGCGGCTCAGATGTCAGGAGTAAATGACGACCACTATGTTCATTATTACATCCAGCAATACAACACCTTAATCGCTCGATTGGAGATATTCTTGTCTAATTTACATCCCTGCTCCGGCATCAAAACAGTGGAGGTCTGGAGGACTGTTACAGCTGATCTGAGGTAAGACGCTCATGTCAATCAACTATCGTGGGAGCGGCCTCTGTCGGTGTGAATGGCTGAGAATGGCATGATTTGAAAAAGGGGATATTATTTTTACAGATTAATTAAAAACCACTGCATGGATTGGTATCATTATAGGGTAGATTTGTACGTGCACTGCCAATGCACATTAATGTTCAAACAACATGTAAAAGTGAAGTTTGCATCCGATGACCCCTTTAAAGTTAGCTTACATTTCTATTTCGAATTTACCTTTTCTTTCTAAATTACTGTGAAAAAATACTTGCTCGACAGGTACATGTTCATCTAATAGAGAATAACTTGTTTGAGCAATTTCAATCTGCCTATTGTCCACACCACAGTACAGAGACTGCAATTATTAAAGTCACAAATGATTTGTGAATGGCTGTGGGTTCTGGATTTTTATCAGTACTTATTCTTCTCGATAATTTCTTGTCACAATAGCTTCTTGTTGGAGAGGTTGAGTTCGATTGGAATCACTGGTATTCCTCTTAATTGGTTTAGATCTTATTTATCAGGTCAGACTCAGTTTGTTCAAATTAAAAGTTTAAAATAATGGATATCTCAGATGACTAGTGGTGTGCCTCAGGGCTCAGTTTTGGGCCCGCTTCTGTTTATTATTTATCTATTGCCTTTAGGACAAATATTTCGTAAATTTGGTATAAATTTTCATTGTTATGCTGATGACACCCAGCTCTATTTGTCTTCAAAGCCTATTTCAACTTTACCACCTTCTTTTCTTTGGCTTTGCTTATCTGAAACTAAATCATGGTTTACATGTTATTTCCTTATGGTTAAAACCCTTATAGTCAAAAGACTGAAATTTTATTAATAGGTACTAAACCAATACTGCAAAAATGTGAAAGTTTTACAAGCTCTCATTTGTTAATATTAGAATACATAAAAATACATATTTTATTGTTCAAAATGTATTTGTAAATGTCAACATTAACAGATCTTTCAAAGTGCAGCAATACAAATATGGGCATATAAAAATCTACTTTTATACAGAGATGTTAAATATATTCTTTTTTTCAACATTTTGCTCAGAAATTAGGTCCACTGACTTTAAAAGTCATCAAAGGGTTATCTAGTTCAGCCAGCTTTATCACAAAGACAACGCTTGCCAAACAAATCTTCAGGTTTTGTAAGTGAAAAGCATGGATTAATCAGCCACAGCAGCACCTAACAAGCATAAACCAGCCTAAACCACAGAACTTCACGCTGGCCTTTTCAGCAGGAACAAAACCGAAACAACAACAACAACAACGCATTCAGATTAGGAATCCTACATTTGACGACAACTTTAAATAGCATGTAATTGCTGTTGGAAATCATTCCTGGGGCGCAGAGTCCTGGTAATCTGCGAAAGCATTTTGTTTCTAGGTCCTGGCCTGAGCTGTGTATCTTGAGAGTTAGAGGCTGAATGTGTCTGATTGGTGAATAGGATCAGAGCGGTGGCAGCTGCCTGTGAGGCCTCGTCTCTAGATCCTGTGGTAATTGGGAAAGGAGTTTGTTTGAGAATTAGTACTGCTCACCAGGGAGCAAACAACCTCCAGTGATAAACAAACCACAAAACCAGTACACTGAAAACAAGCAGAGAATACAAAGCAGGAAGTCTGGCGAACACTACAATACAGTCACACAGTCTGTGTGCATGTCTGTGTGTGCAGCAGAGCGAAGAGGGGCATCAGTAAATAAGTGTAGAGCTTTAGTTAGATGGTGTGTGTTACCTATGTGTGTGTACAGGCGCAGGGTGCGTGTATTTCAGTCTATCCGAGCCTGTTTATGCTGAGCAGTGGCTGTGCTCAGGTGTCCCAAGGCACTTAATCTTTTCATGGATCAGCAGCTGTGTGAGAACCCTACCAGCATACACTAGTGTCCCCAATGTACGGCTGACACACGCACACTCCCAGAGTCACACTCTGATGCACTTCACACAGGTAAATAAACATATAAATTCAACATCATGAGCATTTTGTGTGCTGCTTGTCAGCTAAAAGCTGTTTTTTTTTTCTTTAAAAAAAATACACCCTATAATTTTACATGACTGTGGGTTAATCAGTGGGAAAAAGTTCCTTTAAAGGAAAATATTCCACTTAGTGGACATCTTGGTAACAAGCTGGAGCAGTCAGCTCTTTTCTATCTTCCTGAAAATTAATAGACTTGTTTCATTAAATATTTTTGTAACACTTTATAACAAGGATTTAATTTGTTAACATTAGTTTTTGCATTTAAATTAATAATGAAACAACTGTTATTTGGTGAATGTATTAGTATAGAAGAAGGTTTTTGGGGTTTGAAAGATTTCTGAATCACTTGTGCTCACCAAGGCTGCATTTATTTGATCAGAAATACAATAAAAACAGTGATATTTAGAAATCTTACAATTTAAAATATCTGTTCTATATTTTACATATATTTAAATATATAGTTCATTCCTATGGTGGCAAATGAAAATTTTCAGAAGCCATTACTCCGGTCTTTAATGTCACATGATTCTTCAGAAATAATTTGATCTGGTGCTCAAGAAACATTTCTTAAGATTTTATAACATTATAAATATGAGTATGAATACAATGTATACATATAAATCCAAATATAAAATTAAAAACTACTGATCAACTGAATAAAATAATTACTTTTTAAAAAAATTTAACTGACCCCAACTAAATGTATTGTTAATTCAAATTTGTTTGAAACTTTAAAAAATGTACTGAAATGTGTCGAAATAAACAACAATGTTATCAGATTTTAGTTTTAGTTAAAAATATGCAAAAAAAAAAAAAATAATAATAATAATAAATAAAATAAAATAAAAAAATGTGGTGCATTCTAGAAACTAAAAAGCTGATTGGTTAGTGGGGGACGTTCTTTCCTACAGCTGCCATATTGAGTGCTACAATTTCTTCTGTTCATTAAAAAATGTGCTCATTCTGTTCCATCTTGTAAAGTCTCTGCTTCAAGAAATCCATGATATCTTGTGGAAACAACCAGAATATTTTGGATGCTGGATATTCTGGCAGAGATTTTCTTACTATAGATAGAGATGAGAGGGTCTGTATTACAATTGGTGAAAGTGTGACAGCTAACTTGGATCACATGTCCCTTAATAACCAATCACAGTACAGCCTTGACTTCACTGAATATCAATCGCAGTTTACAGATACCATAAGAATGAATGAGAAGTGCCGTAAGCTGAATCCCACCTGTCACAAACAGTCAGTGACTTCTATTATAAAACTGCATTTTTTTTCATGGTAAAATCTAAAAATAGTTCAATCCAAAAGTATTGTTTAGTGTAAAACATGTTGAAAATTAGCAGATAGGCTGCCGAATTATTAAATGATAAGTCATTTCCTCTAAAAAGCTTTTTATTCAGCGTAGTGAAGCCTCTCTTCCATTGACATCCATTCAAAGAAAACAGCCTCTGGTCTTTTTTTCCCACATACTGTTAGACCGGAACCATTAGCTTTAGCCGTTACGCTTTTTGGGCTAACGGTTGCAGGCTTGCCTTCTAGTGGCTGTGATTCTGGTGTCTCACAAAGCCTCTTAACTAGCAAAACACCAAACCTTCTTCAGCCAGCTTTATCAGAAAGACCATGCTAGTTCACTAGGTTCATCAGCTATATTTTGAACAGCATGGCCAAGTTGGTAACCCTTCTAGACTAACCATCTGGCCTAGAATTACACACTGGTCCAAGCATTCATTGGGGAAAGGCAGTCCCATTTACCGTGATACAATGTGCACACATTCATACAATACACAAACAGGATAATAGCTGTCAGTGTGTGTGGTAAATGTCATTTCAGACAGTGCGGTACCGGTAATTTGATTTTATGGGTTGAGTGTGGGACTGACATTGGCGCCACTGTAGACTGACCAGCCTAATTACACTAACCCTCACAGAAGCTGTGCCTTTATCCTCCCTCCCAACATGCTCATCTCTTTCTAGCTGTGAATTCATAAGCTTTTTTTTTTCATTTTGGTCATTGTTTTCCTTGATCCATCACTCCTTCTCTCTCTGTTCTAGTCTGTTAGGCAGGTGGGCCTTGGACTCCTGGGGCTCCTATTGAGTCAGAGGAGAGAAGAGCAAGAAAAGGCTTTGATCAGACATCAGAGGACGAGACTAGCCAGAGAAAAAGCCCATAGATTCACAAGCCCAGGCGGACACATGCGCGGCTGGGTGCCTCCTATGACCTGCACATCAATGAATAGAAAATTAAGAAGTCTGGCGGACACAATTATTTTTTTCCAGAGCACTGAAATTGTCGGTGCCAATGCAAAAGGTTGCTAACTGATAAGCAACTTTACATTAAAGTTTAATTAGATGACATCCAAATTGGCCTTTGTTTATTTACCAGCTCTAGTAACCAGCCTAGGGCCAAATTCATGCTTTTTGTAAGCTAAAGCCACATGTTCAATGCTCCAGATGTTTCTCTGGGGAAGGGGCACATTGCGCATTTGGGCACAACTCAACAGATGGAGAAAACTAGCACCAAAAGAATAGAGAAAGAAATGTGACCAGCAAAACACAAAGACTTTTTTTTTTCTGGAGCACAGGAGACTCAAACTAGACTAGACAAACCAGACTCTCTGATCTTTCTCCCTCCTTCCTTCATCCTTCAGATCTCCTAATATCTGAAAGCAGACTAGCATTTGAATGTGAGAAAAGGAGGGCGTCTCAACCCCTCTGTCTGTTAATCTTCATTAAATTTACAAACCCCATGAAAAACAAAAGGGATGATGCCTAATCTCTTTCCTTGGTATTCAAATATTTAAATCACATGCAAAAACAAAACATATCGAACAAATTGCAGAGAAAATAGTCTCTGATGGCATGCCCACATTCTGTTCGATGACATTCTGATGCATGTGGCACACAGAACTGGCAAGAATGATCTAAAAATTCAGCCGTTTTAATGAGATGTAAAGTCAGAGAGTAACAGTAAGGGGCAGTTCACACAGAACCTGTTTTTCCATTCCAATGCATTACTTTTCCATTGATTTTCTATGCAATCATGCACTAGGCATGTTGCGATAGTCAGTGTTACCGGTTTTAATCACTTGCTCACCCCGGCACCGCCCACACCGTTGTTTTGATTTTTATAATAATAAAAATCGTTTAGTTCAGTTAGAGAACAGACAGTACAATTAAAAACTGAATGCGGCTGCTCAGTGCAGTGTGCCGAACAACAGTCGCCTCACAGATCTGCAGCAGGAATCCGAATTCATTTATTACATGAGGAGAGAGAGTCGAGCTGACGAGTGAGGTGAGAAAGGCAAGACGTTAGCGAAAGATTTATTTTTGAAACGAAATACAAAAGCGCCTGTTATAAAAATATTTTGGATTTTGAAAGGCCTGTTGACTGTTGCTGTTGATCTAAAAGGTGATTTTGGAAGCTTGTTGGAAGAAAATGTGTTTCTTATTTATTTGGTTCCACCGTGTTTGCTGATTTTCAGAATTAAACTTTGTGGAAGTTATTTGTTATTTTACATTAGGCCTATACCACTGTGTATTTTTGTTCATTTTGTTAATAAATTAATCATGCTACGTTTAATATAAGTAAGTTTGTTGTAGTGTTTTGTTGTTGTCTATTCAAACAATTGGCGCCAAATTGCCGCTAATTCGATGCGCACAGGCACATACAAGCTATTTAAAAGTGGAGAAAAGGGAGGAAAAGAGGGAAAACTCTAACAAACTAACAACTTTTTAATTTTATGGTAGCATAATGTTTTTAAACTAGAACATTTGCACAAAACTGTATATTTTACTTTAACATCCGTAAAATAATTTACATCTGTAAAACAATAAATTCTGATTACATAAAAAGACATGAGTCCATAATTGCATTATCTATATTAGGGGTTTTCAAACTTTTTGGAGCCAGAAACAGGCAAAAGGATTTTCCAAGGACCCCCCCTCATAATTATAACAGTGTTTAAGGCTAAAGTTTAATGTGGGTGGGAGAAATGAACATAATATGATTGTTTATTGGTACAAATGGTCCCCATTGAATTTGTACTTCTTGATACTACAGCATAATATTAAAATTTACCATATTTTCTGGAAAGTTGCACCAGGTCAAAAAACAACAACAATAAAAGTTGCATGTAGGTCGCATTTTACCATAATGTAAATACCGATAGGCCTAAATAAAGCGAACGTTAGGAAACGTAAACACTAACATGATTTTACTTCCCCTCACTCCAAATAATTCAATTTCAGTGGCATTCAAAACAGAACAAAAATAAATGCATATACATACAGTGCACAGCAAAAAAAAGTACACCCCCTCTGAATAAATATAAAAGTATTTTAATGATCACTAATATAATTCATAGAAAGATGGCAAAATTAAAATGTATTAAACATATACTTAATAAAAAAAAAACAACAAAATACATGCCAGTATTTTCTGTAAAACAAGTTAGCCAATTTTGTTTAAATGAGGGATCGCAGAAATGAGTACACCCTAGATTTAATTTAGTAAATGTATAATATTCTAGTACCTAGTATGTCCTCCAGAACTTTAAGTATATTGCTTTGACCCTAACACTGAGTGCACAAGTTCATGACAAATTTACATCCGTCCTGTTAAACTCCTGGAAAACGACCTCATTAAAGGCCCTGGTCTTTAATGGAGAGTTTTGCTCAGCTCGTCTCTACAGAATCCCCCCACAGCCACTTAACAGTGTTAAGATTGAGTGAATGCTGAAAAATGCCCAATAATGCAGGGAATGAGGGGAGGGTAGCATCTTCAGTTTCAGTTTTTGTATTACATCACACAGTGGTTTGTGAATTCATGACAGCATTGATAAAGCACAACTCCTTCACACCTTCAGCACTCATACATCCCTATATAAGAGCCTTACTACCACTGAAAATCACTGTGGGTACAAGGCACAGCGTACTCTTCCTCTAGCAACACCAGAACATTTTAAATGCTTTTGGATCCGAAATGTTTGACTCAGTCTCTGAGACCAGAGTATGGATTCCCAGAAGTCTATATTTTGTAAATATGGGCCTTGGCAGAGTGCTTTGGCTACAGTAGGTAATTCTAGTGGTGACAACAACCATGATAGTCACCTCTGCAGGTTGCGTTGTACTCTGTGAGATAAGGTGTCACTCTTTTCATAGCTTTTGCCGGCTCTGACACACTTGCATGGTATTTTTCCGGCTCTTTTTCTAGCAAAAATTCACTCATCACTAAATGAATTCTTCAAGTGAAGACCTGATTATTTCATGAGCTTTGTCAAAAGTCCATTGTTTTTGAAAGTCGGCGCTACTTCTGCAATATTTTCACACTTAAAACAATAATTTGGTATTCCTCTTGTACCATTGTCCTCTTTTATGCTAAGAAACAATTCATTTGGCAGTTCTCTCCTAAGTGGTTCCATTGTTGACAGCATTAAGTCCGAGTATGATTCAGTAGGCTATAACACTATTAACTGTCAGGAAATTACTTGTCTTTAAAGGTTTCGTTTCAATATGCTTACCTTTTGATCAAAAATAGCCTTAAACCTACACTTTTTTTTTCCTTTGGGCTTCACAGATGAAAGAAACTCTTACAGATTTGGAACAACAAGAAAGGGTAAATAAATGATGACAGAATCTTTATTTTTGGGTGAACTATCCCTTTAAGATGCAGCATGGACACAATCTTGTTCTGAAAGTCCAGGTTATGCAAGACCATTATGTAAAAGATATAAAATATACCATTTCATTTGTAAATTATTAACTGGAAATAATTGACCCTGAAGAAAAGGCAATATGTAAATGGAAACTTACTTGCCAAGAACTGGCATGCAGCATACGCACGCTAACATCCCTGTGCATAATTTACAGTTTATGTGAGAGACAGAGAGAGTGAGGGAGAGAGAATGTGTGCTTTTAGACATGCACACCAGCATGTTCACCATTTCCCATTATGCTTTCTTGGCAGAACTGTGCATATATAAAGTCTTATCAGCATGTGAGGAGATAGCTGGGATGGTTCACGCTCAGCTACTTAAGACAATTCCTCCACCCCAACAACACACATTGCATGTGATTTACGACCTTGACATTCCAATGTACCTCATGCCACCCTTAGCAACAAACACGGCGAACAGGGGCGACAAGATGGCGCCCTGCCTCTTTTGCAACATGACATATCACCCAAAGTCCTTTCTTAAACTCTGACAGTCTTACAGTCAGCAACACCATAAATCAAACCAAGTCGCCTTTAACAAGGAAGCAGAGACATGACAGAAAAAAGCACTCACTAAAAACAGAGAGCACCATCTGCTTCCTGTAGTTTGGACAGTTTGGGAGGATTTGTGTGAGAAAGAACGGAGACAGAGCAAGCTGTTTGCTGAGGGAGGTGAGAGCACAAACTGAAGCATGCTTTGGTCTTAGCAGAGGGTTTGAGCAGGTTGATTCACTGCAGGACTCTGGGATGGCATGTTCAACTATTATCTTCATGCTTAGTCTTACAGTACATTTTCATTTATGTACAGTAAGTCAATCAATATCACAAATTAAACTTCGTTTTAATCAGGGGTGTTTCCTCAAAACACTGGATGAAACAAAACAAAGCCAATATTGCAAAATATAACAAAGTTACAGCGGGAGTCTGTATCTTCCTCACCTCCCCTGAGCCCACTGAGTTTTAACAGACCCCCTAAAGTGTGCAGTGAGTTTGATGGGGGGGTAACTGAGAATGAATGGGGGAAAGTCATGTGAGGCAATGTTTCCATTGCGATATGACTGGTTATGATCAGCTGTGATTGGTTCATGTGGTCACACTCCACGTTCGCAAATCAGTCTGAATGGACAATATTATGGTGTTAATGGGACAACTAATTAAAAAAAGTGAGTAAACAACTCACACACTTAGATATAACCACTTTGTTATGTCATAATAAGACTAATAAGCGTGGTGAAATTTTAAATAAATCTCTTTGTCTGTGAGCAGTATTTACTGAGCTTTGATGATTTTAAATTAAAAAATGTAAAAAAAAAAAACTATTAAAAAAACTGAACATAAGTTCACAAATAAAATATATTGTTTAAATTCTTACTGCCTTGAGTTATTATTTTGGAATAAATGTATAATGCTTAAAAACACTAACTTTCCTACTTGGCTTTTAATAAAATATTAATTACATTGTTAATATAAAAATATATATTTTTTTGTATTTTCTGATAGTGTAAGTAATGCTTATTTAACAAAGAAAATATGACTGGGACACGAATTTACATTCGATTTAAAAAATAATAATAATAATAATATAATAAAATATTAAACTCACACACAACATACATTAAGTAACTCTGGACAATGTCATTACTTTCTTGGTACAGATGTTGCCATATTTGCCATGTTCCCTTAGAACTTAAAAACTTATAACTTAGAATGTATAATTCACTGTGCAAAATACCTTTCTCTAGTTAAAATTTCTACAGCTAAACATACTTTCTTAGGAACCATTTTTAAATTGTTCATTTTAATTGTTCATTTTATTTTTTTTTCTCTGCCCACAATATCAATTTCCATCCTGTTGGTCACAAAATAAAATAAAATAAAATATATTAAAAAAAAAAAAAAAAAAAAAAAAAAAAAAAAGACAATATTTGGCCAAGATACAACTATTTGAAAATCTGGATTCTGAAGGTGCAAAAAAATCTAAATATTGCGAAAATTGCCTTGAAGATTGTTCAAATTAAGTTCTTAGCAATGCATATTACTAATCAAAAATTAACTTTTTATTTATTTATGGTAGTACATTTACAAAATATCTACATGGAACATGATCTTTACCTAATATCCTAATGACTTTTGGCATAAAAAAGAAACAATAATTTTGACCCATAAAATGTTGCCATATTTGCCATGTTCCCTTAGAACTTAAAAACTTACAGAATTTATAATTCATTAGGCAAAATGCCTTACTCTAATAAAAATTTCTACAACTAAACATATTTTCTTAGGAATCATTTTAAATTGTTAATTTAAATAAATTTTAACTGTTAATTTGATATTTTTCTCTGTCCACAATATCACTTTCCATCCTGTTGTTTTTTTAAAAAATAATAAAATAAAATAAAATAAAATAAAATAAAGTAAAATAAAAATCCAGTTACTTAAAGACTTCATCCTCCAGGAAATGAAAAACTTTCCCATCTGGTTACATTGAACATGATCTTTATTTAACATCCTAATGATTTTTGGCATAAAAGAAAAATCAATAATTCTGACCCATACAATGTATTTTTGGTTATTGCTACAAATATACCCATGCTACTTAAGACTGGTTTTATGGTCCAGGGTCACATAGATGAAGTAATTCACAGCTCTTCAAGTTGACACCCTAGATCTAACACTTATATATAAATAAAGGTATAATAAATAAAGTTGAAATGTCTGAGCCTAACCAAAATGTATTTATGAAAACCTTGCATAACCATCTCAGTTTTGCTGACTTCTGGGAGCATATGAATGCATACGCAAATGCACCCCGCATCTGCATCAGTGTTTTCATCTCTGTATTTAACCTGGTTTCCAAAACAAAATTGCAAAGTTTAAATTAGTGAAAAGGGAACATGGGAAGCGTCCCTTATAGTGGAACTGGGCTTCATGTTTATGCAAGCAAACGCTTAGCTAAAGCGATTTCATTTTCATCGCATCATATCTAAATAATGCAAACATTCTCATCAGAAAGCAATGCAATAATCCCACAAAGTAGCCAATTTGATGCAAACACGGTCTCTAAATAGCAAATGAAACTGCAGTCACCAACAAGCCTTTCTCCCCAATGTACAAGAATGCTTATTTTTGACTCCAGTGCGCATTAGCATTTGAATAGAGGTGCTACTGTATAAAGTACTGTTTGAACAAGCTGATGTCCATGTTAAACCAGCATACAGTCAGGAATATTTTTTTATTTTATTCAAGTTCCTCAAGCATAGAAAGCTGAAAATTTTCTTATCTCTTTGACAGACACAATAATGGAAGTAGGATTTATTGGAGTTGGCAAGCACAGCGTCTACGCAAGAGCGCCGCTTTCTCTCTTTCGTCTATTTTCCTTTAAATTCCCCTTCTGTGGGCAATTTCATTTTCTCACACTGTCTTTGAAGTTGAAATCAAGGTCTTCTGCATACGCCTGTGCCTGAGCTGGCTGAATTGATTCCATGTTGATGAAAGATTGTTCTTTTTAAACGTCTATGTGTGCATCCGCGTATATATCTGTAAGTGCATTTATCCTTCTGTCTATTCATGTGCGTCATTGTGGAGGTTTAATCCGAAAAGCTGCGCATGTTCTCTTGTGGCGGAAAAATATTAAGAGATAACTGAATGACCATTTCCCTTCACATCATTTACCTCCCGTACCGCTGAGGATGATGTCACTTAGTCTTTTAATCAATTATTTGTGAGCTGAGTGCAGGCCTTCAGGAGATTACTGAAAATCTGCACTTAATTACTAATTACTTCATTAATACTGAAGATTAAAAGCAGATGAAAACTTTGAACTAATCAGAGTCCGCTGCCATTTAGTCTAGAAGGTAAATGACTGTTAAAAATAAAAGTTGCAAGGAAAAGCAGCATTTATCACACACGCTCGTGCACAACTATTGATTGACCCATGTGAATGTGTCATTTCCATACTAATTAGTTAAAGCAAAAGAAGAAACAGTTCATGGTGATGGTTATGGTTTTAGAAGCACATTCAAAAACAATAAATCTAGAAATGTTTACATAGATGGAAAAAAAGCATTTTTATTCCCTTTACAATAGTGTTTACATCAGACGCTCTGTGTTCAGGGATATGCTAATCTTTGTCCAGGCAAATTTCCAGGCGACAGAAGCAGAATGATTCATTCTGACTGCAATGTCAGAAGAGCATCCCTCCAACCAGGGCCACCATCTATGGTATAACCTACTTATTGGGACAGGGAAAGAGGGGTCTATCTATTAAAATATGGTCCTCAACTGCCTGAATTGAAGAACTAAAGGCCATGACCCACCAAAAACTTCAATGAATTTGCAATAATGAAAGTCAACTGTATTAAAAAAGTAGCTTTTGGGCTAAAAAGTTGTGCTCGAACGCATTGAGAGGAAATAACTGCAACAACTACAGCTAATGAACCATAATAAATGAGCCGTTGGCTAAGTGTGTCATGGTCTTAAAGGGACAGTTCACCCAAAAATGAAAATTACCCCATAATTTACTCACCTTCAAGACATTCTAGGTGTATATGACTTTCGTCTTTCAGATGAATATAATCGGAGTTATATTAAAAAAATTTCCTGGCTCTTCGAAGCTTTATAATGGCAGTGAATGGGCGTTGAGATTTTGAAGTTCAATAAAGTGCATCCATTCATCATAAAACGTACTCCACACAGAACTGGGGAGTGGCATTCCAGCAGACCACGTATAGTAGGAGAACGCGGTGACAAACACAGAAGTGCAGAGGAGAGAGCAAAACAAAACACCGGTTACGAATTTGAAAAACAAAATGAGGACTTGTAAATAAAAATATCGGAGGATTTCGATGCAAGTCAAGAGGTTTTTTTTGGCTGTGAACAAAACTTGGTTCTCACGCTACGCCTACACTACGCCTACGTCCTATGTCATCTGCGTGAATGTGTGAATGACAGTTAGTGAAGCTAGAGATCTGGTTTATAAAGTTTTAAGCCTCTGGGGTCGACAAATGCACTGGCACGTTTTGTGGAATTTTTTCCTAATAACCCCTAAAGGAACTTAAAGTACTCCGTCATTCATGATGTTCACATATTATGTTAGCCCAGTTTGTGCAGAATACAGTGTAATCAGACTTATTCAGACTTATTCAGACTTAGCCATTAATGTGCTTTTAAGATGCTTAAAAAAAAAAAAAAAAAAACTCAGTCAGGGGATGTCAAAAACCCCCTCAGACCCCAGAGGGGCAAATATGGATATTTCTCTTACAGAAACGCATTGATTCACTTCAGAAGGCCTTTATTAACCACTTGGAGTCATGTGGAGTACTTTTTATGATGGATGGATGCACTTTATTGGATTTTAATATCTCAACACCCATTCACTGCCATTATAAATCTTTGGAAGAGCCAGGACATTTTTTAATATAACTCTGATTGTATTCATCTAAAAAAAAAACAACAAAGTCATACACCTAAGATGGCTTGAGTGAGTACATGGGGTAAATTTAATTTTCGGATGAACTATCCCTTTAACACACCAGCATATTCTTCTTGTGGACATTTCTCTATATCGCCAGTGAAACAAGCAGAGCAATTTGTGGTGCCCAAGGCAAGATCCCTATTTCTGATGACCAACTTTTGACCAACGTTTGAAAAATGCATTCTTTCCTATGGCAAAATTCAGTCACATAAAATGTTCTTAACATGTGAATTGTTTGCTAAAATGATTCTAACTGCACCGCTGGGGTTTACATTGTTGCCCCCTCCAGTTGGTGCCTGGAAACATCCCTGGAAACAAGTATAATGAGTCCCAACGATGACATTTAATGATACCCAGGGTCGTTGCTAAAGGTGGTGACAATTCCAGGGGCCGCTGGCGATATCTACCGATTTTCAATTTAGGGGTGACTATCCCTTTAAGGAAAGTGCATTAAAAAAATGCTAATTAAAACACCCATGCAATTATGACCTCGGGAAATGCAGTGACATAATTTATTGCCAGCTACTGTACTGCTGTGAATGTAGAAATGATGTTATTCATCAGTCCCTGCTCTGGGGAAATAGTGATGCAAGACATGGACACTACGGCAAGCCTCAATATGTTTCCACAATGTATAAAACACGTAAACACCTTGTTTTCTCCTCATGAATGGTAACAAAATCCATCCTGCTGCGCCAGCGCTAACAATCAGCTGCGGCACACTGGCACATATTCAGTTTCATAGCATTCCAACGCTAATAGTGATAAGCCACTGATGAAATCAGGCTTTTGCCCTTTGAAGGCAAAATAAAAAATATTGTATCGCTGCTGGCCAAAGCCGATTTTGGACTTCACAAAGCTGCCAAATCAGCGAACACGCAAACCTCTTGAACTTGTAACAGAGGCTTGTTACAGTTGTTAATCAGCTATTGACAGAGCTTGATAACCAGCACGACTGGCAATTACCCAGATGGCCTAATCAGAGAACAAACGTACAATTAGGGCTTGTGATTTCAGTTAAACCGCTAAACTAAATGTGTACTTTACCTTTCGTTCTGCTTTCTAGCATGCTAACGGTGACGTCAAATGGCCTACTAACGCTGCTGTTGAAAAATTTAAAAAGTCACTGCACAGCCACTTTTCTCGCAGTCTAAGAGGGCTTTTTTCCATCGTTCACTCCCGCTTTCATTCCGGCTTTTCATTACTCCTGCACTCTCTCATAACAGTGGCCTTATTGCAGCAGCACAGTGGAGAAGCACAATGGCAGGCAGGTTTTTGCTGAGTCAGTTAACTTGGGTGTTTGTGTGCAGCCTGTGCGTGCAAGTTTATGTGTGTGAAGTCAGGCAGGCCCAGGCAACGCACAATGACTCACTATAGATGGGGAAACTATTACCGTGCTATTTTTAGCCTTCCACATTGATGCTTTATCATCTTCCCCCCACTCCTTCTATTCATTTGGCCAAATATTGGTGCAAGCTCACAGTGTTTTGCAAGCACTGCAGTGTGGCTGCCGGGATGTTAATCAATCGCAAAAGGCAGCGCTGCGCGGAGTGAGATTCAATCTGGAACATGTCAAATGGGGTGTCAAGCAGACCAGGTAGACTTGTCACAGGCACATCTGAGCAATCTCGTTTCTGAACAACAAGCAACGAACACTGAGGAAATGAATACGAATTTCTCCATCCATCTTAATACTTAGCAGCCCTATACGTTAGGGGTGTGCAGCGAAGCCATTATCTGTAAATGTATCGGTTGCAATGACAAATTTATCAGTTTCTATAACTGCATTCCGACTAAAACAAGTGAGTGGGGCTTAAACCAGAAATGTGCCAGAAGAAAAAATAAATAAATTATTAAAACATATTTTTTATAACAAATGTACACACAATTACGGTTCAAAAAAAAACCAAACAAAAATGTTCAAAGTTTTGAAAAAAAAAAAAGTTTTTACAGCCTTTATGTACATGAACATAAAAAACTAAATGATAGTAAATAGAAATGTTAAATAAAAACACATAAATATATATTTTTATTACTACCTTTACATAAACGATAAATGTAAAAAGTTAAAATAAATAGTAAGTATAAATGTGGAAATTAAACTATTCACTACCAGTCAAAAGTTTTAGATTTATAATGTTTTTATTATTTTTTAAAAAAAGAAGCCTCTTCTGCTCACCACGCCTGCATTTATTTGATCCAAAGTACAGCAAAAATACTAAAATTTTGAAATCTTTTTCTTATTTAAAATAACTGTTTTCTATTTGAATATATTTTAAAATGTAACTTATTCCTGTGAATTAAAACCTGAAATTTTAGCATCATTACTCAAATCACATGATCCTTCAGAAATCAGTCTAATATTCTGATCTGCTGCTCATAACATGTATTATTATTATTATTATTATTGTTGTTGTTGTTGTTGTAAACAGTAGAGTAGAATTATCTAAAATATAAGTCTTTTGTAACATTAGAAATGTCTTTACCATCACTTTCGATCAATTTAAAACATCCTTACTAAATAAAACTATTAATTTCTATAATTCCCCAACCCCCCACAAAATAATTATATTAATAAAAAAAATAAATTAAAATAAAATAAAAAAAATACATCATACTGACTCCAAACTTTTGAATGGTATAGTGTACAATGTATCATTTTTTTTTTTTTCAGATAATTGCTTTTAAATAGTAAAAATATTTCACAATATTACTGTATTTATTACTGTATAATATTGCTGTATTTTGGATAAAATAAATGCAGGCTTGGTGAGCAGAAAAAAGCATTAAAAATATTACTATTCCAAAACTTTTGTCTGGTAGTGTATATTAAAATTATTTTTAATACAATCTTTATGTAAAATAAACATAAAAAGGTAAATAATTGCAAATATAAATTTAAAATAAAAATATGCCTTGTATAACCTTAAACGTATTTTCAATTGCAACCTTTATGTAAAATAACGTAAACAAAATGCTATATAACTGTAAATATTAATGTAAAATACATGTGCCTTTTATAAATCAGAAATTTATTTTAATGAAATATATGTTATTAAATGAAATATATAAATAAAACAAAATATATGAAATGAAATAAAATAAAAAATAAATACACAAAAATATTTATCAGTTTACTTTTAGCCATACTGACTTCACACTGACTCACTATGGCGCTGTAATTTTAGATTTATTCATTAAAAATACTGATGTATCCCTGGCATAATCAGTCTCTCTCTCTCTATGTATGTAGACAGATAGATACATAGACAGATAGATACATATACTGATAATGTATTTCATTTTAGATTTAGATTTATATATACATTTCTGAAGATATCCATCCCTACTATACGTCACCACAGGTATTTCACATTTGAACCCTGAATGACCAGTAAAAAGCTGCATTACAGGGTGCTTCCTAGATGGCTTGTTACTGCTAGTCTACATTAGCGGCAAATGACTCGTGAAGAAATGGCCTTTTAGACATTAATAGTGAGGCCATCACTAGATAAACAAGCTCCTCTGTCGCTACACGAGGCAAAAGCTGAAAAGCTAAACCCATATGCTAAATGAGCCGCCAAGGAACGTATTACAAGAAAACCAAGGCAGTGTAAGTCAAAGATTCAAAGAGGGGGAGAAATCTTTGATACATGCGGATGTTCCTGCATTTTTCCCCTCTCTTTGAGCACATGAAGAATGATCATAGTAGGTCTGTGGTGGCGAGGATTAAAAAAATGAATGCAAAGCCTCGGATACACATGGCCTACGTCTACTAGCGCTTACATGAAAGAAAGAAAAATCTGCAAACCGCCCTGGATTGAACTGACATATAGAGAATATAAATTAAAAACCATCCAATCACAGAGGGGTTACAAAATACCTCCAAGATATGACCATCAAAAGCTTACTTGAGAGAGATTCCATGCAATATCTATTACTAGGAATCCTACCGTTCAATAAGTGCTGATATTTCTTGGAAGACACCTGCACCTCAGGAAAGAAAGAGAATACGATATCTCCAAAGTGCTCTTGTTGCTTTTAACTGAGACTGATAAAACTGGATTAGCTCAGTCAAGGTCACAAAACTGTAATGTACACCATGTGTTTGATTAAACAGGGCCCACCAATATAAAAAGTGTGATGGACAAAAAGATGTAAGAGGAGTCAGCAGGGTGACTGGAATGGTTATATATTTGGAGCCATTCTGTAATTCTATAGATAAATGAAAATGCTCTTAAATGCATTCAGACAGAGGTCATCTCGCATCTGCAGGTGCTCTGTGGCTTGCCAAATTACATATTCAGGAGTTTTTGGTTTCTTCACAGTCAAGGACAAAAATAATGCCATAGCAACCAGGGTCAAAAATTAAAGGGATAGTTCACCCAAAAATGAAAACTGTGTCATTAATTACTCACCCTCATGTCGTTCCAAATCCGTAAGACCATCGTTCGTCTTCGGAACACAATTAAGATATTTTTGATGAAACCCGAGAGTTTTCTGACCCTGCATAGACAGCAACGCAACTACCAAGTTCAAGGCCAAGAAATGTAGTAAAGACATCATTAAAATAGTCCATGTGACATCAGTGGTTCAACTGTAATGTTATGAAGCTACAAGAATACTTTTCATGTGCAAAGAGAACAAAAATAACTACTTTATTCAACAATTTCTTCTCTCTGTCAGTATGTGCATTCCTCTGCTTGTAAACAAGCCACAGCGCATCTGGGGTTCTACGTCAGAATGCCGGCTCGTATGCATCGTGGTACTCGTGTGAACGCTTGTCGAAGACTGACAGGAAAGAGAAGAAATTGTTGAACAAAGATGTTATTTTTGTTTTCTTTGCGTGCAAAAAGTATTCTTGTACACTCCCAAAATCGCTGGGTTAAAAACAACCCAACTTATTATTTGGCAATCCAGCGCTGGGTAAATATTGGACAGAACACATGCTGGGTTATTTTTCCCAGCTGGTTGGGTTAAATGTTTTTACCCCACATGCTGGATTGTTTTAAGTCAACTCTTGTTTAAAAATTACTGGAATTATTGGAAATTAAAAAACGCACACAGAATTATAGAGGCAACAGCAATAATCAAAAGATGAACATTTACTATTAAGCAAGAACACCCATGGACAAAAATATAAGACAAATCAAATTTATTTGGGTGAATAGTTTATATTATCACATACTATTAAACTCGTTTACCAATCCTTATAGTCATATAAAAGCAATATTTAAGAGTAGCATTTTAATTTAATTGTATTCAAGCATTCACCATATTCACTTTTCACCGTAATAGTGCTAATTCTCGTGCTGGTGTGTCACCGAAATCTGAACCCTCTGACTGCCACCTCGCATTTTACTCATAGCTCAATGATGCTGTGACTGACCCTAACATATTTTAGCATCAAATTAAATTAAATTCAGTATTATAACGAATAAAATTAGTTTATGTTATGCCAGGCAAAAGGCGTTTCCATCATGCGAAATGACCGCTGCTAATGCAGCTGATTGACATCTTGTCCTTGTATATTGTGTTGCGTAAAATAATATAATTTACAGCACAGTAAAGACTTTTTAAATTAAACAAAATGTATACGCACCTTTATTTTGCTGAAGAAGTGCGCAGCAGCGCTGAGAACCGCTCTTTACTTTAGAGGATGGAAAAAGCCAGCGCTCTGACTGTCACTCGACAGCTGGGTTGTTTAGTTGGACACAGGCTCAACCCAGCAGTTGGGTAAAAATATTAAAAACAACCCAATTAAATGACCCAACAGACTGAGTGTAGCTTCATAAAATTAGGGTTGAACCACTGATATCGCATGGACTATTTTAAAGAAACGCTCTACTTTTTTTGAAAATAGGCTCATTGTCCAACTCCCCTAACAGTTAAACAGTTGAGTTTTACTGTTTTCAAATCCAATCAGCCGATCTCCGGGTCTGGCGGTAGCACTTTTAGCATAGCTTAGCATAGGTTATTGCAGCCGGCAGAGTTGCTGTCTATGCAGGGTCAGAAAGCTCTTGGAATTCATTAAAAATATCTTAATTTGTGTTCCGAAGATGAACGAAGGTCCTACGGGTCTGAAAGATATGAGGGTGAATAATTAATGACAGAATTTTCATTTTTGGGTGAAATACTCGCAAAGCGGCAAATGAAGGCAAAAAACTCTATTCATGTATCATAATCAGGTGTTACTGCAGTACTTAATCCAGGATTACACTTCTCTGCACAAGTCCCACAAAGGTACAGCATGACATATCCAGGCCACCATTAAGATGATGACTATCTGCCTCTGTGCCTTTGGACCTTCCGCCCTTCTGAACAGCTCATCTTCAGCTTCCGCTCATCACTTGGCATGATAAGCACACCGCACCCCTATTGTTTCACGCTCCACATGAATACATTACTCATTTTGTATATTACCTAAAACAATAAATCTCCAAAACATGTTTTCATCCTCCACCCACATAAAAATAAACAGAAAGGACAAAACAATTACAATTCTACAAGTCCCAAACTTCTGAAATCAACCATCTGTAACGTGTAATTGGAGAACAGCATACAGTCCAAACGAGGCAACGATGACATCATCCTCAGTGTTAAATACTGAGCTCACCGCAATAAGAGCCATAATTCCAGCTGAGCGGGCATCTGTTCACTGGCTTCACTCTGAAAGCCAATGCAATAGTGTGTGAGTTGGTGCGTTTAGGAAGATTGACTGTGAGGGTGGGGTCATGTTGAATTGTGCAGATCACAAAGCTTGATCTGTGGCCTTTAACTGTCTCATTCTCAGCCAGAGATGGTGAGTGGTGCGGAGTGGGGAGCAGGGTTGCACTATTTTGCCCGAAGCAAGAAGTGTTTCAATTTGAAAGCTGAGCATCGGTGCTTCCTCTCACAAAGATTGATTTGATATCACTCCATTTTGAGCGTATTGCGATTGCACGTCAGCACGAATGCAAGGCGCTTTTTTAACACATTGTTAACACATTTAAAGAAAAACAAGAAATAGTGTAAATTAATGATGAAAAGAGTAAACACATTTTTGTAGAAAGTAAAAAGACAAATGTCGAGAGTGTTTATTTCAAATTCGGAAATAAAAAGCTGAGAAATATGTCATTATCTACTATATTTAAACTAAACAAAAATGTTTTGAGCGGAGGTGCAAAATCACTGCCACTCTACTCAGTTGATATACTCTCAAATAAACAATAAAAAAAAAAACATAATCACCCAATCTCAATATTTGTACACTAAAAGGATAAGTGAGAGTAATTTTTCTGGATCTGTTTTTTTTTTTTGCTTCCTTCCAGTTTTAATTTTTCTACACTACTAGACTAAACAATAATTAACATGAATTTATTTAAAGTTTAACAAAACAAAAATGACATTTTAAGGCCCTATGAATATATATATATATATATATATATATATATATATATATATATATATATATATATATGTTTGCATTCCATTTTAACGGATTCATTCATTTTTAATAATAAAAAGCATTTCTAATTAATTAATCTTTTAAAAAATATATATTGTTATTTTATTTCTTTTTTTCAAAAACACTGTATTGTGTATTTAGGTTTTTTTACTGCATAAATTCTGGCAAAAAAAATTTGACAGCATAGCTGATATGTTCTAAAGAAAAACAAGTAACAGTGAGTGTAAATTAATGATGAAAAGAGTAAACACATTTTTGTAGAAAGTAAAATGTCAAAAGTCTTTTGAGTGTTTATTTCAAATAAAACAAAAGCTGAGAAACATGTCATTATATCCTATACTTAAACTAAATTAAAGTTTTGTTTGTTTGTTTTTTGAGTGGGGAGGCAAAATCAATGCCACTCTACTCACTTGATATATTCTCAAATAAATAAATACAAAATGACAAAATCTCCATATATGAACATTAAAAGAAAGAGTGAGAGTAATTTTTCTGGATTCAATTTTTTTCCAGTATTATGTATTATCCCAGTATTATTAACAAAACTTACATTTTTAAGGCCTTGAAATGAATTTTTTTTTTTTTTTCTCAAATTCAGTTTTATTTTTACCAAATTCTGTTTTCTATACATTTTGTTTGATTCCATTTTAATGTATTAATTCATTTTTTAATGTATAATGTATTGGATTTTATTTAAAAAATAAATAAACAAAAAAAATATATAAATAAATAAATATATAGTATAGAAAGTGTATTTACAGTGTTGTGTATTTATTTTTCTCCTGCATAAATACTGGCAAATAATTTTTCTGGTAAATATTCCTAAAAAATAATAATAATCTTTTAATAAGAGTTTTATTAGTAGTAGTACTATCATTACATTAAGTAATATATTTCTATCAGAGTTTCTTCAAGTTAAACCAAACTTTTATTTTGACGGGTTTCTGCTTGTATATGATATGACAGCAAAATGTTCATGAAGTGACTCTTGGAGCAGTTTTAGAGGTTATGTTTATGTGTTCATGTACTCTCATTTTGAGGCGGCAGAGGTTGAAAACATTGCGAGCATCACATGCGCTTCAGTATGTGTGTAGTAAACGAAACCGTGCGTCTGTGCCATTCGTTCACACAGAGACACAGAACATGCAGGATTCATATTTAAATAGTCTTTTTGCGGCTAAATATTTACAGACACTAGTACATATCACATTCTGATTTAAGTGTACTGATCTACTTTTGACTTTTCCATCCAAAATTTGGCAAATTCCATGACATTCAGCGTTATACAGTAAATTTCATTTTTATGATTGGCTCACATGTTCCGAATTGCAGAAATCATAAGGCCCTAAGTAAAGGTATCACACGAATGCCCTTGACAGCCGGGACATGTCTGTCTCATTAGTATAGGCTCACTCAGGCCAACTCCACCTCAACTTCAAAAATGCTGGTCGCTAGGCAGCATGTAATGATACCAGCAGCTACTGCTCCCATTGTTGGAGTTGCTATGGAGACCAGGTGCAAAGGTTTCAGAAGTCAAGAGATCTCTGGATCAAGGCACCTTTCTCAACTTCTGGCCATATTTCAGCACCTCCACACCAACTGCTCTATAATGTACAGTTCTACAACAAACATGTACGCCTGCAATTACAACCATAAATCTGAACTAGATACAGTTATTGGTGCTGTTACTGAGGGCTAGTTTGCTAAGAATGAGAACGAGACCACATAACTCTAAAAGGTCTGCTTTTCATGTTCACAATTTTAGAAATAGGTTTGTCAAGTTGCGGTATGTCACCAGCAACAGCTGTGCATTCACATTGGTTTTATACCTGTAAAAAGTAATGTGGAAATAAATATATATACATATATATATATATATATATATATATATATATATTTCAGGTTCTACTGTTTATCAATTCTTTAAGAGAAATATCAGATAAAACTAAAGGCCAAACCAAAATGGAGAAAACGAAAATTGATCTGACTGCATTTAACAACAGTAACTTTGACCCCTGGTTTAACTTCAGAATATAGTATAAAATTAAATAAAAAATATATATACTGCAATAGCACACTTTCTAGTAATAGCAGCTGCATCGTTGTATCTTTAGTCTGTTTATTTCACTCAATGTCCTTTTAAATTAGCACATTTGGCACCTTAACAGCTGTCACTTTGTGTCCAGGAATTACTTAGCAAGCCAGAGTCATCATTAGAAATTACTCTTAATAAATGCCTGCAACATAATAACCAGCTTTGGAGGAAATTGAAGGCTATTCATCATTGTTTACTGACTGTGACAGAGGTTCCTCACTGCAGGTGAGCGCAAATGTGGTCAACGACATCAATATCAATATACACAATAAACACATTATATAATCTGTGCTACAGCAGTACATTGTAAAAACTGACACATACGAATAATTAATAGGGCTGGGTCTATATATATATACATATATATATATATATATATATATTGATTACTCCAATTAAATAGATTCTTTTGAAGCTTAAATAGAAGCTTTGTCCTTTTTTTCTTTAAAAACAAAGTCTCAGATTTCAGATTCAGTCCATTTTATTACAGTATTCAAACAATAAATGCCGTTTTGCCACTGTTTAGCGTGGAGTGAAAAAAACATATTTGGTAACCATAAACATGTTAGTCAGCTAGAAAAATGAACTCTAGAGATGAGCATTTTGCTAAATATAACATATAACATATTCATTATTTTTACTGTTTTTCAGTATTTAATTTATATTTGAATAAATCCGTTAAGTTTTTATAACAGCCACCATTTAAAATGTTTATATTTTAGAAAACGAACTTGAGTAGAAATATAATTATGTAATTGTAACTTTATTATTATAAAAACCTCATTGAATGTAATTTAAGCGTTTGTATACAAATCAATTAATTTTAACCTTTAATATTAAAGTGGTGTAGTACCAACGGATGCTCGTGTACATTTTAGTTGAGAGATTTTTTTTCTTGAGAAAGTTTGCTATGCATTGTACCTGATATATATCCAAAATAGCCAATATTCAGTCAAAATCAAAGCGGAAACTTATGAATCTGAATCAAATCAAGTCTTTAATTCTTGTGTCAGAACCCATCCCTAATAATTAGATATGCTCCCCAAGCATATCTGTATAAATATGAGATTCACATTTTTCAAAACACTGAAAGCCTAACAGATTACAAAAAGATTAATTTACTGACTGAATATGGAAAGATCAATATTTCCAAAACAAATATTTCAAAAGTGCTAAGAGATGCCAAAGCTGGAGAGAGCTGGTAAAAAAAATAAAGAAATAAATAAAGATCAAATACATTCAAAGCTCACAATCTTCAAAGGTACTATATTTGATTTTGCAGCATCTTTTGCTCCCCCACAGAGTAAGCTACATGTGTTTATGGGTAATTTCTCTCATTGGTTTGCCTCTTTGTTAACTTTAACATACAAGTTACTTCAAAATTATTTTTGGGCACTGCAAAAAACAAACTAATAAAGCCTGACCAAGAAAACAACCATTGCATTTTTTGAAAGGGGGTCTTAAACTCTTCATAAGGAAGTAGGTTATTGCAGCCAGAACACAATTCAAGATGTCAGACATCACCAAGACATAGATCTTCCATTTAAAAATAGAGAAAATCAATGGTTTCCTTCAAGCTGCGTATATGACCAGCCTGTGGCATGCTGTATATACACTTTAATGGAAAACCTACATTAAAGGCCAGCGCCACAGGAAACAGATCCACTGGAACAAACTGGCATTGGAGTTTTGCCCTCTAAGGCAAACACTGAGAAAGGGATCTCCTGCAATCTTCCTGTCGACAGCGCTCGCAGGAAAGCTAATATAAAATGACTTCGCTACAACTGATGTCCACTCTGGAAATGAACTAGTTCTGTCCAGCTGGGCGGAAACCATGATGATTCCATTAACTGAGAGGGACTGAACTGTAATAGAAACCAATACTGACCCACTGGAGAATCTCGATGAATGTGGCAGCTGTGACAACGCATGTTGCTTTTGTATTCCATCATGTTTGAATGACAGCTGGGAAAAAAAGGAACGACTTTCTTCGAAAATGCACAACAAAGTCACATACAGACTCTTATAACGTCTAAATTTCTGTATAGGAGATCATACATTTTTATCTGCCATTGTTTATGACGTTACAAAAACTACTCTCTCAGAGGTCAAGGGGTCAACTTAAAGCCACAAGTGTTACTGGACAGTTTCTATTAAAATATAAAGATTCAGAGAGCACAAATATGGCTTAAATATATATGCAAATACCCTCTCAGGCCAAAGGTCATTGCTTTGCTTTTGCCTCTCATGATGCCTACCAAAAAGGCTTTTAGATTTTCAATGTAAAGCTGCTGAATACTGAGGCACAAAATCGCCATTGTGTTGACTCAGATTTGTTGCAGGTGTGTTTGTGTAAGGCGCATATCACGTGACAATAATGTCCTTACTCTTGCGCTAAGAAAGACTAATATTGCAATTCAGTTAGACAGTGGATCTGCTAATAAATGTAACTGGAATGCATATTATGTTGCAAAACCTCAAGTAATTGAGGTAAAATTTAAGACATAAGGTGTGTGTGTGTGTGTTTTTTTTTTTAACCAGTTAATTGCAAACCCCGCCTGCTGCCAATTATAAAGATTTAATTTAAAAAATCAGATAAAAAATTAGCCTTTACGAGGTGATATCTGACTCCTTCAAGTGAATTAAAGGGGAATTTTGTTTTTACCTTGTAATGGCATTTTTCTAGCTTTATTAAAGTATGTCATCTTTTATGTCAATTTTGTATAAATTATATTTTACAAGCTTTTTTAAATGTCTTATTAAAACAACAGAATAAGAACAAGTAGTATTACAGTATTAACGAATTAAATTAAATCAGTATTAACAAAATTAATTTGTGGTGGCACAGAAGAACACAAAGGTGGCTTGTAGGTGTACTTTCATGTTTAACGAAGCTCAGAGGTGGCATGCGTGCAATCAAATTCATAAATTCATGTTGTGATTAATGTTTTAAATATAAACTTTTGAACATATAAATATTAAATTATTTAAATAACTGAAAAGATACTTTAAAAATTAAACTAAAACTGCCAGTAGGTGCCAGCAAGTCACTGATTTAATTACCAAATCATTCATTCCATTCGTTTGAATGGCTGATTCATCCAGGAATAAAGCAAGTGACTGTCTTTATGAATGGGAAACTGAATCACTGACTCACTAGATTCGTTTAAAAATGTACGTTCATTCATAAACGAAACAGCTGTGTTTGACTGGAGATGCGAAGCGGCTCAGTTCTGACTTCGTCGCCTTAGAATTATAAGGTTCTATTTGACATTTTTGTCAAAATTGAGTTATTCACATTTACATTTACATTATGTGATGTTTCTTTTGAAAGCTGTGTAAATTTTGGGCCTTTTTTAGAAAACAAAAATGGTTCAATCTACAGAAGTCTATGGAACGCAAAAACTTAGTATCAGAATGTATACAGAACCAGACGACTTGTTTCAAACTATTTTTGATGATGAAATACAGCAAAATCAGGCAATAGTGTTATAGTCAGACAATGTAAGTCCCTTAATATTAAACTTCCTGTTTTTTAAACTATTGTATTAAGTCAATATCTCATTTACAAACTCCCTTAAAAATCACTAAAATCGCGATCTCACAAAGTTCCATTATAATCAACGAAGCTCTCTACACTTATTTACACTCTCTCTACACTTTGTTTATGAATGGATTTGTCAGATATGTCTGTGATACATTACTCAACATTGCAAAAACACGTAGAAACCTTTGAAGCTTTGAACACATATGCTGATCAGGTCAGGTGCACATGGTGCTCCTAAATATTTTTTCATAGTCGCACGCAGTAGTTTTTTATTCGACTGAAATGGTTACACCGTAGAGCCCTGTTTGTACAGTACACATGTACATTTGTCATTTTTTGTCTGCATATTAGGAGATATTTAGTCATTTAAGCGATAGGTTAAAAGACTACCCTGGAACGGCATAAAGCTTATCTGAAACGTTAAAAAAGGAAAAGTAGGAAGTGAGTCAAACAATGAATCTAAATTGATACAGTGAAACAGTAGCCTAAGGGTAAACCTTGAATTAATACCGCCTCACTTAACTGGTAATGAGCATTCCTTGTTTTCACTGCGTACAGACTACAGCTGGGAGTACAAACATGTTATTAGGCTAAATAATTCAATTCGAATGCTAATCACTTTAACGTGACGATTCAAAATGGTTAACAATCCAATAACATTCATTAAGTGTTACATGCCTGAAGACACTGCACTAAAACCAATCCAAAGAAAAGACCACCAAACCACCGGTGTCCTTTCTACCCAAAACCTCCCTCTCAATTTCAGCCTCCTCCAAAAAAACAATATGTCTGAAAGACCTCGAGCGTTTTAAAAGCTAGTCACCTTTCACAATCAGCACTTGAGATTCAATTAAAATTGAAGCGGCGAGGAGGCTGGCGGCGGTGGCAGTGTGGAGGCAGGAGCCTGAATCCTTTGCTGGGTAATTACACAAGGTTGTGTCAGAGGAGGGGAAGCTTTGGAGAAGCAGGGACAGGTGCGGAGAGCACCAGCATGGCGTACTGACAGTAATTGCTCCTCTGAAGAGGAAAGAACATAGGAGAACATGTGTAACCATGAGAGAAACACGAGCAATCCAGATGCAGAAAGAATGGATAAGGCTTGAACTTACAAACATCTGGAACCTGATTCAGCTTAAGTAGGTTTTATGGTGTTTGTGTATTTGTGTGCTGCATGAGATGAGTTTCCTTGAAAGAGATAGGACCTCATTCAAAAAAAGTTCTTCACCAGGTGCTTAAAAAGCATTTTTGTGGTGTGAGCGAAGTGTCGCGTAGGTGTGTGCTTCGTTTGTGGGATAGAATGAGATCGTCATACTAGAGATACAGCAAAGCGTGTGTGTTTGGATCTCATCCATCATTCAACACTTTCCCTAGCAGCTCTTTGTAAAAGAACACCCTCCTCAGAATAGTGTGCTGTCAGCTGAATGCAAGAGAGCAACGGGACATACGTTATCCAGCGTTATATTAGAATGGCAAAGCCATACTCAAACAATGAGCCAAACTACACAACAAGCAAAGAGCTTTTCCTAATCTCATTTTAATGACATATGCTCTGCTGTTACGCTAAGCCAAAGGAGCCACAAATGCTCTCTGTGAGTTTTAAGACAATACAAAGTCATAAAAATCAGTCACTGGAGTATGGGACGGCCCAGCAGTCACTCCAGAGTTGGGAGGAAAGTAAATTCAGCTAAGAATTGCTTATCTAGAACCATCTTTACACTACAAAAATAAGCATCTTAAGTGACAAATCAATCAATCAATCAATCATGCATCATGTTTGCAAGCTTTTTATTTCAACACATTTTAAAATGCAGCTTATTACTGTGACTTGAGGGTGAGTAAATGACAGAATTTTCATTTTTGGGTCAACTATCCTTTTAACTTCTTAATATTACTTCTGGTGACTAAGAGTTCTTGGGTAAACCACTGAAATGATTATTAGCATATGATCTTCCAAAAGCTCATGTGAAGAAAATTAATCACAGAATATGAAAAAATAAATATATAAATAAAATAGAGTTTTTCAAGTATAATAAATCAGGGCCTTGAGAAGAAGACATTTGTGAAAAATGACTATTTAATAAAAATCTAATTTTAAATACTAAGCAAATATTTTTATATTAAACTCTCAATTACTTTATGTTCTGTCTGCTTCTTTACAGTTACATTTTTTCATTTAGTAGATGTTTTTTTTTTATCCAAGGGACTTGCGAATGGTAATGCTAAAATGAAATTTTGGAGGGAATATTATCATTCCTCTGAAATGCAGTGAAAGTGATTTTGTAGATCCAATTTGGTGGCAGTCACTTACTAAATACTAAAATTTGGATGGAGCACAGATTTGTAGAGAGAAAGGTGCAGATTTGGCGGCTGTTCTGTACGCACATATCAGTGTTTCGAACTTGATGCTGGCAGTCAAAGAAATGAGTTGAAGAAAGGTGTAACGTGAACTCTCTCGGGTTCACCAATGACCAAACACACCACTACGGTCGGGATCATTTACACCGTATTAAGTTACTGCACCTTAAGGAGCTATTCACACTTAACACATTCTTATACTTACAAACACAAGATGCTTAAATTTGTAAGAAAGACTTAAACACAACAATACAAACCTTCCATCTTGCACATGCTTGCACAGAAAATAATTAAAAAGCAGTGCAGTGGAACCCAAATGCACATTCTGAGCGAACCAGCCACATGTCCTTTAAATGTCCTTGCCATGTGTCTATTCTGCAAATAATGAACGGTGTCTTCCACCGTTCTAATTACCACACACTAATTAACTGACGAGCTGTTTCAGCCCCTTACAAAGTCATGTAGTTTGTGAAATCATTCTATGAAATCTCCCACACAAGCTCCACAAAATAATTATACAGTAAGTGCAAGTAGTACATTAATATTTGTCTCATTAGTCTCAGTACTTATGCAACGATGCTGTGAAAACCATACTATGAAATGTTACAGAAATGAGAATTTTGAGAACTTTTAAATGGAAAGTCTGTAAAAACAACATTTAAAATAAAACAAGGCAAAGGGGCACTTTAAGTTTAAAAGGTTATATAGGTCTAATGTGCTTCAAAGTCTATATAATATTACAGACAGACAGATGCTGTGCATAGATAGACAGACAGAGGGACAGACAGGAAGTACTGTACAAAGCTGGTGTAATCATGTGAAATGGCGCACATGACCTTTGCCCTTTTCTATGTAGCTAATGATATAGCATGTGGGAAGAGGAAGTGGTTGCGGGAAGAGCAAGATAACCTTTGGAGGGGAAAGCGGGAATATCATAATGAGTGAAATATGATGTGCTCTGTTGCCAGTAGCTCTGGGTGAGACAGACAGCAATATAAACAAGTGAATGATGAAGAGATGAAAAGGAAAAGTGCGACTGCTGAGGGGGAGAACATCACAACAGACAGAGGGATGTGGAGTCTTCTAAAGACCTGCCAGAAAACTTGCTGTTTCTCTTGCCATTTAATCTGTGTCAAATAACTGCGAGGGCATAACAAGTGACCTGATCAAAAGCCGTGAGTCAATACACAGACCAGAATCCTTCTGTAATTGTAATCTACAACACATACAGTGCCATTCAGCTACTAGAGGACAAACTCTGTAGATTTGGAAAGTCTGAACATTTGAATCAGTGCTTTGAAGAGCCAGGCTTTGAGGCACAAACAGTTTCAGGATTTCAGATGATGTGAATGTGTTTGTACACACAGACGTGTGCTCTGAGGACTCTAGGAGTGTGTATCTTTAGCAAACACTGGGAAGCGGGACCATCCCTCCTCAAACAGGCTGATTTTCCCTCTCTACACTGACAGTGATGCCTCAGAAGATCCTAAGCTCATCCTTCAAGGCTGAAGTAACGGCAAACACTTTTAGCAGCCCACTCCTCACTAAAGGACAGGTCTTATATGAGCAAATCAATACATCAGTGCCGGGCCAGTGAAGCACTAGGGTTTGGTTTTGCTCGCCGTCCAAACGGTGTTTAGTATTGACCTTGCATACTGTGGTCAATGGTCTAAGGGACTGACTATGTCCACTGCTGTCTTTCAATTACACACACACACAGGCCGGCTTCCCATAGGTCCCAGCCTAAAACTTTAACTCTAAGCCTTTCTGAAACATCTTTTCATTCTCATTTCAAACTAAGCTGCTGGCTTCCAATCCTGTTTTTTGTAAGCATATTTGCCATAAGAGGCATCTGTAAAATCTATTAAATTGCCATTAAATCGCAAGCTGAACTCAGACCCTTTGAAATAAATGCAAAAGCATTTATACACGATTTTATAAAATACTCACTGCGAGATTAAACAAGTTGTTTTTGCTCATGCACACACTGACAGTTTTTCCTAGCAATGAGAGGGTTAAACCACAGTGTTATTAGCTATTCCCTCTTAGAGCTCTGAATGAGAGATCTGACAGCCCAAGCTGTATCGTGGATCCTTACTTAACTCAGATATTGCATCATAAAGGATGCTGAAGGTTATATTGCTCTTTTGTACTGTTTGCTTTGAACATTTGGGTAAGTCAGTGTTATGGCTTTTAGAGTTACTCAGTCTCTAATCTTTGAAAGAATACTTCACCCAAAAATTCTTCAATTACTTCATTTATTTTGTTCCAAACCTCTAAGATGCTCTTTCTTCTCTAGACAACAAAGAAACCTGCTGTTTTTCATATAATGACACTGAATGGTCGACCAGCAATTGTCAATCTCAAAAATTACAAAAACCACCGTAAAAAAAGCATTAAATGTAATAATAATCAGTATGCAAAGTATACAATGACTTGCAGAAAGATTGACTTTTTAAAAAGAAACTTTAGGATGCAATATTTTGAGGTTCATCTTGTGCTACCCAAATTGCATTTCACAGTTTTTTAGTGATATATCTGTGATATTTATATCTACCATAAAGTATCAAATAATAGCAATAAATAATCATGTACCATCCATTAATGATACTAATGATACCAAGACACACAAACACAATTTCTTTTTGTAAGTGTCTATTTGCTGCAAGGTCAAAATACATGCCCTAACTAACTTGTAATTGGAACTTCTGTGCTTACTACAAAATTTTAAAGAGAGTTCAGACACAGCCAGCTAACATGTAAAAAGATATACTTTCAAGATCCTTCTACATTTAGCTGGTACCTCCTTTTTTGGGTAGGAAAAGGCATCTCCTGACTCAAATTTGGTGCAACTAGTTACAAAGTATACAGGAATCAATTACAGTTGGCATCATTAAAAATAAAGGTTTCAAAATATCATAGAATCACCGTTTTTGGTTCCCCAAAGTAACCTTCAGTGAACAGTTCTTAAATGAACCAATCTGAAGAACCTTCTTTCCACAGTGCAGTGAAAATATTCCAATGATGTTTAAGGTTCTTCATGGAACCACAGATGCCCATAACCTTTATGTTTTAAGAATTAGTTCACTTTCAGAATCATTTACTCACCCCCATGTCATCCAAGATGTTCATGTCTTTCTTTCTTCAGGTTTTTGAGGAAAACATTCCAGGATTTTTCTCTGTAAACTTCAATGGGGACTAATGAGTTGAATATCCAATTTGCAGTTTCAAAATAGCTTCAAAAGACTCTGCATGATCCCAGCCAAAGAATAATGGTCTTGTCTAGCTAAACGACCAGTCATATTCTAAAAAACAAAATTACACTTATATACGTTTTAACCATAAAGCATGCGTGCATGACGTAGGTGGAAATACCAGAGCCAGTGTTTACCAAGTAAACAAGCAAAGAAAGTCAAACACCCTTTACAAAAAAAAAGGTAAAACAACGTCAGACGATTTTGAAATTGGAAGAGAAAATGAGATGGAGTTTTTCGCCCCACCCTACCTTTCCAATGTGATTACGCAATGTGTGAAGACGAGCATTTGTGGTTAAAAAGTATATAAATGTTAATTTGTTCTAGAAAAGGATGCATCGTTTTGCAAGATAAGACCCTAATTTCTCAGCTGGGTTCATGTAGAGCCATTTGAAGCTGCATCGAAACTGCAGTTTGGACCCATCGGTCCCCATTAAAGTCCATTATATGGAGGAAAATCCTTAATTTCTTTTCAAATGAACATCTTTGATGACATGGGGGTGAGTAAATTATCAGTATTTTTTTATTCTGGAAGTGAAATCCTTTAAGATGCTATTTCGAATATATGTAAATGCCTCATTTTGTCATTTTTGTAGCTTTAAAGTCGACAGAATGGTAAACACTACAATATAGCCGTTAAAGGCACATATTCGTTGTGTTCTTTCCTCACCTGTGTCACCTGCTGCAGAGACAAGGGCACAAGGAGACAGTGAACCTACTCTGGTTGCAACTTGGTAACTATAGTTAGGTGACAGATGGGCCCAGGCGACCTTGCCAGGCTGGGTTCCGGTTCAGGACGGCACATATCCAGTTGCAACACATGCGCTGGCAGATATGTACTGGAATTCTGTGATAGCTTTGTTATGTGTTAAGGTTCAGTTACCCTTATTGAATGTCGATGAAAAATAAAGCCCCCAGAAAATACAAGATTGAGAAAATACATAATTTTTGATTTTCTCTCCTCCACTCTCTCTCTGCATGCGCGTGTGTGATGGCCAACAAGTAACAGCAGACAGCAGAATCCTTATTGATCTGGTCTGTGGCAGCGAAATAGCCCCTGTCAGCACTAAATCCCTCTCCCTGTCACTCTTACCTTGGACAAGCAGTCCCTCCAGTCACTCCCTCAGGAATATTCATGAGTGTGCGAGAGACTACCTGAATGCCAACACGTCCGACATCAGCTTTTATCATCAGGTAGACCCAAACACTTTCAGAGGAAGACAAAGAAAACGATTTTAGTTGCTTCTAAATGCATTTATACACATGCCACATTTAATACTACGACATTAAATAAATGCAAATACATAAAAAAGGACTAAAATGTGCTATATTTATTTTAAAACAAATACCATTTGGTTTCATATTTTGTTTTTCTAACGTAATGACATTCATGTGGTTTAAGTGTCCAAATACATTTTGCCGCCACCGTACATTTTAAGCTCATTAGCGACTGTGAAATTTATGCCCATGGCAAATCTAATATTATTTACACTCAAAGTTGTATGAGTAGAAAGAATCCTACTCTTCTTCTGGTGGGCTGAGAATAACCACGATCATCTAAATATTACATTCATGTACAAAATACTTTATCTCCTGCCTTTCTGTGCTCATCATAGTTCCAAATGTAAAACAAGGCATTGATGAAAGTCGATGTCTCCGGGCTCTCTCTTTCCCTCTCAATCCCTTTCCATCTCATTAAGTTGTGTAAAAGCTTAACCAGCGGTAGTGGTACAGACTTGCAGATCTCAGGGGATGAGTGTGTGGGGCGCGAGTCTTTTCTGTTGGCTATGAACAATCAGACAGGAAGTTAAAGCAGCAAAGGATACAAGGAGCAGAGGTTCATTGTATACTGGATTATGTCACATCATTACCATTAATCAGTGAAATATGATCAAATAATACTTTATACTTTTTAACAATTCATATACAAATACGCCAGTGATTTATTCCAGATCACCGTCACCCAGCAGTGTACTGAACATTATGCATAATTAATTAGCAATAAATGAGATTCTGTAAAGTAGTTATTTCTTTAAAAATGTCTCAATTTTGTCCAAAATATTCCAATAGCATATGCTAATATTGAACTTTGTCATTCCCTATCAAAGTAATTACTCCAATTTCAATTGCCTGATTTGTGTTGTCTGGTACATCATTAAAATGAATGACTCATTCAGGATGCGATGCTAAATTTAAAGGAGAAGTCTACTTCCAAACAAAGATTCACATATAATGTACTCACCCCCTTGTCATCCAAGATGTTTATGTCTTTCTTTCTTCAGTCGTAAAGAATTTGTTTTTTGGAAAATATTTCAGCATTTTTCTCCATATAATGGACTGAAATGGAGCCCCGATTTTGAACTTATAAAAGGCAGTTTAAATGCGGCTCCCAAATGCAGTTGTAAACGATCCCAGCCGAGGAAGAAGGGTCTTATCTAGCGAAATGATCAGCTATTTTCATTAAAAACACAATTTAAATACTTTTTGATCTCAAACGCTCGTCTTGCCTTTCTCTCCCTGAACTCTTGTGTATTCTGACTCAAGACAGTTAGGGTATGTCGAAAAACTCTGATCGTATTTTCTCCCTCAACTTCAAAAATCATTTCAAAATCACCTACATCATTGCAGAGGTTCCAACACAGTCTTTGCAAAGTGAACATGCAAAAAAGATCAAACACCCTTAACAAAAAGGTAAAACAGTGATATAGGACGATTTCGAAGTTGAGGGAGAACATGAGATGGGAGTTTTTTGACATACCCTAACTGTCATGAACCGGAACAAAAAAAGTCGAGGCAGAGTAAGACAGGATGACCGTTTGGCATTAAAAAGTATACAAATTGTATTATTTTTATTAAAATAACCGATCGTTACGCTAGATAAGACTTTTCTTACTTGGCTGTTTACAATTGCATTTGGGATCGTTTGAAGCCGCATTTAAATTTTGGAAGTTCAAAATCGGGGCACCATACCAGTCCATTATATGGAGAAAAATGCTGAAATGTTTTCCTCAAAAAACATAATTTCTTTATGACTGAAGAAAGAAAAACATGAACATCGTGAATGACAAGGGGGTGAGTAAATTATTTGTAAATTGTTGTTCAGGAAGTGAAGTTCTCCTTTAAAACACCATGGGTGATTATCTTTGTTTCTTACCCATAATTCTTTGACCGTCCTCTTTACATATTTTTGTGTTTGACGACAACAAGTTCATATGGAAGCCTGTTTCCACCACTGAATAAAAAGTAATTAGTTACTGCGTAGTTATTGCGACTTTTCTCACAATTCTGTCTTTTTTCTCAGAATTGCTTGATATAAACTTGCGATTGCAAGTTATAAAGTCAGAATTTTAAGATACAAACACGCAATTGCGAATTATACGGTCCAATTTTGTGGAAAAAAAAATATGTTCTCAGAAGTACAAGTTTACAGCTCTCAATTCTCACTTAATAACTCGCAATTGCATATTATAAAGCCAGAATTGCGAGATATAAACTCAATATAAAGTGACTTTATTTCTCAGAATTACAACTTTATTTCTCAAAACTGAGAAAAAAGTCAGAATTGTAAGCTTATGTCTCACAATTCTGACTTTATAACTCGCAATTGCGAGTTTATATATCAGTTTCGAGTTTGTATCATGCAGTTCTAAACAAATCTGAACTGTGAGATGTAAACTTAAAATAACTAAAAAAAAAGTCAGAATTGTGAGATAAAAAGTCGCAATTTCCTTTTTTTATTTTTATTCAGTGGTGGAAACGGGCTTCCACAGATTCAACATGGCTTACAAAATTGTTGAAGCAACAAGTAGGTCTATAATATCTACTTTTATTCCTCAAAATACAAACACATTTATTCAGAAATGAGTGTTTTCATCTCCCCAACTGGTAGAAATAAAAATATGGTTGACACTGTGCAATAAAATTATTATGTTTGCTCACTAAGCATGTCAAAGAAAATTTCCAATTTCTACTGCATTACTGTTGACAATTTCTAAAACTATTACAAAAAATAATGCAACCAGCTCAAGCATATTTAAATAAGCAACACAATTATTGAAACCTCCATCTGTTTGGAGATGATTATTCATATTGTAATTCCATCTTGCACCACTAGTGGTGCAGAAAACACTTCTCAGTAGACTATTTCTATCAAGAAATCTCAAGATTATTCAAGCTGAAGGTTTTGTGAAGAGCTAAATTGGTGACTTGGAACCTGTCAAAAGAAGTGAGGAGGTGTTGAGTTCGCTACCAGGGTCTAACAGATAGCAAGTCTTGCAGGTTTGTGACAGGTGTTGCATGATACGGACTCTGAGCTGTCATTAGAAATAAGTGCACTGTCATGGGCAGAAATGATGGCGAATATTAACTAGGCTTTGCACGCAGAGTAATAAATGTACTACATGTTTTA
Source organism: Labeo rohita (assembly GCF_022985175.1). Classification (NCBI taxonomy): domain Eukaryota; kingdom Metazoa; phylum Chordata; class Actinopteri; order Cypriniformes; family Cyprinidae; genus Labeo; species Labeo rohita. Next base: position 15,221,764 of record NC_066881.1, on the reverse strand, counting down.
TGTGATAATTTTCTGTTTAAATGTAATTAGACAACAGACATGACGCACTCAGAAATTACAAAATAATTAAAAAACCTTATTAAAAAAAAACATGTATTCCACTTAAAAGTGCTGTAAGTTATTTCCTACAGATTGACACTCAGAAAATATCTTCTTTACCCGACAGAAGCTATTGAATTAGGTGTCCTGAAATATCACACCTGTCTCTGTGACAACATGAGGCTCTGTAAACTGCAAAAAAGAAGAACTACTATCTTGTTCTCAGTAGGTTTGTCAAATAATAAAATAAAAACCTTGAGGTTCTTTCAGGTGGATTTATTTTGTTGCTTTACTACAGGCTATTTTTTTAATAAACACTGTATCCATATTGCCAAAGGACAAATAAGCTACATAAATACAGTCTCCAGACATTTGGGACCAGCTTTATCTTTGACTAAAATCTTTTTTCCCAACCCAACCATCTCACGCACAGCTGCTTCCATTCACCATGCTGTTATCGGATTCCTTTGTATTCTGTGTATTTGACAACATTAAGATCCTATCTGACAGCTGCTCCCATTAGAATGCTTCATTATTCAATACCCAAAGCAAACAATTCACTGTGCGAAGCCAAACAAACTCAGAATTCTCTAAATCATGTCTCGATGTAAACATGTCGAGCTCTGACAGATATCCACCAGATGGACACAGTCATCCTTCACATTTTCTGCTTCAAAAGAAATTGTCTAGTTTCAGAGAAATTAGGGCCAGGGGTTGGAGGGTTCAAGTCTACTCATTCATGTGAAGTCTTTACAAAAGACCAAAGATGCCTTAGCCTTTATAGACTGCTGTACCAATAAATGAAAAGCTTAGATCCATTGATGCTTGCAAGGACTAAAATATTGAAAGGGCCTTTTTTCCCAAAAAATGCAGAAAGACAGCGAGACTAGAGAGGGAGAGAACAAAAAGAAGCGAAAAAACTCCCTTAAGCTCAATCACACCAGTTAAAATTGAAATAGCCAGCAACAGCACAGTCCCCAATACCATCTAACTGCGGAAATGCCACCATATATTGAGACTGCAGATAGTCTATGCGCTGCTGACATTTCAGACACTCTTCAAAAGGTCAACATAACGCCTGAAAGGTACAAATGAAAGAAATAAGAGGAAGGGTGTAAGGTCACTAGGGTTAAGGTAGGCAGACGGGAAGTTGAAGAGCACAAAATGCTGAACATTATAACAGACGGAAACACAACAAATGCCATTGCACTGCATTTATCACTTTAGACTATGTAGCTGCACTAACTTTGAAAACATTCTGAGTTTACAAATGTGTAATCACCCACAGATCCTGAAAGTAAATCCAAAGAAGCATTGTTTGCAGGTGTTTCAACAACTACAGGCACTGGAGATCAAAATTGGATGGAGAACAATCTATAAATACTTGATTTTTGTTCGGAAATATTGTTAATCTTCATCGTTTAAAAATGTAAGGATTATTAGCTGTTCTACTAACTTTATTTTGTGGAAAACACAGTTATCAAAATTTGAAAACAACTAATTACAACTAAAATTTTGGAGGGTTACAGCTGCCAGAAATTAGCAGGAAGTGTAGAGGCCCTTGCTTTGAATGACTTCAGCACATCTGCGCCTGAAGGACATCACTACTTCATCAGACTGCGTTGGTGTTATCTTGGTCCACTCTTCTTCCACTCTTTTTCATAGTTTGGTGACTGTAGCGGGTTTCTTATCCATAACTTTGTCACCAAGAATTTTCCAGAGGTTTTCAATTGCTTTATCAGTTTGCAGTGTGACAGGGGCATTGTCTTGCATGAAAATTGCAGGCTGATTGGGAGATGTTTGCAGGGCAGGAAGCGTGTATCTGAAGGAGGTTCTGATAAACATTTGAATTCATGCTGCCATGCATCTGTATAGGAGGCCCAACTTCTGCTGTAGAAAACATCCCTTAAACCATGACACTTCAAACTTTCACTGACTTCTTTACACATTTGAGCTTTAGTCTTTCCTCAGATTGACAGAGAACAAAATGTTTCTCATCAGACCCAAATAAATTAAACTAGCTCTCATCACTAAAGTGAACTCTGGACCAGTTGTCCTCTCAACACAACATGCTTCTTAGCAAAAGTGAGTCTTGGTTACTGCAAAATACACTTTCAGTCCGACTTCTCATAAAAATGCAGAGACAGATCCATACCCTGTTCAGCACTGATCTGGCAAGCAATTCCAGTTGCAGCGTTGGACCAGTTCCCCATTGAGAGTCTCTGCATTATCCTATCCTGTCTTATGTGGATGACCAGCCTTTTTGGGGGACTTGAATGAATTACTGTCATTGTAAATCTTAAATATTCGAGAAATCACAGATTTAAAATCTCTTTCAGTAGCTAAAAGGGTAAATTATTGGCCTTCATCTGGACTACCTCCTGCCGAAAGGTTTTAGCTGCCTTAGATCAGCCTGCCATCTTACAATCTCAGTGAAAATTGGAGGAATGCTTCTAGTAAAATAGGATACCAATAACTTGGATGTGTCTGTAACGATTCTCTCATTCTGATCAGAGTTCTTTTTCAAATATCTCATTTAAGTTTTTTATACTGTACTTCAGAATGCAATTAATTTATGAAATATGCTTAAAAAACTGCCCTTCTACTCCTGTGTGACTTTGACATTTAGGAAATTACAGGTTTTTTAATTTTGATCTTCACTGTATACTCTATTTTCAGATTTTTATTACTTTATTTTTTCTAAAAGTAATGGAAATTTGTAGCACAATTTCAAATGATGCATTTTCACACTTTTTGTGTGATCTGACAAAATTAAAGGGTGATTGGATGAATGGATGAATGAACAAACAAATATGTAAATTTATAAATCTAGCTCAGTGGTAAACAAGTATTTATTAATATTTGACAAATATCTTCATTAGCGGTGAAACGGTTTGATGTGGTGGAAATGACAAATGATAAATCAGTTTCACACGAACGCTTGAAATGTATGATTATTTTATTCTTTGTTTTGATTATCACAGTATTAAAATGAAATGAATGTTTATCTGATTCAAATTTTAAGACTGAAAGTTTGGCTCTGGGACAACGCTTGCTACTTTAAAAAGTAGCAAAAATAAATTACAAAGGCATTTCAGAATGTTTCCGAGTGAATTTTAATGTGACCTTCAACGAAAAGAAGAAAGAAATCAAATTGAACACAAAAATGCACAAAGAAACACCCTCACACTGTCAGTGTTTGGGAACGACAGCTGTGTTTGCTAACAGGTGTCACTCTCAAACATCCTATTCATACACTGGCTTTACAGGAGCAATTAAAATACAAAATGTAGGTGTAAGTTCTCAAATTCAAGGGAGTTAGTTACAGAACACAACGTATTCCTGTTTAAAAAAGAACTGTGTGTGAAAACAACTATTTAAGACTGACAACTGCATCCAGCTGCTGTGGAGCCAGTAACGGCTGGCAACTGCTCAAACCCACCTGCAGTTAGTCCTGTATGCTGTGGATGCATTTAATCACATCAGATTTCAAATGAACATAACCCTGCACAGCCTATAATATGTAGGTCACCGAGAGGTCTGTGTGTGGCAGATCTAGGCTGAGCATCCGGCTCTAATTGGATTGGAGGCTTTAGGTTAAACCACTGGCACCGTCAAGCTCAAGGTAAATGACTCCCATAATCTCCCGCTGGTGAACAGCCCCCGTGTCAGTCAGTGACCTCAACCCAGTCTATAAACGACAGCATTAGGAATATTGTGACTCCTTGAGCTCCTCGCGTGTGATTATGGTTTATTAGACTGTTGGCCTAATCATGACCTACAGCTCAACGAATCTGTCACATCGGTGTGCTTCATGCACAAAACAACCAGTTCTGCATGAAAGTGTTTGTCACAACATATTTCTCCAGAGCATTCCCACTCCCCAGACCTTTCAGATCTACACACCCCTCCAAAAAACACTTACAATAATACATAAACACGTACAAACGCACACTCAAATACCCGCTCGTTTTCGCACGCCACATTAAAGCTGATGGCTGGCAGTTTCAAGGGCATTATCAGATGCAGTGAATGGGCTATAATGCGCATCAGCCTGATCCGGAAGAGACAAGTAATTTGTCTGAGTGACAGGTACAAGCATCCCCTACAAACCAATCAGCACTTCAATATAAAGCCCATGTTTCATTGTATAACAAAACCCCTAGGATGTACTCAAGACTACTCCATTAATGAGAGGAAGTCACAAAACTTGCGGAAAATTAGTTTCTTTCATTCAAGGCGCAGGGAACATTACTGTTAACACTTTTCGAGGTAATGAGGTGCCAAAGATTATATGAATTAAAAATGGTTCTTTTTTCAGAAAGACTCTAAGAAAGTAGCCCTCAGACAAGAGAGACATACAGACCCTAAGCCTGACTATATACTGTAGATGAGTTATTGAAACTGATCCAAGACCATTCTCAAGGTGAGGAGGATGTGGTCATACCATTGTTAATCCTCACTAGCTAAGAGTATCAATTAACAAAACACAGATGGAACGCTCCTGTGGTTTATTTATTTTATTTATTTGAGTTTAGTTTGGCAGACATTCTGTGACTGGTGTGAGTTACTGTTGTCAAGGCAATGGATTTGGGGGTGAGCCAGACATCCAACCAGGGAGCCATCTTAAGCTGAATAGCCCTGAATAAAGCAAACCTATCCAAGTACTGACTGTAAAATTACATTTAATGGAGGTCTGAAGATGGATTACGGAACAAAATAAACCTGCCGTTAAGTGTATGAGTAGCACTGGAATGGCTTACCTCTTAACTCCATCCCATGGATCTATAGCATTGAATAGAGACTGATAACAAAGACCATTTACAAAGGACATGATCTAAAGTATATATATATATATATATATATTAGCGATGCGCGGTATATATATCCAAGAATGCAGTGAACTCAGTGAAAGGCTATCCAAGAATGCAGTGAACTCATTGGAAAACAAATAAACCACAATGGCAGATGAGGCAAAGTCTAATTAAAATGTATAATTTTATTTAGAATGATTCTGTTTTTTATGAAAGTTTTTTATGTTCACCCAAAAATGACAATTAGCCCATTATTTACTCCTCTAGGCATCCTACACTAAAATTTTGTTCTAAATTTCAGTCAGTTCAAAAAAGTTTAGTCAACTTGAAATGTTAAGTTGTACTAAGTGACAACGTAGATATTTGAGTTGATTCAACTTAAAATTTTAAGGCAGCTGGGCAACAAGCCCAGCTTTTAAGTTAATAAACCATTTTTTTTTGTTTAGTCAACTCAAATAATCTAAGTTATCACTTAGTACAATTTAACATTTCAAGTTGACCAAACTTATTTGAGTTGACTGAACTTAAAATTTTAAGGCATTTTTTAGGCATTTTTTGACGCATTTTTGTAATAAAAATATCCATATTTAAAATGTAGCAATTACTTTTATCTAGCTTCCACTAACTGTTGCACATGGTCCGGGTGGATCAGAAGCGACAAACGCGAATGCGCAGTAATAAGTCGGAGAATGTTGATATAAGCCAAGAGGAGACTGGTTTTCCTTTGCTAAAGTAAGGAAACTTTGCTTCCTTTGCTCCTGTAAACAAACGTTGGTTTGTGCGAGACTCACCGGTGCATGTGCAACGCCGATGTCCTACGTCATCCACAGTATTAAACTACTGGAATGAGTTGTGTCTCTTGTGCAGTGCACTATTTTTGTCTTATGCCGATTTGCTATCTAAATGTAGTCCTAAATACCTACTTACACTTTAAAAAACAGCACAGATGGAATGCAAGAATGCATCTTGTGTAAACGGCCCCTTATGGACAGACTTTAAAAAGGGGCAATGAAGGAGAACATGAAAATAGCTGAGAAATGACTTCCAACCTTGCTAGGTATTTTGTGCATTTATCTTGAAATAAAAGCATGCCATGGGGCTTACGGACTGTCAGGCTCACTTTCCCAATCCACTTACTGTATACACCATAGACACTCGCATCTGGCTCTACATCTGGAGCAGCAGATCTAGTGGTATGTGGGCTACACTGTGAGTGAAAAGACTGGCAGATAACTGGATTTTACAGAAAGATAGTGCTGTTGGGTCACTGGTTTGAACTAAAAGAGAAATCCATCCTGGTCTATAATAAATACATACATACATACATACATAAGCTACAACATCTGTCGCTGGGGGGAAATCCTTTCCAAGGGTACACAAGTATTCAGTGTTTAGCATTAAGACTAGCTCACATCAATTATCGCAGACATAGCCAATTCTTTGTTTATCCAAGATCATTTTCAGGAATGTATACACTTTGTATTGGAACAGTAATGTAATTTAACTAATAGTAGAGAACAAATATTGGTAGAAAAACAAGTCCATGCTAATTACTGCATTTAGTTATTTCTATTAGCAAACACTCCTCTGGAGAAAATAAAACGGCTGGGAGCTATAATTTGCACAAAGGTTTTTGATGCGTTGAACTGTCTGAAGAAAGACTGAATATACCTGAGTGATGAAACAAGCATTTAAGATGTTGAAGAAGAAAAGAGATCATTTTGCCTTGTAATAATTCAATAATATCAAGAAGATTTGAGCATTTCTGCTGAAAAAAAGACAAAGAACATGTTTGATGGCAAACAGTATATTACACACTATAGAACATCATAAAAAAAGATGATTAAATAATCCACTTCCTTCTCTCCCCTAGCAAAAAAGTAAGATATTTAAAATGCATTTATTTTCTAATAAGTACAGTTCAACTCTACTAACATATTTACTGACTTATCACTTCAGACTTACTCATATAAAAATAATTTAAAAACCTAAACCTAAAATATGTTTTAATGTCACTATTGATGACGAATGTGTGATCTTTAAATAATATCGGTCTTTAAATGCAATATAATTTTAATAGTATACTTGTAATAGTTCCACTTTAGCACAATCAAATATACATATATATATATATATTTATTTGGACTTTAACACTACTTCTGCACAATTAAAGTGCCTCAAGTACAAAATTAGTTGTGCCAGTTTAGTATACTTAAAGTCCGATTGCAAGGTATTTCATCAAATACATATGTAAGTGTATTTGTAGTATACTTAGCATGAAATAAATGTATTTTAAATACATTTAAGTATATTTATTTTTCACTAGGGTCAATTTACATAGCTGGAATGTGAAGGAAGGAATATCAAGAATATAATGAATTGTGTCATCTTTGCCATGCACCTATTCTTTTTGTCTGGAGGATTTTCTGTGATTGATCTGTGAGGTCGTACCGGCCGTGAAAAAAAGCATATTAAAAAAGAAATTGTCTGGAGTCTGGTTACTCCTGCACAGCAGGTTAGTGGAGCACTAAAGATCTTATTTCCAAGTGATAGTGTTCAAAAGGGGCAAGACATTGTCTGACTCAGCAAACAACGCCAATAGACACGCTAGAATATAAGTTTGTATGAGACGCCAGCAAATGTCCCAGGTTAACTTAAAGTCAGTGTGTGGTGTGTATCTTTGGGCATAAAAAAGATCTACAAAGTTACAAATCTCAAAGTCCACTCCAAAAGGAGATATTTCGTTTTTAAAAAATCCTTTTTCAAGAACTACACTGGCGATCTCGCAGGCTGATGATAGGACCCAACACTACTGTAGCGTATTATTTACTCACCCTCCATGCATCCTAGGTGTATATGACTTCCTTCTTTCAGAATGCAATCAGAGTTATATTAAAATTTATCCTGGCACTCCCAAGGCCTCCTGTATATCCATATTTAAAACATAAGAATCACTTTAATCTATCTTGCACTAACAGCTGTACACGGAACTTGCTTCTTTGACAAGGGGCGTGGCAATACTGAAACACCATCTAAGCTGTTCGCCAGTCGCAACGCAGTGGGACAGCTAACCAATAACGACACATTTTGTTTTTCAGAAGGCAGGCCTTCACTAAACCCAGAACTAATGGAGCCTTATGTGCCAAACTGGGAGAGATTATTGTAATAATGTAAATTATGTTAAAAATAATGCGTTTTTCGAACCACCAAGCATGAAAGCATGTTCTAGTACACTCCCAAAACAAAATCAAGACTTTGTAAAAGGACCCCATTAAAGGGTTAGTTCATTCAAAAATGAAAATTTGTCATTAATTACTCACCCTCATATTGTTTTGACATGTGTGTGTTGCTGCTTTTTCAGGATCCGGCAGAACCCAAATGCACTGCCTCTTGTTTACAAGCAGAAGTAGATGCACACTGCACATAAAACAGTCTTCATAAACATATCTGAAGATTTCAACAGAGAGCATGACGTGCAATTTTTGCCCAGCCTTACTGCGTCAACAGCACCACATGAATGCGTCGTGGTACTCTTGTAAATGGCGGTGGAGAGTGACATGGAAGAGAAAAAACTGTTGAATAAAGTCGCGATTTTTGTTTTTTATGCGCACAAAAAGTACTCTCATAGCTTCATAACATTACGCTTGAACCACTCATGTCAGATGGACTATTTTATCAATGTCCTTACTACCTTTCTGGGTTTTGAATATTGTGGTTGCGTTGTAGTTGCTTAGATTTCAACAAATATCTAAATTTGCGTTCTGAAGATGAACAAAGGTCTTACGGGTTTGGAACTACATGAGGGTGAGTAAATAATGACAGAAGTCAGGTAGATAGTTTTTTTTTCCCCCCACAGAAACAAATAGCCATTTTTGCTGCCTCATTTAAAAATGAATAAATAAATAAATAAATATCCTGAGCATGATGAAACACACAAATAATACACAGCAATGTGTGTATATTGAGCTTTCTGAAATGGAAAACAACAACAAAGTCTGCATCTGTATCTACTATCCAATGCACGAATTCTCTACTCTCCTCTCAGTATTTTCCTGCAGAAAATCCAACCTTTCAAAGTTAAAAACATTGACCCCAATAAAAAAAAAACCCATTTAAGCAGTCGTCCCTGTGATATTATTTTTACAAAGACCCATAGAGTCTTAAAAAATGGTCCATTTCTTGAAAAAGCAGCACTACTTTTAGCACATACACTACAGTATAGCAGCAGCAAAATCCTTACAGACCAGTGATGGGCAAATTCAGTCCTGGAGGGCCACTGTCCTGCAGAGTTTAGCTTCAACTCTAATCAAATACACCTGCCTGTAGCTTTCTAGTGATCTGGAAGACACTAATTAGCTTGTTCGGGTGTGTTTAATTAGAGCTGGAGCTAAACTCTGCATGACAGTGGCCTTCCAGGACCGAAGTTGTCCATCCCTGATATAGACCACACGGAAACCACTATAACTACTACATCTCTGGATATTATCTCTCAATGATCTTGTGATAGTGAGAGGTTTTTTTGATCTAGAAAATGCATTAAGAGATAATATCCACAAGTCTGTAACTGGCCAATCTGATGATTCCAGAGGCTGCTCACTGCACCATTTTTTCACAGACTGAACTTTTACCTTTATATTGATTAGATTTGGACTGCCGCCTTGATCTTCAGCCTTCAATTTCAATTGGCGCAGTGCATCTTAGTGCTTCTTGTTCAGTATGCAACTACTACAACATTAAAAGCATACATGCCTATAGTAGTTTGCTACTAACCAAGTAATGCTCACGTGCACTCTTCAAGTAAAAAACGAAAAATAATAATAATAAAAATCTTTTCAATGAAATGGAAGGTGGATTCAGAAAACTGTATATTTCAAGAGAAATGGACAACAGAATCCTGCTACGAAAAAAAAAACATTTTATTTAATTTGCACCCGGCAAGTGCAGGCACGAATATTCACTGACACTGATATTCAGAATGTCTGCAATCTGTTATAATAATTTGTTTATTATTACACTTTTCAAAGATAAAGGGACTTAAAATTAAAGCCATGTATACTCATTCATTAAGATTTGTCTGATAGTCACAGTTTCTCATTTCTTATTGTTTTTTCATAGCGCATCTGATGTTGTCTGTTGGCTGTTATATGTAATTCTACCTCAGAATTCCATTTGTGGTGATAAATAAGGTTCTGCTTGTTCTTAATGTAATTGTTAGGACAATGTGGCCCCTACCCCAACTCCTGGTTTTATCACTGGCTTTGCTGTTTTGCCTTATTTGAGCTGCGCAAAGGCTGAATCGATTTCAGTTTTTAAAATAATAAAAATACTGCAATAACAGATTGTTATTTAATGGAAGGAAAGATCTGAAAGGAGAGTGATGAAGGAATGTTGTGATCGTTCTAGCGTACTTCCCACTGCTACTCCTGGCAGTGGTGCACAGGAAGTTTATTTCTATGCAGCACTGCCCTGGGGACTATACTGAGATTGAGTGAGAGTGATTGTGCGAGAGTGTGCGCGCATACATACACATGTGTGACAGGTCTCTCTTCCTTACTGACACTTCCATAGAAGAAATGGTGGACTATACTAAAGTACACTCTACAAGATCTGAATGTCACTAGATACTGTCTGTCAAGGTGATTCCAGAATTTTCTGAAACACAAGGGATTTATAAAGACATGGTGCTGTAACTCAAAGACTTTAAAAATCAGCCGACGGAAACTTGTTACATCTCATCTCAGGTGGGTTTTGAAGATATCTACCCAATCTGTCTGAATCCCCCAACAACAGAATCTACTGCTGATAAGGGAACACAATAAGCTTAGCCAGTTATACGTGGGCTTTGGGTTGTCAAATACCATGAATGTCGGAATGAAAAACAGTGTTCTTAAAGCTACCCTATCTAATAATTCTCACTACTGCAGGAGAGATTGAATACACTGTAAAAAAACAAACAAAAAACACAATGTTGAGTCAACTTAAAAATTATTTGTTTCCCTGCTGCCTTAAAATTTTAAGTTCAATCAACTCAAATAAGTTTAGTTAACTTGAAACGTTAAGTTGCACTAAGTGACAACTCAGATATTTGAGTTGACTAAACAAAACAAATTGGTTTGTTAAACTTAAAAGCTTGGTTTGTTACCCAGCCACCTTAAAAATGTAAGTTGAATGAACTCAAACATCTAATTGTCACTTAGTACAACTTAACATTTCAAGTTGACTAAATTTTTGAGTTGACTGAACTTAAAAATTTAAGACAGCCGAGTAACAAATTATTTTAATTTTTTACAGTGTACATGATACCATAAATCCTGTAATTGTTTCTCAAGGTGCTACTTTGGACACAACAGCTACCCAAACTTATTTAACTAAATACATTCATGTTAACACGGAAAAGAAGAAATTGTTGAATAAAGTTATTATTTTTGTTTTCTTTGTGCACAAAAAGTATTCTTGTAGCTTTATAACATGATGGTTGAACCACTGATGTCACATGGACTATTTTATCAATGTCCTTACTACCTTTCTGGGTCTTGAACATGGTAGTTGCATTGCTGTCTATGCAGGGTAAGAAGGCTCTTGGATTTCATCAAAAATGTCTTAATTTGTGTTCCAAAGATGAATGAAGGTCTTATGGGTTTGGAACAACAAAAGTCTTACGGGTTTGAATACATGAGGGTGAATAATTAATGACAGAATTTTAATTTTTAGGTGAAGAATCTCTTTAAGACTCAGGGTTCAAAACTGACTCATGAATTTCATACATCGCTATTGCTATTTTCAATTCTAAGCTCACTGAAACAAGCATCCTTTGTGCCAAATGTCCAAATATTTATTACCTGCGAACGTGTCAAACAGCAGCCATGCGGGACTTAGCAGTGGTCAAAACAGAATTAAAAATGATAAATTCCTCCACTTCTCCATGTAAACTAATACATGAAAATTTCAACAGGCATTACATGACTACATGCTTGTCATAAAACAGTAAGCAATTTGGCCTGAAATGTTCTCCTGGGAGGTGGGAGAAAAAAAAAAAAAGATATTTTCTATCTGGACAGCAATAAAATCTAGCATCCGTAAATGCTAAAACTGAATTATGTTGCCATGTAAGACAATTACCATCTAAATGGGGCTTTACTGTTTAATATAAAATTCAAGTACACACTGAGGGGTAAAAAGGAAAACATCAATCAATAGCAGATTTTTTTTAATGTCCTCAATAACACTTGTTGACTGTGAAATCACTGTCATTATGGCAGGAAATGTGTGAATGGCATGAAGGTGGACATGTTTTCTGGTTTGTCTGCAAACATGTTGAAATCACAAATTATGTTTTAACATGATAACACCCACCAAACCAGCCTTGGTCACAACATTAAAATATAACCTCTGAGTCAATCAGAAATTGGAGTCAGAAATACAGATGGTGAATAACCCTATTGCTTTGAAGCTAAATGAGGAGTCATTAATTAAATTTTTGACAAATAAACTGCCTCATTAAATATCGTTCTTACTCTTACAAAGCATTTAAACTCTGTTTAAAATATGTTCAGTGTACTTTCTTGTTAACAATTGTTATCCATGTTACTGAAATGATATTTGCTGTCTAGTCCTAAACTTTTCTAATCTATATAAATAGTTTATGAATTTCATGTTTGACAAATGACCATTAGTGCTTCATCTACAGTATTAATTGTGCTCTATGCAACCATTAACAGCCATTCACAGCTACTTTTGACTGAGAATGTAAATTAGCATTTGCGCTTTCTTTTGAGCTGTCATTTCTATAATGACTGACACATGACCATTAAAAGCCCATCTGCACCAAGGCTTCCTATGGCTGTAATCTTGCACAAATTACTCCTAATGGTGAATCCACATCCTCACATTTCACCTCAGCCACTCATGTCGTCTAGTTGTGTATATTAATCTCATTTGAGCCCAGACTGCCTGGCCATGTGAGGGCGAGACTCGCAAGATGGGGTCACAATGTGTTTTGAAAAAACACACACAACCTTTGAAATGTAATAATCCTTCTACACCAGTGGCAGAAGCAAACATATATCTTTATAACGCACAGCACATTTGCATTGCCATAAAATGATTTACTGTTAAAACACTTGTTTTATTTTTTGATCACTGCTTAATGGGTCATGAGTTTGCACTGTTTAATTCTCCTACTCTGATGATCAAAAAATGAGGCATCAATAAACATGAGATGCTCAAACTTGTTTAAAAATTGAACGCAAATTAATAAGTAAAGGTGAGAGAATTGAATTAGTGCTTCTGCTGCTTCCCAGAAGGAAGATGATTTGAATTGCAGAGTAAGTTATCTCCTAATCAAACCACTCAGCACTGCTGGCGAATTGCTATTTGTCAGAAAGACACATGTCCACCTGGAGGGGAGTGGATTTGTCCTGAATGATGCTAATGCTACTCAACTAAACCCTAAAAAAAAACACCCTTTTCTGTGTGTTAATGGCCATTTGGATTTTTCAGCATTTTAAAGTAATGAGGTATCTATTAGAAAGTATAATTCAAATAAAGTTAGGAAAACAGTTTATAGGTTATAAGGTAAACCATGAACGTCTGGCTATCGATTGGACACCCTTTGATTTTTCTGACCTTTTATCGCACAGTAAATTCATTATTTTTGTTACCAAAATAACAAGCAAGTGGCAAATGAGACAAAATGTTAGCTATAAACCTTACTGAATATAAACACAGATGAAAACAAGGTTGTGAGGGATAGACCTGGAGTGTTTACAATGGCACAAGCTGTATAAAGGTCACAGACCACTGTTTTGTGTGTTGTTAAACAACCGTACAGTCCATTGAGCACACTGTACAATATCCCTCACAGCCTCTTTTTCATTCCTGTCAGGAATTAAATATGGTGCTACACTGACTAATGTCTGCGCATTGCTCGCTCTGCTAGAGCTAGACCTGGGCTATATAAACGCCTGTTAAATACTCTTGGTGCTACTTTAGTTTTTCTGCTGTGTATGAGCGATGCGTTTAATTGTGAACCATATAAATGGAAGGCAATTGAAATGTAAATTTTAAGCTGGGGTGCAATTCTGCTGCTAAAAAGACATAAAGGAAAAGAAAACCCAGACAGCACTTTTTCACACAAGGGCTATTTAGAGGCAACATGTAGCATCTTGGGTATTTATCACCATAAAGAAGGTATATAATGCCAAATTTGCAGTAATTGCATTCCAGAGTCCAAGACAAACCTAAGCTGGCGACACCATCAAGAGAAGCTAGGAGAGATTGCTTTTAGAGCAGCTTGCTAATCTATTTCTCGGCCTTTGGGCCCTCCCCTGAGGACTGTTGGAAGAGATAAGGATGTAGACACCAGCACTCTGCTGATTTACGGGCAGCCAGCAGATGAATCCCTGCGGTAACGTATGAGCTGGGGTCACCGGTGATAAACTCGGAGGTAAAATTACGACATGGGAAGACATAACATTCTATATGGACACAGGGCTGTTCAGAGGTTAGTTTAGGCCACCGTGAAAAAAAAAAAAAAAAAAAACAACAAAACATTATGAAGAGAATATGAAGGTTGAAAACTCTTTTAGTGTGCAGGAATAAATACATAAAAAGGATTTGGTAATGTTTGGTCTTAAAGGGATAGGTCACCCAAAAAAGAAAATTCTGTCATCATTTACTCACCTTTGTCATTTCAAACCTGACTTTCTTTCTTCTGTAGAACATAAAATATTTCAAAAAGTGTTATAACTGTTTTTGTCCGTACGGTAAAAGACAAGTGGGTTTAACGTTTAGTTCACTCCAGAATAAAATTTCCTGATAATTTACTCATCCCCACGTCATCCAAGATGTTCATGTCTTTCTTTCTTCAGTCAAAAAGAAATTAGGTTTATGAGGAAAATACCCCAGGATTTTTCTGTATTTAGTGGATTTCAATGGGGATCAGCGGGTTAAAGGTCCAAACTGCAGTTTCAATGCAGCTTCAAAGCAGTTTACACGATCCCAGCCGAGGAATAAGGGTCCTATCTAGTCAAAAGATTGAAAAGGCAGAAGGTAGGCAGAGGTACCGACCCAGCGTTTACAAACATGCAAACGCCATTTACTAAAAAGGTAAACAACGATGTTGGATGATTTTGAAGTTGGAGGAGAAAATGAGTGTGAGTTTTTCGTTCTACCCTATCTTTCTGAAATAAAGTACACAGAAAAGAACTAACCACGCGTGACCTTACATATTCGTACATATTATATAATGTGTGAAGTCAAGCTAGTGCAAGAAGACCATTTGTGGTTAAAAAGTATATAAATTTGTATGTTTTTTTAATAAAAAGACTGATTATTTCGCTAGGCAAGACCCTTTTTCCTTGCCTGGGATCGTGTAGAGCCCTTTGAAGCTGCACTGAAACTGCAGTTTGGACCTTCAACCCATCGATCCCCACTGAAGTCCACTATATTCAGAAAAATCATGGTATGTTTTCCTCGAAAACCTTCATTTATTTTCAGTTGAAGAAGGAAAGATATGAACATCTTGCGTGATATGGGGGTGAGTAAATTATCAAAAAATTTTAATTCAGAAGTGAACTAATCCTTTAAAAACAACATTGGACCTCATTGATTTTGTAAGGGATGCATGATATTGGATTTTTGCTGATATCAGATATGCCGATATTTTTCAACTCATTTTGGCCAATAGCCAATGCCGATACCTAGGGATGCACCGAAACGTATCGGCCGAAATGCTTGCGCGTTTTGTCAGTAAAGCCGGTTCTGTAATCAGCGGTAAATGCCATCAGGTGCGTGATTTCACGTTGAGCCGTATATACTACACACAGCCGTTGTTCACTGACGAGCTGCGCAAATCCGAAAAAAAATTTACCGCTGATTACAGAACCGGCTTTACTGACAAAACGCGCAAGCATTTCGGCCGATACCGAAATATTTCTATTTGTGTGGAAACAACACAAAGTCTCTTCTGTGCAGAAATTAAAAGCAAATTATTTTAAATTTTAAGTTTTGAACAAGGACAATACATGAAGTTCTTTTATAATGATAGTACATTGAAGCTTAGAAAAACAAAAAACAAAAAAAAACAATTATATATATATATATATATATATATATATATATACATATACATATATATATATATAAATCACTGTATTTCTTAAACATTTTTTTTCAGAAATATCCAGTAGTAACTTTAACATTTTATTTTAAGATGTCATTTGTATAAAGCAAAAAAGTTGTAAAAATTGAAAATCTTTTTTATGTAAGCTATAGCTTCTGACCTTTAAATCAAAACATACTCGTGATTTTATGACATCAATTACTGCTTTATTTAATCAGGAACATAGTCTAAATCTAATTTGTGTATTTTACTTAGTTTTATTAGAAATATGTGTATGTAAATTAATTTTTATTTAAGATGTTATCTGGAATGTTCATGTTTTTTTTCAGGCAGAATAAGCGATATATTGAAATCGTTTAGGTGGGTGTGTCAGCTGCGCACTTGCAGACACAGGTAACTGATCCAACACAAAATATATATTTTTAGGTACCTAATTATGCAGGAAATAATAAACATGACCATATATCTGATATTAGTAACTGAAATTGATTCAAAAACACAATAAATAATACAACACAAGCCTCTATTATTGAAATTCAAAACTTTGAAATAAAGCTTCATGTCTTTAAGTTCATACTATATGTACTCAGCATTATTTATAATGTGTATAATGTGCCTGATTAAGCAACATTTATTTCAGACTCTTAAAGATCACGCAAATTCTGTAATGATTTACTAACATTGCCGTTTCCATGTGAGGAAAATGTTAGGTATATACGTTGAATTATTTATTTAACGAACAAATCATTACCTGCTTCAAAATGAATACTGTTAATGAAATCATTGTTGAAACATGCAATTAGACTTCTGTATGAATAAAAACACTATAACAAAATTACATAAACAGTAAATAACTGTACAAGGCAAATTAAGGTATATGTATAAAAAGCATAAATCTTCATTCAGATTTATGAACGAGCACTTTGTCATTAGTAAACATATGTTGAACCTCCCATGTTTATCATGTTTATCTAATGCAACTGACTGTAATGTAGGCTATATGAACGTAAATTTTTAATAAGCAGAGGGAATTCCCAACATTATACAAATAACTGTTTACATGCTTAGGACGTTTGCATTGTGAAAATGTACAGTGAGACTTCGGATATAAATACGCTGACATGTTACGTGATACTTTCTCATTAAAATCGTATAGTTTCCTATTCATTCAATAAAATGTATGCACATACTAGGGAATACTGATATGGTGGCACGGTGGCTTCACTTTTATGACGTCATGAGCAATTCAGTTCTCTGTTATAGATTAGTGACTGAAACCTGTTCTGTGCTCAGCAAAAAAAAAAAAAAATCATACAGGTTTGGAACGAAACACGGGTAAATGAAGACTGGTAAATTTTCACACATACAACATCTTAAACCCACAAATACAGTCTTCCAGTCTTAAATGGTTTAAGCTGGACACAGATTACACGCCCAAAACTCTTCTAAAACCAGCAAATCTGCAAAACTATCCAACCAGCCAGTAAATCTCAAAGATTATTTAAGTACATTTCTACTATTTCAGTCTTTTAACTTCAAAATTTCACATTTAATTGAACGCGTTACTTGTAGTTTCTTTGTAATTATTTGTGACATTTACTAACAACTTCTAAATGAAAAAAAGTGTTTCTAAACTTTTTTCCCCCCAGTGCAGAGCCTTTAGAGAAAATAGATTGTTTTTACAGATTTAGGCAAGATATCCAAGGTCATGCCAGCACAGTTTATTGGTTTATCACAGCTAATGTTCTGTTCTCACTGCCAATGGCGAGTTTGTGTAAAACACAGTGAAGCTACAAAGCCGGCGTGCATTATTTACAACACACAACCTCAGCAAACAATGAGGGAGTAATGGTCTGTCTCCGGGAGACAAGTGTGGCGCTGTTTTTCCCTCCACAAGGGTGAATGCACCAACGTTTATCGGACATAAAAACGGCCTTTCAGTCCAATGCACGAGGAGTGTCCGTCACCTCAATTCAGAGGCAATAAGCGGCATTCAATAAAAGTTTAGCGCAGCCCCGCTAAACTGCTTCCCACTGAGATATTTTCTCCTGATGTTTGTCCTGAGGTCTAATTTCTTCTAACTGCCCTAATCCAAAGGAATGAATGTCTGCTTGTGGGTACTCCAGCATTGATTACAATTTTCTCATTTCCTCTCCAGAGAAGTTTGTTTACGAGGAGCGACGTATCGTCAGTGTAGAAATGAAAGCAATTCACTTTAAATCAATCTACAGTGGCTCAGCTGCACCCAGATCTCAACTCGCAGCCATTAGTTTCATGTCAGCTGAGCTATCCGAATGCAAAAGATGGAGGGGATGAAAAAGAGAGACAGAAACACGCCAAGTGTTTTCTGGCTCAAACACATCCGCCCAATGTGCGCCAACATCGCAATTAACTTGTGTGAGGAGATTTTTAACCAACACATTTTTGCTAACTGAAAAGAGAGGCAGGCTCTATTTGGTGAGATGTTGACGGAAAACAGTGACTTTCAATTCTAGACGGTCTTTCAGAGTGTGTTTAGAAAAATCAATGTCGTTCTTTTGCAAATTTGATGGGACTGCAGCGGAAGGTGTCAGAGGGCCCTTCAGAGCAGTGTTAAAATGAAACCAAAGGTCGGACTGTGAATAATGAAGTGCGCTGAAATTATGTTTCTGGTGAGGAAGGGTCAGACAGTGGGAGTATCACAAAAAGCTATAATATAGATTCAGCTGCTGCTGTGCTCTACATCGGGTAAACAAAGGTACAAATTATACACAGATCAAATCAATAAAATACCGACAAAATCATAAAAACAAATAAACAAACAAATAAAAACAAAAAATAAAACAAAATAAATCAAAAAAGGCAAAAACAAATAAAAAAAAATTAAATAAATAAAATAAACCAAAACAAATAAAATCATGAAATATCAAAATCATACAAACTAATAAAAACAAAAAATAAAATAAAACAAAATGAAATGAAACAAAAAGCAAAAACAAAAAACCACAAAATCAAATAAAACAAAGCAAAAATAAATAAAACAACAAAAATTAAACAAAATAATAAAAACAAATAAATAATTAAAAACAAAAATAAAATACAAAAGCAAAAACAAATAAAACAATATAAAATAAAAGAATAAAAGAACAAAACAAAATAATAAAACAAACTAACAAATAAATACAAAATAAAACAATAAAATAAAACAAAACCAAATACAAATAAAACAATAAAATATAACAAAATAAAAAATAAAAACAAACAAACAAGTGAATAAAAACTAAAATAAAAAGCAAACGCAAATAAAACAATATAAAATATACTAATAAAATAAGAAAACAAAAACAAATAAAAGTGTAAAATAATAAAATCATACAAACAAACAAATACAAACTAAATAACATAAAAATGAAATAAAACAAAAAGCAAAAACACATAAAACAACAAAATAAAATTAAACAAAATCATAAAAACAAACAAATAAATAAATAAAAGCAAAAATAATATACAAAAAGCAAAAAAATAAAACAATATAAAACAAAATAATAAAAAACAAAACAAAATAATAAAACAAACTAACAAATAAATAAAAAATAAAATAAAACAAAAGCAAAAACAAATTAATTATAAAATATAACAAAATGAAATAAAACAAAATCATAAAAACAAACAAATAAAAACAAATAAAAAGTAAAGACAAATAAAACTATATAAAATAAAATAATTATATAACAAAACAAAAAAATCATAAAACAAACTAACAAATGAATAGAAAATAAAATAAAACAATAAAAAAGAGCAAAAACAAATAAAACAATAAAATATACCAAAAAATAAAAAATAAAAACAAATAAATAAATAACAAAAATAAAATACAATAAAATAAAAAGCAAAAACAAATAAAACTATATAAAATAAAATAATAAAATAATAAAATAACAAAAAACTAAAAGTTTTAGATAAAAACATCATCAACAATTCATGTTTTGTTTTTGATGCAGGCTCATCTCTCAAAAGTCTTGTCCATGCACCTAACCCAGGTTTTTCACTTAAAATCATTTCAACCATACATAAAATCATTCCCACTCTTGAAATGTTTAAATGTAACCATGGTGAAGAAATGCTATAAACACTTTCAAGCAGCTGACATATTCTTAGATCTTTCGAATCTACATCTCACCTATCCATTACCCACGTCCTGCCATTTTTTCACTAGTGTCATTCATTTCTCAGCCTCGGAGCCTCCAGACAAGATGTAGCTGACACAAGCGGGCCAAGATAAGCCAGAAAGGTGCATAATGCATTTTGAAGTCATGCCCTGCCTGCTCATAAGGTGAGAGAGTGCAAGAAACAACAAAGCATGTTTTCATTTGTTCTGATTAACCAACTCTGAAAATAGCGACACTGTTACAGCTGTGGGATCCCAGCAGTTACCATAGATACCATCTTTAAGGAGAGGGACGGAGGCGTCTTTGTCTTTAGAATCACCGTAGCGACCACAGATCATTGGTGAAGAGAGCCATGAAATACCTGGCAGAGAGTCAGAGTGTGTCTTTCAGAGACAAGATGTCGTTACGCGGATAAGATTGTGCCTCTTTTCACCACCCACTTGATTGGCTAAATCTGAGCCCTACACTTCAATGCCTCTCTAATCATTTAGACCCGGCAACATGTCTGATTTATCAGTGGTGCTGGGACTCAATGCAATGCTAAAAGACACCTAAAGGTTTGCTTGTTGGACATTTGAGACCTGAAAGCCCCCAATGTCCAACACTATATTTCAAGGCCCCATAAAAACATTATATTAACAGAACTATAACTATACATGAACTATACTACACTATAAACAGAAACTGGGTGTGTAAAATTCAAATCTTCTTCAAATACATAAATAAATAAATAAAACAAAAAAAATGTTTTATTAACAACAACAAATATTATAGTCTTCCTGCAGATAACTTTAAAGCTTTCTAAGGCCCCATAGTGGGTCCCAGTTAGAGCTCTTCAGGGAGGACCCGAGACCCAAGGACCCGGGACCTGACCCGGGACCCGTACGGGTTCGGGTCTATATTTTAAATGGTCAGTCGGGTCCGGGTCGGGTCCCAATCTATTACCTTGGGTCCCGGGTCTGTTTAACATTTGTGTGTAATACCCTAATCGATCAGACAACACCACACCTGCCAGTGATCAGTGTCGGTCAGCACTTTGCGTGTGTTTTGTAACTTGCAACTTGTAAAATTAGGACGAGAAAAGTGTGAGCGGGAAATAAGGTGGGGAAAAAAAACATGCGTGACGCGAAGTTAACGCTAGTACTGCAAGCGGACGGTACCAAGCTGTCTAATGTGAATTCCTCCTTTAAGCTTCATAAGATTAACTAGGTGGAGCTTTAAGCATATGTTTTGCATTGTTTTCTTTTACTGAAGAAGAGACGCACCTATTGAACACGCACAATGGTGCAATGCAGTCGGCTTTGTGCAACCCACTTCTAAATCCACTCTGATGCGCATCATTCAGTAGTGTCTTGCATTAGCCAAAATCATGACAGTTGACCACATAATATCTTATCCAATTGCACGTGAATAAATGCAAATACTCAATAAAAGCAAGAGTGTGGCGCTGGCTTCCTTTGAAATATGAATGCGCCCGCACCCGCTTCGTCCTGCTTCGTGACAGCAAATGCCGCCTGCATGCGCAAGAGCATGTAACTCAGAGTGGTAACATGATAATTAATTGTTGATTACTAATTTGAATCAGTACATTATAACGAAAACAATCCCTTGAATAAATTAAGAGTATACTTCTCCAGACACCACTACACCACTGCTCACGCAGTAAAGTGTAACGCACTTCTTGTTCTGTGCGCTTTTTAAAAAAAAACACAAAAAAAATTGCTCCAAGCAGCAATAATATATAAATTAAGAAGATTCTTTCACTCGGCAAGAGAGAGGAACAGCCTAACATGAACGAAAATGTTAGTGTCAAGGAGGATTGATCACAATCTGGGCTACTAACAGTAGGTAAGCCAAAAAGTTTTTTCGCAACTTGTTTATTGACTTGTTAGCATTTTGCTGTGTAATATGTGCCGACCGGGTGCAGTCGGGTCTCTGTCTTCCCAGCCGGGTTCGGGTCCAATTTACGAATAACCGTTGGGTCCGCGTCAGGTCCGGGTAGTAAATTTAAGGCATTTCTCGGGTCTGCACGGGTTCGGGTCCCACTTTCAAATTAAATACGGGTCCGGGTCGGTTCCGTGCAACAAATTTACGGGTCTCTTTGGGTTCGGGTACGAATTTTTGGACCCGTGAAGACCTCTAGTCCCAGTTCCTGGTTGAGAACCAGTTTTAAAGCAGAAACGTATGGAAAAAAAATAATTAAAAAAAAAGTTATTGGGACTTTTTATCTCACAATTCTCACTTTTTTTCTCAGAATTACGTGATATAAACTCACAAATGTGAGTTATAAAGTAGGAATTGTGAGATATAAACTCACAATTAACTTTTCTCAGAATTGTGATATAAACTGATAATTGAGAGAAATAAAGTCAGAATTGCAAGATAAAAACTCGTAATTCTGACTTTTTTCTTGCAATTCTGACTTCTTTCTCAGAAATACTCGATATATAGATATAAACTCGCAATTCCGAGTTATAAAATCCGAGTTTATCTCACAATTCTGACATTACAACTCACAATTGCATGTTATAAACTCAGAACTTGCCATTCTGAGAAAAAAAATTTACAACTGTGAGATATAAACTCGGATTTTCGAGAAAAAAAAAATAGAATTGTGAGATTAAAAAGTCGAAATTGCCTTTTTTGGTGGAACAGGCTTCCATCCAAATTGGATATCCTGAAACTACAATTATAATTTATATAGATTAATTTCATTTATATAGTTTGATTATTACTTTACCTTGGTATGCCATGTAAGTTTTACAGTGGGGAAAAATTTTAATAAAATTGCACAATCGATCAATCAATCAATCAATCAATCAATAATAAACAAACCTGTTGGAAGTCTGCAATGGAATCATTGCAAAGATTTTTTTTTTAATAGTAGTAGTAGTAGTAGTAGCAGTAGCATTGCTATTATTATATTGTCAAATTAATAAGTTTGTGGCAGGTGAATAGCATTCTACAGTAAATATATACCTACTTGCAAAAATTAGCAAATATCAAAGGTTATTATATGGGTCATTTTGACCCATGTGTGAAAAACTAATGTTAAAATACAAAAACTGTATTTGTTTATAATGTAAGAATAGAAAAATAAACCATTATTTTTTTGGAAATCAAAAACAAGATATTAAATTAAGACCTGGAATAATAAATGAAAAATTATGTTTCCTGAGGAAAACATTTTTTCTCGATATAGTGGACTTCAATGGTGCCCATGAGTTTCAGCTTCCAAAATACAGTTTAAATGCAGCTTAAAAGGGCTCTACATGATCCCAGCCAAGGAAGAAGTGTCTTATCTAGTGAAACGATCTGTAATTTTCTGAAAAATGTACAAGTTATAGTTTGTGACCTCAAATACTCATCTTGTCTAGCTCTGCGATGCACATGCGTAATCCGGGTTGATACAGTTAGGTAGGTCAAAAAACTCATCTCATTTTCTCCTCCAACTTCAAAATCGTCCTACATCGCTGCAGAAGTACCGACCCAGTGTTTACAAGGTGAAAGTGCAAAAAAGGTCAAACGCCCTTAAAAATAAAAAAAATAAAATCAGATGGAAGTTTTTCGACCTACCCTAACTGTCATGAACCAGATTACACAGAGTACGCATGTGCATCACAGAGCTAGACACGACAAGCATTTAAGGTGAAAAAGTATATAAACTGTAAATGTTTTTAGAAAATAACTGATTGTTTTGCCAGATAAGACCCTTATTCCTAGGCTGGGATCGTGTAGAGCCCTTTGAAGCTGCATTTAAAACGCATTTTGGATTAAACTGCATATTTGGGGGCACAATAGAAGTGCACTATATGGAAAAAATTTCCTCAAGAAACAATTTCTTTACGACTGAAGGAAGAAAGACATGAACATCTTGGATGACAAGAGGGTGAGTACATTATATGTAAATTTTTGTTCTGGAAGTGAACTTCTCCTGACCCATGACTCATGTTGTAGGTAGTGATACAAAAACTTGATATTTTTTTGTTCAAAAAGAAAAAAAGGAAAATGAAAATAAGGATTTGTGATGATCATAAACAAGTTCATTGAGGAATCCTGAATTAAATTAATTTCTTTAGACACATGTTGTGCATCAAAGGGTCAAATCATCATCATCATCATCATCATCTATTGGAACACTTACATGTAAGCAGCGCTTAAAATGTTTACATGTAAATTGCATTAGAGAAACTAAACTAAGTGACATCTGCAAAGAAATAATGCTAGATACATTTTTAATAATGCATTTATGTGACACTTCAATCATACTGTACATCATTCTATATGATGCTTCAAAAAGCAAAGGTATTTGTTTTCTGCTAAGCTTAACAGAGACATCTCTTTCACCTTCACCCCCCCCCATCTCTCCATTAGTGAACAGCAGCAGGAAATGGAGAGTGGGTATAACGGAAAGGTCAACTTGCTGATGTACTGTCGACTGACGGGTCAATGTCCGGCTGCCATTCTCCCACAGCTCACCCAGGCAGGCAGTGTTTAATACACGTGGTGTATGTGAACCATGCCGTCAAGCAGGCAATCGGTGTATATACATGTTATAGATTTAATCTCTAATAGAGACCCATCTGTTCTGCCATTATTGCAGTGGGGAAAAGAGCTTGGTCATCCCTCTTTCAGAAGAAATGGCCTCTAATCGTAGATATCTCTTGAAAGTAGGGTAGTCTTCACTGGGAATGGTATGACTCACTTCTTGTTGTCCTCGCTCTTATACTTTTCTCACTGTACTTCTCTTTTATCTATCCTTTTTTCTCCCTTTTTACGACTGCCAAACTCCTCTTTCATCCCGTCAAGTATTCCATTGTCGGCTAATGTCAGGCCTGGGCACCAATTCGCTTGGTGTCTCTCAAGGCCCACAGAGTAAGTGAACAGCAATCCAGAGTGGCAGAGTGTGCCAGGAAGCCCAGATGAAAAAGCCTGGCAGCAATTGAGAGACATGGATGTTGGGTCTCAAAAATGATAGTTCCCTCCGATTCTTTGTCAACACCAGACTCGTGTTGCTCAAAAGCATCAAGCGCCAGGGGGGACACCCCATATATTTTAAATGCAACTTACACATATAAACAAACAAAAAAAATTGTATATGCACTGTCATTCAAAGGTTTGAGGTACATAAGAATTATTTTTAAAGAAATTAATACAGAAAGGATGCATTAAGTTAAACAAGTGACAGAAATCTTTTGCAAACTGTTAAAGTGGATACTATTTCAAATAAATTATGTTTTTGAACTTTCTATTCAAAGAATCATGAGAAAAAAATAAATAATACATTTTTAAAAATTACATAACTGTTTTTAACATTAATAATAGTTTTTGAGCACCAAATCAGCATATTAAATGATTTCTGAAGGATCGTGCAACACTCAGCTTTGTCTTCACAGGAATAAACTGCATTTTAAAATATATGAAATAAAAAATGGCTAAATTAAATTGTAATAATATTACGTAACATTACTTTTACTGAATTTTTTATGAAATAATGCAGCAAAGTAAGCATAAGAGACTTCTTTCAAGAACATACACTGCCGTTCAAAAGTTTGGGATCAGACTTTTTTTAAAGAAGTCTCTTATGCTCATATAGGCTGCATTTATTTGATCAAAAATGCAGAAAAACAGTAATATTGTGAATGTTATTAAAATATAAAAAAATGGTTTTTATTTTAATATACTTTAAAATCCAATTTATTCCTGTGATGCAAAGCCTAATTTTCAGCATCATTACTCCAGTCTTCAGTGACACATGATCCTTCAGAAATCATTCTAATATGATGATTTATTATTAGAATTATCTACGTTGGAAACAGTTGTGCTGCCAAATGTTTTTTTGGAATCTGTGATATTTTTATCAGGATTTTTTGATGAATAAAAAGTTAAAAAGAACCGCATTTATTCAAAACATAAATCTTTTCTAACAATACAAGTCTTTGCTATCACTTTTTATCAATTTAACACATCCTTGCTAAATAGAAGTGTTAATTTCTTTCAAAAAGAAGAAAGAATAAAAATGTACTGACCACAAATGTTTCAACAGTAGTCTACACTGTTAGAAAAAAGATTTCTATTTGAAAGAAATGCTGTTCTTTTGAACTTTGTATTCAAAGAATCCTGAAAAAAGTATCAGAGGTTCCAAAAAAAATATTATGGAGCACTTTTCAGCACTGATAATAAATCAGCATATTAGAATGATTTCTGAAGAATCATGTGACACTGAAGACTGCAGTAATGATGCTGAAAATTCAGCTTTGATCACAGGAATAAATTAGATTTTAATGTATATTAAAATAGAAAAACATTATTTTACATCATAATAATTATCACAATATTAAATGCAATAAATGCAACCTTGATGAGCAACTTCTTTAAAAAGACATTATCCTACTGATCCCATACTTCTGAACAGCAGATATATTTCAGCTCCTTTGCTAAGATTTTGTCTTAGCATGAAATACTCTCATATACTCCTAGACATCTTTATCAGCCATATCATATTTTCTTTGTCCAAGGCAGGAAACACTAGATAAACATGATTGATAGACTGTCTTGTTGATATTACAGTTACGTTATGAGGCTGATGAAAGACTGACGAGCTTTGCTTTCCTTGATACTGCCTTGATAATGCAGTGCCATGAAACACCCAGCATCCCACAATACACACACCAAGCAGTAGCTACTAGGGGTCGACCGATATGTGTTTTTCAGGGCCGATGCCGATACCGATTATTACAGATCAAATGCACCGATAAACGATATTTTGAACCGATATGTGTCAAAATACAAATGTCACATTTTTTGTCAACACAGTAGCTTAGGAAAAGCTGAAAACAAAAATTACATTTGCCATTTAAAATTATAAGCAAAAGAACAAATCCGTTGGCTTGTAGCCATGACGAAATTAAATAACTTTTAACGAAAAAATGTCCCGACGTCGATTTCAGCGTCTCTCCCACAAAGGAAAATATATATAAATACAACAACAAGTAGTAATAGACTAAATGATAGATGTCGGTTTCTTAACAGTAAACTGACCATTTTCTAGTCCAAGCTGAACGTCCTTCAAGGACAGCGCATCCACACTTTGCTCTGCCATGTGCCATTCTCTGTCTGTACAGCCCGCTCTGATGACCGTTATGCAAATCCTGCGTGCACAGACCTTGCCAATAAAATGCGCCGCAGTCCATGCGTGCATAACAGTCATGAGCGCAGGCCGTACAGGTGCTCTATAAGAATGAGTAAAGCCAAAGACTAAAGGACAGACATGCTGTTCAGAAAGGACGTCGGGAAAAGGAGATTATTACACTGCCTGCTCCCATCCAAATTACACCAGAGTTACCGACCGCTACCGCGTTTTGTTTGTAAATTTATTCCCGTGTCGCAAAAAAATCTGGTCGAGTCCCGCGGGAATGCAGACCTCTAGTATACGGTCCTACTTTTGATTAATTCATCCAAACTTTGATGACTCATCCAAACTTTGAAAAATTCCGTGGCATTTAGTGTTAACAGTATACAGTACATTCCATTTATATGACTGGATTCCGCGATTCCGTCCGTGTTTTCCGCATCCGGGAAATCAAGATAACATTGAGGTGTTTTTGCAACTTCACCGTAAAGGATTGTGAATTACTAAAACACAATCAACTTCTGCTGCTGACTTACCTTTGAGAGACAAGTGATTACTGCCGCACGCTGCACGCAGCTCCAGCAAGCGCGTTCTGTCTGTGTCTTCACTTCCTTCAGCCTTGGAATTGATTGGTCGGACTCGCGACTTCCAACAAATCTGATGCGCGGTGGGCGGAGACTGCTCTAGGGCACAGAGTGGTGAGCTCTGACAGGCTGCGTCGGAGCCAAAGAGCGCATTTCAAAAATAAATTATTTTTATCGGCAAATCGGTTTTGAAAATAACCGATTCCGATAATCGTGAAAATGCTTAATATCGGCGCCAATAATCGGTAGGGCCGATAATCGGTCGACCTCTAGTAGCTACAATTAAAAAAAGAAAAAGAAAAGAAAAACAACAACAACAATGTCCTTGCACAGGCCTACACCTCTCCCAGAACCCTGTTCACTTCTTTTCCATACTACTCTGAACTGGAGCTCAGCCAAAATTCCTATGATTGGCTCATGCTCCCAACCCACCATCTGCTCTTCTATCACAGCAGAATACCTTGAGGATGTCAGGAAAATTTAATTTTGGAGTATCAAGCACATGAAGGACATTATGAGAAATTACTTGTTGGTGTAAAATTCTCAGGTTTGTTCTAAATACTGTATTTAATTGTATTATTGTACTATGAATGCCTTTACTTTCAAATCTGTTTTTTCTCTCCACTCTCTCCTTTCCTCTGTCCATTACTCATAAGAAAAGACCATGCATTATTGAAGCTCTACATATTGGTGATACCTAAATATGTCCAAAGTTACTGTCTGGAACATAAAGCTTGATACACTCATGCTCACAGAAACCCCTAAAGATGATAGATTATATCTATAAATAATTAAATTGACTGGATGAAAGGATGGCAATTTGCAAATACTTTCAGGAAGGCAAGATACCTATAAATTACAATTTCAAAGTGTCTGCCTGTCCAAGACAGAGGGAGAGAGATGTGGCACAGCATTACATACTGAATAGGCTTGCCACGATAGACGGTGTTGACGGTGTTACCGCTTTTAAGACGCAACACCGGTGACATCACTTTTCCACCGTGACACCGTCCCCACATTTTTTTTTTTTTTTTTAAGTATTCGTTTTTTTATTAAATATTTATTTGAATTAAATGGAAAATATAATTCTAAATAATTTACTTAAGACATACTATAAACACACTATAATTAAAAACTGAGCATGGCTACATTGCGTCATATTTCATTTATCACGTGAGGAGAACGAGAGGAGTCGAATTTACAGAAAAAGAATGGCGTTGTGTTTTTTTTTCGTTATGTTAATAAAAGTTCTGTTTAATATCAGTGATTTTTTTTTTTTTTTTTTTTTGTACTTTCGTTGTCGTCCATTCAATTGACGCCGAATTGCCAATTCCCGCAAAACTGAAAGTGAAAGTATAATACGCACGCATTTATAAGCTATTTAAACGCAGAAAAAAAGAGGAAAAGAGGAAACCCCCACCCCCACGGTGATACCGGTATTACCGGTGTTGTCACATGTCGATTAACCGGTGGGGAAATTTCCTCATCGTCACAACCCTAATACTGAATCACCATGTGCCGGCCTATATGCAAACATTCAAGCAAGCAACACACCATACTAGCAACAGAAGCTTATGTAATAAAACACTGACAGCATAGAAAGAAATTTGACAACAGAACTGTCTAATAAACGTTTTCCCAAGAGACACTGACAAACAGACAGAAACTCATCTATGTGCACATAAAACGACAGTCCATAACGCTCAAGACATGCTTGACAAAAATTAATCAACTACAGCACAACACCAGCAAAAGACAGAGTAAATTCAAATCTTGTGTACGTGCTAAACTACATGAATTATAATGAGGTTATAAAAAGCTGTTCTCTCAGGCACATGCTTCATGCACTATGAATACTTTTAAGCAGGATGTTTATGCTGATATAACACACAGACACTAATGCATGCACAAATTTTGGTAGGGTAAAAATTAATTAGCAATCTCATCCTACCGCTGAGTCTAGACAGACCTCCGCACGCAGAATTTACAAATGTTGCTTCTAATTTAAGGGAACGGTTCACCAAAATATTACAATTCTGTCATCATTTACTCACCCTCAGTTGTTCTAAACCTGTATGGAGTTTGTTTTCTACTGCTGAACACACAAGAAGATATTCTGAAAAATGACCCACATGGTCCCTTTCTTTTTTTTTAAAGGTTCTTCACAGCAATACCATAGAAAAACCATTTTTAGTCCCACAAAGGACCATTCAGTCAAAGGCTCTTTAGAGAATCATCTTTCTTACCGTTTCATAATCTGAAGAACCTTCTTTCGCCACAAAGAACCTTTGTGAAACAGAATTTAGAAAAATGTAACCATTTAGACCAAAAAGGTTCTATGGCATCGCTGTGAAAAACCTTTAAAAGGGAGCATGTGGGTCATTTTTCAGAATATCTTCTTGTATCTTCAGCAGAAGAAAACAAACTCAATGCAGGTTTAGAACAACTGAGGGTGAGTAAATGATGACAGAATCATAATATTTTAGTAAACCGTTCCTTTAAATTAGAAGCAATGTTTGTAAATTCTGCTTGTGGATGTCCGTCTAGACGCACCTTTATCTTTAAGAGTGTATGGAAGTCAACAACTATTTGGTTACACATATTCTTCAAAATATCTTCTATTGTGTTCAGCAGAAGAAAGAAACCCATATAGGTTTGGAATAACTTGAGGGTGAATAAATGATTTTTGGGTGAACTATCCCTTTAAGGAGGTTTTGAAATAGGTGGACCAACAGGCAAAGCCACCTCTAGAGAAAACGCATTTGCTGTATGTAACTGGACTTTTGACTCAAAACTCAACTGAGACAAAGCCTTGTGACAACTTCACTCAGTCTCTCCTACATAACAATCCGCATCCAAATATTATGCCAAAGCCATGGCATCTTTATCCCTCATCCTGATGTTTGGCACCAACTTCTGTGGCACCCATGTAAAAGGCACTGTGTCCCTCTAAGCATTGCCTGAAAGCAGCTTAACATGCTCACTGCCAGCTTAGTGGTGCATTAATGCATGAAACAGCAGGTCATTCTGTACAAAAAAGAAAAATGAAGACAGAAAGTGAGAGAGATGGGAAAAAAAGGAAAATTATGGCTTATGCATGCATGTGCACTTGTACATGCCAGATGTCGAGCAGACATTCAAAGAGAACAATAAAGCCAGTGTTTGTATTCCACACAGGTAAATGGATGGTTTCCTCAGTATGCACTTGGCAAAGTGCTCTTCCTGCCTTTACTCGTCAGCCTACTAACATCGGCACTTAACCAAGCCTGTGAAAAGCTCTCTTTAAGGATATATAAACAGGTAGGTAAGCAGCAACTCCCTGGTTTGTCATTACGCTTATATAGACGGTCCAAGGTCTTTGTTGAGAGCGGAGGAACATTGAAAGTATGCCGTGTTCACATCCCTAATGAGTTTATAAAGTGAATCACGGCCAGCTCTTCCCCTCTAATGGAGCTCATAGTCTCAGGCTGATGATTTGCGGATGCGATTTCCTACCACAGACCTCTACGTTTCATGAGAGCACTTTCGATATATCCATGCAGGGAGTGGATGGAGGTAGCAGAGCAGCACAAATGTGCCGGATTTAGAGACGGTAAAGCCATGGAGCCTGAGATATGTGTGGCTACCCACCTTTTTTAGATTTCTGGACACTTGGGCGGTGCGACGGCGGGTTTGTCTCATTGCTAAGATCAACAATTCAGATCCGTAAAATACCAGACTTACATTGGATGTTTTGGGTGGATGGATGAACCAATCTGTGTAACTGCATTTTGGTCGTTGCAGTAGTTCCCATGGCAATGAGAAACCTGTGGGCGGCAGAAGAATCTGGAACAAATAGCAAAGGCCTTGACAGAGCACAAAAGGTGACTAGACCCAAAAAGCTTTGGAAAAATGATATACGTTCTAAGCCACTGGACTAAAGGTATTATTGGCACTTTGAGAACCACATACAAATGGCTTTTTGTATTGTGAGCAAGCAAGCAAAATAAATAAATAATTAGTGCTAGAGGTGCAATATTCTCAAGTTTGTTCTTTCCAAAAATGAACACTCACGTTTTTCCAAACCTGTACAAATGAAGATATTTTTGATGAAATCAAAGAGCTTTCTGACCCTGCATAGGTACTACCACATTTAAGGCCCATAAAGGTAGTAAGAACGTTGTTAAAATACTGTAGGTCTATGTGACATCAATGGTTCAACCACTTTTTGTGCACAAAGAAAACAAAAACAATTACTTTATTCAACAATTTCTTCTCTTTTGTGTCTGTCTTTGATGCGTGCTCACAAGAGTACATGACGTATGGATGTGGTGCTGCTGACGCATGAGCTGGTGTTCTGACGTACTGTGGAACGTCAATCTCTCTTAGTTTATCGTTTGTATATTCCAGGGCTCCAGACTAACATTTGAGAGCAGTGGCACCAGCGCCAGTAAGTTCTACAGATAGTGGTGCCAGGAGCAGATTGGGTAGTGCTGGGGGTTGTTTGTAGGAATATTAAATATTAATTTACCTTTACTAGCAACAGTACCATGTGCGAAATCAAATTTTTATATAGAAATTTTTATATTCTACTCTTATTAAAGGAGAAGTCCACTTCCAAGACAGATTGCAAGATTCACATATAATGTACTCACCCCCTTGTCATCCAAAATGTTTATGTCTTTCTTTCTTCAGTCGTAAAGAAATTATGTTTTTTTTTAAGAAAACATTTGTGCACTTTTTTTTCTCCATATAATGGACTGGTATGGTGCCCCGATTTTGAACGATCCCAGACGAGGAAGAAGGGTCTTATCTAGCGAAATGATCAGGTATTTTCATTAAAAAAATACAATTTAAATACTTTTTAATCTCAAACGCTCGTCTTGCCTTTCTCTCCCTGAACTCTGTGTATTCTGGCTCAAGACAGTTAGGGTATGTCGAAAAACTCCAATCGTATTTTCTCCCTCAACTTCAAATATCATTTCAAAATCATCCTACATCATTGCAGAAGTACCGACCCAGTTTTTGCAAAGTGAACATGTAAAGAAGATCAAATACCCTTAACAAAAAAGGTAAAACAGCGATATAGGACGATTTCGAAGTTGAGAGAGAACATGAGATGAGAGTTTTTCGACATACCCTAAATGTCATGAACCGGAACAACAACAGTCCAGGCAGAGTAAGACAAGACGAGCGTTTGGCATTAAAAAGTATATAAATTGTATTATTTTTATGAAAATAACCGATTGTTACGCTAGATAAGACCCTTCTTTCTCAGCTGGAATCGTTTACAACCTCATTTGGGATCGTTTGAAGCCGCATTTAAACTGCTTTTTGGAAGTTCAAAATCGGGGCACCATATCAGTCCATTATATGGAGAAAAATCCTGAAATGTTTTCCTCAAAAAACATAATTTCTTTATGACTGAAAAAAGAAAGACATGAACATCTTGGATGACAAGGAGGTGAGTAAATTATTTGTAAATTGTCGTTCCGGAAGTGGACTTCTCCTTTAAATGTACCATTATTCTTCTATAGTACGGAACTAACCAACTTCAGTGATTATGTGATTTAGTAGCAAATAGAAGAAACGTTTGTGTTTTTCAAGACACTTTATGACTTTTCTTACTTGATACACAAAGAGTAAAACTCTAACAAAACCTGATTTCTTCATGATTTTATATTTTATAATAGTTTATCATTTTAAAATATAAAGCAAAAAGTAGAAATGAATGACTAACAAGTCAATAAGTGCTCCTCTGCTGTATCCACTGGTTATAATGGTGATTTTATGTATTTATTTATTTTTTAATGTTACGCAAGAGTTCGTTTATCACAAAGTACATTTTGGTCATCCGTTTAAAAATAAAATTCAAACTGGATCATTTTAGAGCTTCAAAGTGCTGGAAATAGTTGTGTGAAATGCTTGAAAGACATTGAAAAGTCCTTAAATTTCTCTCTCAAAAGGTTGTATAAACTCTGAAATGAATAATGTAATAATATTCGACTATTTCTGCCACAACAGGTAGCATTACTACTTCTGGTTTTCTGACACGCATCAGCGCTGTGCAGAGAATTCCAGGCAGAATTTGAATGATTCTTACTATATCTTGCAGAAGCCTTACTCATTCTGCAGCTCAATGGATCTCACAGCGCTGTGCAGTAACAGTATTGCAAAATCCACTTTGGTTCCTTAGTAAAAGCCATTCTGAGCTCTGAAGTATGTTTGTGTTTGTCTCTCATATGCAACACAAATGGTAGTGCTTATGAGTTAAACAACACGGTGGTCACCTCAGTGACCACTCACAAAACTTGCGACCTGGTTCAAGCAAGTCAGGCTAGGCAAAAACTCATCCTCTGTCAAAATCTTCAGACATGTTTACGAAGACTGTTTCATGTACAGCGTAGGCCTTCTTTTGGCGCAAACAAGGCGCAGCACATCCAGGTTCTACTGGTTCTAATAAATAAATATTCACCATTACATTTACCCGGTTTCAGTTACAAAACATTTTCATGGAGGTTATTTTCGCCTCTTTAGCATCACCAATAGTAAAATTCATGCAATCTGAGTATAGCAGCACGCATCACTGACACTGAAAATTTCAGCCATAAAATGAGGCAGATAAAAAGTATAACAACAATCTTGACTAAAATAAACAGCTTCCTTTGTGCTTGAACCTCTAAAAAACAGTAGAGCTGGCACATGCGCATTTACTCACACACATACATAGACACACCTTGGCATACATTTCCCAGCCCTGGCTGGCCTGACAGTATTCCAGCTGTGAATAATGTCCTCAGGAACAGAGAGCATTAATCAAGCATGCACACAAACACACCCAAATGTATTGTACATACATTCTCATACTAACCATTTGAGTGAGAGTGTGTGGAATAAAAGTCCAGAAATCTCACTTGCATGTGGGCATCCTTCAAACTAAACTAAAGAAAAAAATTGGGGTGGACAAATAATAATCTTTAACTCTGAAGTCCACATTCAAGACTGAAATCTACATCACAATTACACATGCAGCTGAAAAGATGAATAACATTCAGCTGATTGCTGATTAGCAGTCATTTCGTCTTTATAAGAGATCTGACTATCAGTAATTTGTGTGCAAAGCATTTATACTTACACCGAATGGAAGTAGAAATAAGCATAAAGAACAGCAGGAAATTCTATATATCGACAGCACATGCAAACAGACAAAGGCCTAAGGAGCTGCCACAGGATTTTAGAGCTCATTATGGTTGACTGCAGAGTGGCGATTTGGAGGGCTGCCATACAAAAGAGAAGTGAACATGCTCCCCAGGCAAATGAACACACACTTATGCTATTTGTAAGGTACTCAAAACCCTTCAAATGATGTTTAACATCCACTGTCCAATTAGATCAATGTGAGCTGCGCTCCATTCTCAAAGTTCAGCCATAAGGAGGACACCAATTGACAAAATGCACTCACATTCTGCCCACTTTGTGATCAAAATGCACTTTATCTTAATTATTTTAAAAAACATTTTGATTCTTTAATACTGATTGCATACATAGACCTATTTGTAACAATAATAACTTAAAATTTTTATTTCTGCAAAAAGCCACAGCTGTCAGTGTAAAATCAGTCACACTGTTTATCTATTGCGTATGTGTGCAGCCTAATACTGAATGCTTGAATTAATGCAATCGTATTTCCATAACTGGTTCCTGAGAATCTGACCTTGCATGACTATGTGAATCTCAAGTCTCTATACTATTAACCTCTCTGCACTAAAGCCTGTAAACTTGCATTAATGCACGCCCTTCTACCTGTTCTCAAACCTGCCTTTCTCCATGATCTTGTGCGTGTTGCACTCTTCATTTACAGCGCTTTATTCACCAGCCAGTACTGGCATCATTTATTACTGCTCACCCTGTCAATCAAATTGCAGGCCTTCGTTCCCTCAGCCAGCGACAGACTCTCAAAGTCTGCAGTGCTGAATGTTTAGCATACCAATCAGCAGCTCTACTCAACACAAGAAAGCAAGGTACAGATAAAGGGAGGAGCGGAAGAAGGGATTTCAAGGGAGCGAGGAAATCATAGATGAGACAGCGAGAGAGATCCAAAATGAATGAAGGCAAAATGTGGGGAAAAGACGAGAAAGACAGCAAGATGCACAGATATAGACAGGGGTCAAGAAATTGTTAAAATTCAAAAGTTTTGATGTGCAAAAAAGAAAGCTGAAACTACATTCAAAAGCATCAGAGAAAAAAAAAAAACGGCATTTGTCTACAAAAGCTCATACGGGGTAGAAAAGTACAGCAGAGCTCCGGGCGTGAATGCTACCAGACAAAATCAATGCCGCACAACCTGAGTCTCCTTCCAGCCTGATTCCATCAATACTGATGTATGCTGAAGTAGCACACCTCAGAAAAGACAGTTATTTTCACATACGGGTCAGACAGGACGCAACGCTTGATTCCTTTACTGTCCGTGAAAGAGAAATCAGCTCTGAGAACACCTAGAGGTTTTTCATGATTTAAAATAGACTTGAACTGAAACAATCGGGGAAAGATGCCTTGTGCTATGATTAGGTTTGTGCGTGTGCGTTTGTACGAAATAGTTTGTTTGATATAACGTCAGTGAGTATTTCAAGCAGAGAAAAAAAATAGACTAAGTCTCTCAGATGTGATGTGCTGTGCTGTGATGGATATGTTTAATCTCAAATATTATAGGTAGTGCTGTCAAAATTAGGCAATTAATTTTTCCAGTTTACTGGCGTTAAAAATATTCAACGTGCGGCAGAGCTGCTTCTTGTTTCTTGGGGAAGACTGTCTTGACCGTCTGTCTTGGCAAATAATTTCAGAAAAAAATGTGTGATTACTTAGTTGTTGTTTTTTTTTTTAATCAATTGACAACTAATTATAGGTTTAAATACAATGGTCAGAATTGAGATGTTTTGCACAGAATAACAACAATCCATACAAAACAAAAGTATGGAAAGAACTTTAAAACAATATCTTTTAGTAATTTCGTAAATAATTTAGAACTTAACTTTAACAGTCCAAAAAACACACATTTTTATGATACACTAACATTCAAATGTTTGTTGTCAGAAAATTTTTTCTTCTGAATTTTGCATTCATCAAAAAGTCTTCGAAAAATGTATAATCGTTTAAGCAGCTGTTTTACTGTTTTTAACCATGATAATAAAAAATGAAGGGTTTATTTGCAAAACCTTTTTTTTAAAATCATTATTTTTATTATGTTATCATGTTTTTATTGTGTTTTACCTGTATTTTTTTTGTTATTTTTTACCTAATCAAAATAACTCAACTGCAGTTTGATTGAGATGAACTGGAATGCACAATGAAAAAACATGATTTTTGAAAACTGTGATCTGTTTGAAAATGGTTATTTGCTTACAAATTAATTCTTCAAATGTTTCTTGAGCACCAAATCAGCATATTAAATACCAAAAAGATTTCTGAAGGATCATGTGACACTAAAGAGTGGAGTAATGGCAGCTGACAATACAGATGTAAATGACATTAATAATAAAAAGCAGTTATTTTAAAATGTAATATTTCGTAACATTAACGTTTTACTGTATTTTTGATCAAATACAGTAGTCAGCATTTGAAGTGGATCAAACAAGTTAATCACAGTTTTCCTGAGCCAAGAACTGGTATTGTTTTGGTTTTAGAACAACAAAGTTAACAACTCAACATATTAAATACTGTTTGTTTAATGTAACCATTTTTAAGCATATTTACTAAATCTGATATTGTTATGAGGAACCATTACCAACATTACCTTTTTAAAGGCTGTTGGGGTGAGGATTCAGTTGTTTCAGCATAGAATCTAGAATCTTCTCTTTAGAAGTTGAATACTTTTATCTAGGATCCTGCAGGAGAGACAAGAACAGGTAGTTCAGGCTCACACATCATTAATTAAGAGTGGTAGCTGCAGGCCATTCATCCCAGTGGAAAAAGAGGAGGGACTGGACCACTGCCATCCGCAGAATGAGAATGTACCGACAGTTGAGAGAAAGATCCACACATGCATTCACAGAGCAAAACACTGGAACACTGGAGGATTTTAAGCACAATTGGACTTGAGAAATAAGATCAAATGTCAATGTGCTTCAGAAAATGGAGAAGCAATAATTTGCTATTATGAATCTGGATTGCTATCCCACTGTTACGCACACATGCGTGCAATGAATAAAATAATGAAAGAAAGAGTGGAAAGAATGTATTGGTATTATGTCAAATATCCTGGGTACTGCAGTGAACCTCATGAAACAAGTAAAGAGAAACAGACAGTTACTGATGGTGAGGCTGACAGCTGCTGCCTATACGCAAGGAGAACAAAAACCAAAAGCTATTCCTTCAACTTTTTGCTTCATTCAATCATTTCTTCATGCACTAGTAAGACATTAACCACGGAAAGTGTTCTCAGCAGCTCTGACCTGCTGTATAAAACCAGTCACAGCATGTTTAAAACAACTTTAACTCTCTTTAATATGTTCACTTTACTACATCCGCACTAACTGCTTAAGCGCTGAGCCGGCAGAGACCGGTGCCTCTCCAAATGGCCACTTTTTTCTATCCACCTCTGGAATGAGAAAACAAATGGGCCGTGCGTAGGAGGAATCTTCCGAGAGATCATTATTAAATTATTGAATCAGTCAAGGGTATTTAAAGTTTCATGGCCACCCATTAGCATCTTCGAAAGCAGCAGATAAAGCATACCATCAGACTCACACAAACACACGTTAGATTAAACAGGGGACCACAAAGATTACAGCGCACATAGACAACACTTTGCCTGACCTACATAGAAACACCAGCCCGTTATGTTCAAAGCACAGCCCACTGTGAGGAACCTCATGGGCCAACTCAGGATCCCACTGGGATAAAGACAGACAATGTACAATGGCGCAACACACACATCATATAACCGGCTCCACGTCAACCACTGTGTTCCAAATTGAACGGAGACACAGGGTGCCTTACGCAGCACACAAGAGATTTGGGTCGACAAAGGGGAATGGGCTGCACTCGAAGAGCAGACAAAATGATAAAACGTAAACAACAAATAAAGAGTGTCCTGGATAAAGAAAAGAAACATTTGGGGGGGAAAAAATGTGTATTTGAACCCTTTCTAACAATGACTGTATGATTTTGAGATCCATCTTTTCACACTGAGGACAACTGAGGGACTCATATGCAACTATTACAGAAGGTTCAAACGCTCACTGATGCTCCAGATGGAAACATGATGCATTAAGAGCCGGGGTGTAAAAACTTTTTGGAATTTAAAGAACAAGGTATATTTAACTTATTTTGTCTTCTGGGAAACATGTAAAAATCTGTAGCTTCTGAAGGGCAGTACTAAATGAAAAAATATGATATTTAGGCAAAGTAAGAAAAAAAAAGTACACATCTCCATTCTGTTCAAAAGTTTCATCCCCCAGCTCTTAATGCATGGTTTTTCCTTCTGGAGCATCAGTGAGTGTTTGAACCTTCTGTAATAGTTGCATATGAGTCCCTCAGTTGTCCTCAGTGTGAAAAGATGGATCTCAAAAGCATACAGTCATTGCTGGAAAGGGTTCAAATATACAAAAATGCTGGAAAATCAAAGAATTTGTGGGATGTGTGAAGGATTTTTCTGAAGAACAGCAGGCAGTTTAACTGTTCAGGACAAATAAGGGTTTCATTAACAACTATCACTTAACAAAAAAACATTCAGGTCTATGGATCATTCAGGTAAGAACACCGTTTTAAAGGAGAAGTCCACTTCCAGAACAAAATTTACAGATAATGTACTCACCCCCTTGTCATCCAAGATGTTCATGTCTTTCTTTCTTCAGCTGTAAAGAAATTATGTTTTTTGAGGGAAACATTTCAAGATTATTCTCCATATAATGGACTGGTATGGTCCCCCGATTTTGAACTTCCAAAATGCGGTTTAAATGCAGCTTCAAGCGATCCCAAATGTGGTTGTAAATGATCCCAGCCGAGGAAGAAGGGTCTTATCTAGCGAAACGATCGGTTATTTTCATTAAAAAAAACTATTAAAATACTTTTTAATCTCAAATGCTCGTCTTGTCATGCTCTCCTTGTATTATGGTTTAAGACAGTTAGGGTATGTTGAAAAAATCCAATCGTGTTTTCTTCCTCAACTTCAAAAATAATTTCAAAATCATCCTACATTGCTGCAGAAGTACCGGCCCAGTCTTTACAAAGAGAACATGCAAAGAAGATCAGACACCCTTAACAAAAAAGGTAAAACAGTGATATAAGATGATTTTGAAGTTGAGGGAGAACATGAGATGGGAATTTTTTTGACATACCCTAACTGTCATGAACTGGGAAAAAAAAAACAGTTTAGGCAAAGCGAGACAACATCTTTCATGTAAAATATCTTATTCAGGTCAGTACTAAATAAACAAAAGCATGCATTTTGCATGATCCCTCCTATTTTGGTAAAATAATCTACATTTTTAATGATTCTGAAAGGGGGATGTAAACTTTTGACCTCGACTATAGATTATAAATAGTTTTAATGTATCCAGACCAAAAAAAACAAACCAATTTTCCACCTATTTACTGTCTGGAGAAGTTGACAATAGTTGCTGAAAGTTAGAGCCAGGCTGCAGATTTAAGTTTGACTTTGAGACATTTAACAGAAAAATCACATAGTGTATGATGGACACAGACTATGATTCCATCCAGTTGGAGGAGATCGAACATGTTTGATCAGATTTTAGAACACATATTTTTTTCATTGTCATGCGTCTCCTAGTAACAAGGCACACGTTTCTGAATGAGTTTGTTGTGAGCGGAACAACTTTATAAGATTAGTAGTGTGTGATCCTTAGTCAATTAGTGTATGATGGGCAATTTTTATCTCTGTGACTGTTACAAAGTCAAGCGTATGATTTTTAAGATCTGTTCAGTTTTTAAAAGTCATGAAGTGTATTTCAGCCTTAACCCATCAGTAAGAGGCAGCAACAGAAATATCCCACATGAATTATATTGACAATCACAGACATGCTAAACTGACAAGGACTAAGGACTGAAGGCCCCCTAGAGAAGTATGATTGGATAATTATTATGGAGACATGACTGGCAGCGGTGACAGCAGGATATCACGTCAGGGTACACAAGAGAAACCTGTTCAGACCTCATACTAGACAAGCATCTAGTCTCTATACAAGAGCTGAGAACCTCTCACTGTTCACTTTTAGGCCATGTGGTTTCCCCTCAGAGGGCTGTGCTGTGTTTCAGCCTCTTTCTGTCGCTCTTGGTTTCTGTTTTTTTCCTTCCCTCTCTTCTCCTTCTAGCTCTAACTAATGGGCTGTATTAAAGAGAATTCCTCTGCCCAACATGTTTTTTTCTCAGTAGAAGAGAAACTTCTCAGAACTCCGAGTTATGGGCCATTACGCCAGGCCTCTGTGGGGCACAGGAGATGCCTTTCTCCTTTTAACCACTGCTCCAAATGCCCTGCTGCGTCTCACGTCATATCTGCTTCCTGGATGAACTGTGGAGAGTGTCTGTCTCGTCCAGTTGCACATTAGCATAATTTGCACACACCACCGAGTGAGAGTCAGGCTAGAGATGAAACTCACAACTCTTGCACTTAAATCTCTTATTCAGGGCTTGCACAAAGAAGATTTGGAACTTTCAGCATCAATACTCACATGATCTTTCAGAAATAATTCTAATATACTGATTTGGTGCTCAAGAAACATTTCAAAATAGTCATGTTGCATAATATTTTTGTGGAAATGGTGACGCATCTTTCTAGATTCTTTGAATGAACAAAGTTCAAAGAATGACATTTACATGAATTGCAATCTTTCGACATTACAAAACATATTTACTGGCATTTTTGATAGTAACTTAATGCATCCTTGCTGAATAAAAGTATTAACTTCTTATAAAAATCACTACTTGCTGAAACTATACAGCAGAAATGTCTCATTTCACAACTTTCTGACTTTTTTTTTCTTTGCTTAAGTGGACCACTGGGGGGAACATTAAATGACAAATGCATGGCATGACCTCTTTAAAGCTCTAGATACAACAGGGAATAAAGTCATTGATGGGGAAGAAATGGAAGGAAGTGTGGTACACGGAGTGCATTATTACAAATCTATAGGGGCCGACGGATGGGCAATGGTAATGGGAGCTGACTGCATGAGGCTATGTTTGACTTGAGATGTCACCTGGGGCAATTAAACCATATCTAGTTACTGTCAGAACTCGAAGAAAAAAAAACACAGAGGAAAGAAAAGTTATAATGATCTGCAGATATCGTGAGGTATAGCCATAAATATACAATGTGTGGACTCATTTTAGTCTGAATCGCATCCCCTCATTCTCCACACTCTCTCCTGGGCCACAACTGAAATAATTCTGGGTCTTATTTTATTCTTATTCTCAATCAATATGCCTGCAGCCATTTTCCAAACAGTGCAGCCCAGAGAAAAGAGAAAAAACTACATGTGACAGTGGGTAAATTAAACAGTAATTGGCTTTTAGAGCTTAGCTCAGCCCACTGAGCAGGCAAATCCTTTTTTTTTTAATCATGCCAAGGGTATACAAATACACAAACACACACAAATGTGTCTGCACTAATATGTTTGCACAACACTTACATGCATGCATATATGCATGGTAGGCCCACAATACATTTAGATCACATTATAATTATCTCATTAAAGTTCATGGACAACAGCACTATCATCATATTGCTATCTAACAACAAATCTTGTGATTAGAATAACTAAAAACTAAATAAAAAACCATGTTTAATGTATATGCATATATTAACAAAATGCATGAAAACTATATATTATAGACTAAAGAGGAAAACAATTGTGATGATGACAACTAACAATAACAATAATAATAAACATCTCTTTTGTGGCTCAGAGCAAATCACAATGGTTCAGCACCCCAGGGTGTGGACAGCTCCACACCATTCTTTCAGCACCACCGTAGAGGACAGTTCCCTGTTGCAGCACTGTGACAGCTCCAGGCCTCCTGCTGTTTCAGCACCACAGCCTGCAGACAGATCCTGACACTGAGCTCTAACAGCATCGGGCAGCTCCTAGTGAGTGTCCTCTCAGATGAGATATTATTCTCCCCAAGGAGGTGACAAATCTCAGTTTAACCCTACAAGTCTTCTTTCATATATGCTTTTAAGAGTTGATCACTCTTTTCTAAAATGTATAGATCCACAGTTTGAGAATGATTGATATACTTTGAACTTGTGTTGTCTGCTTAAGTCTGCTGAGGGGTGCTCTTCAAATGGATTGAATGACACAGAGGGAGCAAGGATTTAGAGACAAGGCCAAACTCTTCCACAAATGCAGCTCTGGAGCCAGAGATTA
Organism: Labeo rohita; assembly: GCF_022985175.1. Classification (NCBI taxonomy): domain Eukaryota; kingdom Metazoa; phylum Chordata; class Actinopteri; order Cypriniformes; family Cyprinidae; genus Labeo; species Labeo rohita. Next base: position 15,178,563 of record NC_066881.1, on the reverse strand, counting down.
GCATGCAGAGCAAACAGATAAGAGGTTTCTCTCAGCGGGTGAGCAAAGCATATCTTCTCCAAGGCTTGTGGAAGAACACAGACACATGGCAAATTACAAACAGCAGCCAGGACTCTCAGGGTCTTAGTGTATGTGAAAAAAAGGATGAAGAGAGACGGGTTGTGTTCATATGCAACTGAAGGGAAAGTACAGAAGGAAATTGGAAAGGGAAAGGGAAATGGAAGAGGAAGAGGGAAACAATGGAAAAGGAAAGGAAACAGGAAAAGGAAGAGGAAAATGAAATGGGAAAGGAAAGGAAACAGGAAAATGAAGAGGAAGAGGAAACAAAAATGGAAAAGGAAAGGAAACAGCAAAAGGAAGAGGAAACATGGGAAATGAAAAGGAAACAAATGAAAAAGGAAAGAAAACAGGAAAAGGAAGAAGGAGAGGAAACAGAAATGAAAGAGGAAAGGAAACAGCAAAAGGAAGAGGAAACAAATGGAAAATGAAAAGGGAAACAAAAGAAAAGCAAAGGAAACAGGGAAAGGAAGAGGAAACAAATGGAGGAGGAAATGAAACAGCAAAAGGAAGATGAAACAAATGGAAAATGAAAAGGGAAACAGGAAAAGGAAATGAAAGGAAAGGAAAATGTAAAGGAGAAGGACAGAAAGGAAAGGAAAGGAAAGGAAAGGAAAGGAAAGGAAAGGAAAGGAAAGGAAAGGAAAGGAAAGGAAAGGAAAGGAAAGAAAGGAAAGGGAAATGAAGGAAAAGGAAAAAAGAACAAGAAAATGGAAGGGAAAGGAACGGAATCAGGAAAAGCAAGCGGAAGAGGAAACAGAAATGGAAGAGGAAAGGGAAATGAAGGAAAAGGAAAGGAAACAGCAAAAGGATGAGGAAACAGAAATGGAAAAAGAAAAGAGAAACAAATTAAAAGTAAAGGAAAGAAAAGAAAACGGAAGGGGAAGGGAAACAGGAAAAGGAAGAGGAAGAGGAAACCAAAATGGAAGAGGAAAGGAAAGGAAAAAGCAAAAGGAAGAGGAAACAAATGGAAGAGGAAAAGGGAAACAAAAGAAAAAAAGGAAAGGAAAGGAAAGCAAAGGAAAGGAAAATGGAAAGGAAAAAGACAGAAGAGGAAAGGAAAGAGCAAAAGGAAGAGGTAACCAAAATGGAAGAGGAAAGGGAAACAAAGGAAAAGGAAAGGAAAATGGAAAGGGAAAGGAAAAGGAAAATGGAAGGGGAAAGGAAAAGGAAAGGTAACAGGAAAAGGAAGAGGAAACCGAAATGAAAGAGGAAAGGGCAGGAAAGGAAACAGCAAAAGGAAGAGGAAACAAATGGAAGATGAAAGGGAAACAAAGGAAAAGGAAAGGAAAATGGAAAGGAAAGAAAAAGGACAGAGGAGGAAAGGAAAGGAAAGGAAAGGAAAGGAAAGGAAAGGAAAGGAAAGGAAAGGAAAGGAAAGGAAAGGAAAGGAAAGGAAAGGAAAGGAAAGGAAAGGAAAAACAGGAAAGGAGGAAATAAGGCAAGCTGAAAATACATTAGAAGAGATAAGATGAGAAAAGAGACCAAAAAAGGCCAGACAAGATGAGGACTAGTAGAGAAGAGAAGAGAAGAGAAGAGAAGAGAAGAGAAGAGAAGAGAAGAGAAGAGAAGAGAAGAGAAGAGAAGAAAAGAGAAGAGAAGAGAAGAGAAGAGAAGAGAAGTTTATCTTCTTCTATCCGAACATGAAATGTGAATAAACAACCATACAGTCAACATTCACTATTGTTTATGATCAATACCAGTTTGTCATGTAGGGGCTCACAGAAAATCCTGAGAATCCCCACTGGTGATGTGGTCGTGTGGTTGTGTTGATGTGTGCTCATCTCATAAATACCAGCATTCTGACATGACTTAAGGGCAACAAGAGACAAACACTCAATCCTCCAGCAGCCCAGCAGCCTCCAAAATATTAGAGGGCCGGAGGTCAGGATTTCCAGCAGTGGAAATCACTCATTGAAAGATGGAAAAAGAACTATACAGGAAAAAAGGGGATATAGAGGGCAAAAAGAAAGGGATTGAGGAAGGAACCGGGCCAAAGACCTCGAGCAACAGCAGTAGAAAAAGTAAAGGGTGTTTCAGAGGACATGGGAAACGGTTTATCCCTGCAACACTTACGTTTGGTACAATCGTGGCACTTTAATGCAACAGAAGGCCTCTTGCTTTGTCATCTAACCCCCTCCTAACTTTTCTCTCTCTATCCCACTCAACATCCAGAACTTTCAAGAACATCTGTGCATGCTAAACTCTCCCATCAGAAATACCACTCATCCATCCCAGACTGTTATGGACAAGCCTCTCCAAACTCAAGCAGAGGATCCCCTATTCCTGTTCAGTTCGATCTGTCATTTTCAATTCATTCCTCAATCCCTCTAGTTTCTACACCTCTCAATGTGCTCCCTCTAGTTTTCATGCATTCCAAATGTCCTCTCCGGCACCCAGATCCCACACCAATTTTAGGAGACAAACACAGAGTCCCCAGTTGCTGTAATCAAATAAGCCAATCAGAGCCGTTTTTACTTCTCAGGTGAGCAGGTTGCCATAAACTGTATTCTCAAACCATATTCAACACTTGGCAGGAATATTAACTTCATAAAACAGTTCATAAAACATAAAACAATGTTATGGATGATCGTATTCTCACACTAGACATTAATAAGTCACAGCTATAAATGGCGATGAAGATTTCACTCTATGTCATTAAGTTTTCTCGAAGCGGGACCATATCGATCATGCTTCTGCCTGCATGCTCTGCAGACCCCAAGTGGCAAAAACCACCATCAAAACTAGACAAAAAGCAAAATTAGTAATTTTGCCACTTGACAATTGCCAAGTCATTCTTTTCAGAAAGTGTGACTCATCCAGGAAGACGTGAGAGTGGTGTGTGGTACAAAGAGATAGACATTGATTGCAATGCTTTGCCCAATGAGAGCAATCTAGCAAGGACAATGCCATTTCATACTGACCATCTTCTGATTGCACATTCATTGTATGGTGTCCTCTTTTGGAGAGTGACCCCTTTTTTATTATTTCCTCTGCTCTCCTCTCATTCGTCTAGATTGCTGAACAAACAGTGTGCAGAATGCTAAAACTTCTTTCAATGAACATTTCCATAATACCAAGATTGGACTCTCCATTCATGAAGGTCAGCCTGCTCTTCAAACACAAAAATATCATCCTGCTACTTTTGGCACCCTAGAATTAATCAAAATAATCGTAATCTTAAAAAGACAAGGTAAGGGATGGATACAAAGCACATATAAACTAAAATAGCAATAGGATGAATTTAATATCAAATTAAACAGTAAATAAATTACAACCTCATCCATTTTATTTCATCACCTCAAACTCTGTGATTTTTCACACTAGTTTTAATCAAAGACTGTTTTCTCACAATTTTTGTCTGCTCACACTCCTTCACTTTTACTATCTTAGCATGATTATTTTTTCCTAACAGTTCCTGAACATTTCAGCACATTTTAGTCAATCCTCTAGCCATTGTCTGACACATTTTAGTCATTATTTTATTCTAATCAAAACTGAGTGTACATATATTGTGGAAAAAGGCAACACTACTGAACTGTGAAGCACAAAAGGCTTTTAAAAGGAAGTGAATATCAGTAACAATCTAAGGAATTGAATAAAAATGACGACACATAAAGTGATTGTCTGGTTCAGAGTTTTAATGAATCCTTACCTATTAAGTCTGATAAAGGCTGAAGCTGCCGTAATTAGGTAGAGATTAAGAGATGAAAGAGTATTTATGGCTTAAAACTAATTCCACGAACATCAACAGTATTTATTCATTGATTCAGGGAGCTTAACATTATATGTGAAAAAGTGAAATATATAGACATCCTCATTTTGCTGATATCTCCAATGAAAGGAAACATTTCTTATTATTAACGATGAAAATAGTTGTGTAATATAATACACAGTATATAATAATGTCCTAACTGTCACTTTTGATCAATTTAATACACCTATACTTAATGTAAACAGTCTGCAAAGTTGTTAATCAAAAAAGTGCATTAAACAAATATATTGTCTCTCAAAAGAAAAAGTCGACTCAGAATGGCCTTAAAGGGGTCATCGGATGCCCATTTTCCACAAGTTGGTATGATTCTTTAGGGTCTTAATGAAAAGTCTATAATATACTTTGGTTAAAAATTCGTAATGGTTGTGTAAAACAATACCCTTTTTACCTTGTCAAAATGAGCTCTGCAAAAATCATCCCATTCTGAGGGACTGCTCCTTTAAATGCAAATGAGCTCTGCTCGTCCCGCCCCTCTCTTCTCTCTGTCGAGTGACCAGCTGTGCTCTGAGAGATTTACTTTAGCCGCATTTAGCTGCTAAACTTGCTAACTAGCACATTATTAGGAAAGGTGATTGCAGAGATTCATAAAAAAAAACCCTTAGACTCACTTCTGCTGGTAGTGAAGCTGGATCACGAATGATTTGCGCGAACATAGACACATTTATGTAACAATCGAAACAATGTAATTATCGAAATAATGGAGGTCGGACTGTTACAGCTAATCTGAGGTAAGACGCTCATGTCAATCAACTATCATGGGAGCGCCTCTGTCGTTGTGATGCCACACCGACAGCCATCTGAGAATAGCTTGATTTGTTGTTCTAAATACTTACTTAATAATAAAGAATGGAACGTAGGCATATTTTGGTTTACAAACTGTGTTGTATTATCAGTTAGTCACGTTAGCACTCGGATAACGTATCCACCACTACTGATTTGTTAAGTGTTTACAGTTTAGCAGCTAAACTTTAGCTGTGGGCATGATTCACTTGCATAAGTGTTAAACAAAATGTTTTTATGTCATTACTTTAATAACGGACTGGAGCACTGTATTATTGTTTTATGTAAAGGTGCATGCTCAGGGTTGCCAGGTTTTCACAACAAAACCCTCCCGAGTGCTACTCAAATCTAGCCTAATCATGTTTTCGAGGGGGGGTCCCCCGCTAAAAATCATTCCAGGGTGTAAAATACAAGCTTTCTGTCTGGGTTCCCCTGGTAAATTCGCATTTCGGGTGCTAAATATCATGTTATTGGGGTCATTTCAAACCCACGCACATCAAAAACAGCCCCAAGACTTGGCAACACTCACTAACTTGCTCAAGTACTGCGCTTTGTACCAATCACAACAGACTTGGCCAGCTGACCAATCAGAGCAGAGTAGGCTTATGGAAGAAAGGGCTTCACAGACATTATGCTTAAAACTGATTTAAACGACAAATGACAAATGACTCTGTGTATCTGTATATTAGTGCTGTCAAACAATTAATCACATCCAAAATAAAAGTTTCTGTTTACATAATATATGTGTGTACCGTGTATATTTATTATGTATACAGTAGTCAACATTTGAAGTGGATCAAAAAAGTTCAAAGTTGTCCCAAGACAAGAACGGGTATTGTTTTAGTTTTAGGACAACTTTGATGAAATGTTGTGATCCACTTCAAATGTTGACTACTATATATAGCAGGGGTGTCAAACTCCGATCCTGGAGGGCCGTAGCTCTGCAGAGTTTAGATGCAACCCTAATTAAACACACCTGATCCAACTAATGAGGTCCTTCAGGCTTCATTGAAAACTGCATAGTATGTGTGTTGAAGCAAGGTTGGAACAAAACTCTGCAGGGCTGGTACCCCTGGTATATAGAGACAAGTTTTACAAGTTTTTATGTGTATAAATTAAATTATCTTATTTATAGATATATTAAATTTATAAACTTTTTATACATGCATGTATGTGTATTTATATATACATAATAAATATACACAGTACACACACATAGATTATGTAAACAAAAACCTTTATTTTGAAAGCGATTAATCACGATTAATCGTTTGACAGCATTAGTATAAATATAATTCTGCGAAAATTACAATGTTTTCTGATCTTAGATGCATTTAAACCTGCTGTAGGGGACTCCAACACAATATTAGGACACTATGAAAAACCTTATGACCTGCTCTTTAAAAAAATAAAATCGTACTGATATCAAATGTGAGTCTTCTCTTCAGTAACAAAATCAGAAAAAAATATTTAGGAGGGTGTAAATTAAAGTAACTACTTGTACCTATTAATGTTATATCTCATTATAATTTCAATAATGGGACTTTTTTGAAAGAATAATGAAATTGGAATGTTGACCTCCTGCAATCACATGAAAAAAAAAGTCTGATTGACACTGATTTAGATGAGTACTCCTGGAAAATGAGGTACACAAGCTGTTGGATTAGGGTTATAAAATAAAAAAAAAGACATGGAAGACAACTAGCCATAATTTTCATCTTGAAAGAAATTTGCACGCAATAAAATAGAATTCAGCACTGTGAGTCTTTGATTATAATGATGGCCATCACTTATTCCACCTTTACTTTGATAATGCGTTTGAGGGGCCATTTTCTAGAGTCTAATCAAGACTGAGTTGCAAGCTTCTTAAACAAATTGTACAAAAGTTGCGTGAATACCCAAGAAAATCAATAAATACCAACAGCAGCAGCTTCAGAGAAAACATCATAGCAAAGAGACTCTACACACAACCTTTAAGCTGTCACTGGTGATTAAAGGATAGCTGAAGACATATGAACACAAACAAACCTGGAAAAGATGGGAAGTAAACTAAGCACCTGCCTAATGAGAGAGAGAGAGGGAATATGACCAATATTTGAGGTAAGTGGAAGAGCAAAATAGGATACAAAAACACCAGCCTGGATTCTTCAGAGTGTCTAATTAAAAATCGCAGTGGATGTGGGATGTGTTATCTTCTGCTTTGTTGAGCCGGTACAATAATACAAGCAGTTTTGTGTAAAGATCGATTCCTGTGACACCTTATGAATCCTGCTATAACTCTATGCCAAAAGCTCAGTCATAAATGGTTCAGATGCAAACGTAACATAAGATAGAAATAACTGTCATGCTCAGAAGATGAATTTTAGCCTAATTAAAATTTGTAATGCCATTGATTTTCAGCACAATTAAAGTGCCTGTTTCTCTGCAGTCTAATAACATATCAATACATGACCTCCTGAGGAGAAAGTCACCTGAAGAGGCAAGACCAGATGAAAACGGCATCGTTCTCAGGCTAAGAGCTCATTAAAACATCACGTCAGATGTCACCATTAGTGCAGGCGTCCTTTTAAGTCACAAGACTGTGAGCACCGATACGCTCGGCGTTGAGAAAGAAAATTGGCTTTCAATTCTCTTCCAATGACATGTTTTTATTATTGTAATGGGGTTTGTACAGATTTAATGGACTGAAGTTGTATATAATCTTTCAAATATGTGACATTAAAAACATGAGAATGTGCTAAAAATGTGACACGCTCTATCAAAAGGAATTATTTTTGAGAAGAAAAAATAGTCTCAAATCATATAGCTGTCAATATAGAGCACCTCATAGTGGGCCTCATTTATCAATCTAACAAAAAAAGGAGCGCAGATCTGTGTGCACAAATCAACTACGCACAAATCGGCGGTGTTCACGTGTGATTCATGAAACATTCGTATGCTGCCAATCCCATCGTACAAATGAAAGTGAAAAAAAAGTGAAAGTGACAACGTATTGCCAACTATGGTGACCCATAGTCGAAATTGGTCCTCTGCATTTAACCCATCACGAGTGCACACACACAGCAGTGAGAAGTGAACACACACGCACACACACACACACTCTGCGAACACACACCCGGAGCAGTGGGCAGCCATTGCTCCAGCGCCCAGGGAGCAACTGGGGGTTCAGTGCCTTGCTCAAGGGCACTTCAGTCATGGTACTGAAGGTGGAAAGAGCGCTGTTTATTCACAATCCCCACCTTCGCACATTGCTAAATGTGGCGGCTGAAAACAGTCCCCTAAAAAAAAAAAACAGATTTAGAAGCCTTGCCCCTAGAGTTTATGACATGGAGAAACAAAATGCTGAAATGTGCGTGCGTGCACGTGAGGTGCCTGCACGATCAGTTACATTTAATAAAGTAAAGATATAACAAATAAAAACAAAAGTGGCCTATACTTGTCGCAGTTTTTTTTTATTCTTTTGTTAATATGTTAATTTAAGAGAAATATATTTTGTGTAGGCTAGCCCTGTTTATTTTATTTCTTTTACAATTTCAGTTTTTCTCCGATTACCGAAGTGAAGCAGGTGGGTGATGTGACGATGTGTGAATCCTCATAATCTGTTGTTTATGCTGCTATTTGCGTATATAAATCGAACGTCCTAAAAGAATAAAAAAAAGCTTTGTTTGTTGGCCAGGAAAATAATCTAAAAGAACACAATGCTGCCATTATACAATTCTCCAAAATTCTCTATGCTGCACGCAAATTTAGGCTAACTCAAAAACTTGCATACATGAGCTCAGACCTGGCGTGAGATTTGATCGTAGCCACCGCTCACATCCATATTAATAAATTCCACGTTTTGCGTAGAAACAACTGTACGGCCAATTTTCTGTCATACGTTTCTTTCATAAATGAGGCCCAGTGTCTCTACTCCAATCAGAGATCCTCTTTACTACTAAATTACAACATGAATAACACAAAATGCCTCCTAATCTCTCATTTCTGAAGGATCATGTGACACTGAAGACTGCAGTAATGGCTGCTAAAAATTCAACTTTGCCATCACAGGAATAAACTACATTTTAAGATATATTAAAATAGAAAACTTATTTGAATTGTAATACAATTTTACAACATAACATTTTTACTGAATTTTTAATTTTTAAATAAATGCAGCCTTTTTAAATCAAAAACATTTAAAGAACATTCTTTTGAATGAAAGAACATCCTATAGACTCTTCTGTATGTTTGAATAGATCTCCTTAATCCATAAAAAAATTCTGAAAATTGTTTGAAATCTTTACACAGATAAGATACAATAATTATGTCTAAACAACATAATTGGATCTTTAGAAAGCCACATGATTTTCCTTATTGACTTATTGTGCATAAAAATGAAGGGGCAGATCACAACCTGATCATTAAAAAAAATAATAAAATGTTTGATTTAGATACTAGACTATAAATCTGTAAATCTCCTTGACAGATGATATACGTGACTCACAAGAGCCCATGGAAACAAAGCAGATTTGGGGTAAGGACTCACAATGTCTCACACTTGTTCCCACACTGCACGGCTGCCGCCCACCATCCTCACTTCGCTGCCTCATTCCCATAACCCTTTTTACGACACCTCTTGCGCACGTTGCTGACTGGCATATGGATCCCATGGTTACCGCATGTATTACACAGGCAGTATGATTAGTTGCCATGCTGAGCAGACACCTCTGATTGGTCACGGTGAACAAGATGTAGCTGGCCCATTGGTCAGAATTGGCCACTGGAGTGATATGAACACTAATTGGCTACTGCGGGTTTGTTGGCCCTGTGACTGGACAGATGTGGTTCTGAAGAAAGCTGCTGATGTACAGAGGATGATATGAATACTTCAATAGGTGTGAGACAATAACAGGCTAGGATGCATCTTCAGACCTCAGTTTCCATCCCTTGGCTGACAGAGAGACACAAAAAGAGAAAGAAAAAGAGAAAGAAAAAGAGGGGGGGGGGTGGATGCCTGGAGTGATGCGCTGCAACATTTATGAATGATTCAGAGTGGATCTAATTGGGAGGGGCACTGTCAAACACTCCAGCTACACACTAGCACACTTACCAAACATACAGCCACTGAAGCATACTTGTAGAAGGACACAAAACCTTGTATCTCCTTCATATAAACACACACACACATAGGCACATAATAAAACACCCTGCAGCTAGCTCTGTCTGAGAACGCCTGGCCTTGCAGAGATTATTATAAATTTACTGTGTCCTATTTTCCCTCCAGAAACTGTGGTTACAATGTCTGGAGGAAGATGGTTCACTTTGAAAATTTTTCATTTTCTCCTATTTCTACACCCACAGGTGTAACATGAAAAGTGTCCTAGTAATTTTAGGCAAATTATTCAGGTCTAGAAAAATAAATAAATAAATACACTACCATTTGCCACACAAGTATTACTGAATTAGGTGATCTAAGTATTAGAAAGTATAAAAAGTATTTAAATTTTTTTTAAATAATTGCAAAAAATTTGTGTTTAATTAAAATAGTATAATAATAAGAATAAAAATAAGAATACAAATGATGATGAAAATAACAAAATATTAAAAAAATAATAATAGTAATAAATCTTCATTTCTTCATTTTTATCTTATTTTGGTGGAAAACTGCAAGGAACCCCTAAAGCGTCTCTTCCATTGACAGCAGCTGGTTTATAAGTGCTTGTCATTACAAGTTTGGAAAGATAGTTGATGCATGCTGTGTTCCCAAATGCACATTTATAAGTGACCCAAATCCAGGGCAGATAGAGCTCATGTGGAGCAGCATTTACTGTGTCACTCAGAGACACTGAAAACACTGGATCATGAACTGCTCGCTTATAAATTTTCAGACCCTCCAGTTTTTCGCAATTCAGCTATCGCTGAATCCAACGCAAAATCAGCAACATGTCGCTTTTTTTTGTGATCCTGCATAATTTGTAATTTCACTGCAAAATAATTGAAAAAATAAAGGTCTCACAAAAGAAAAAAAAACAAAAGAAAAACACAAAATTATAATTAATAATTATTAACTGAAATATACCAAATTTTACTGAAGCTGTAATGTATTATTTTCAAGATACAAATATGTGCATGTGACTGGTGAAACAGTGAGCACAAAACATTCGCTGAAGTCAGGCAATTTCCCTAAAGCATTACACAGTCGGGGTATATCGTGTAGTCCTTATAATAAATAAAATATAAATGACAACAGATGACAAAAGAAACTGTTGCTATCTCAGCGGAAATTCAAATTTGTTTAAACATCCGCGCCGTGACAGACTATATGGACTTGTCTGTGGAATCAAACGCAAGCAGATGTCTGAGATAGACGACTCTGGACCTGAGTGAAATAAAGTAAGCGAAAGTGATTAGACCTATTATTTTACATGGCTCGGTGGTATGTTGATAAGTGTCAAATCGAAAGAGATTTTGTTTGGAGACCTGCACGGGAGTAATAATTTATTTGTTTTTAGATAGGCCTATTTTATGCTTAGATACGCAAAATTCAGGAAAAAAAATGAGACTGATAAATGAACACAGTGCCATGCTTCTCTTTAAAACATATAGCGTATACATATAATTAAATCGCAGCCTTTAATGATGCAGTGCTATCATTTTTAGGGTCACAATTCCTCAATTAATTTCGAGTACTTTATTTGAAAAAAAAAAATCCTCAAATGCAATTTGCCCATTTCGAGTAACTGGCAAAATACTGGAAATGGAACATTCCACAGACGAGAATCCATGAAACACATTATTAGACAATTTTTCAAAGCTGAATTATATTATAAACCCATTATAAAGTATTAATTTAACCATCCATTAACAATTAATTAAACTTAGCCATTAAGCATAATGCTGTTGTGAATTCACAAACGTTACGATTCAATTAAATAAATATATGTGGGTTAAATATATGCACATTATTATTATTTTTTTTTTTTTTTACATATGTATAGGTTACATGGGTGCATCTCAGAGTGGCTCCATTCACAGTAAATGCTGCTCTACAAAACTGATATCATTTACAAGTGTGGAGTGTCTCAAACTCCATCTCTGCATGTTGTTTGGGATTATTATTGGGATCATTTGGGTTTATCTGGGAATGCAACATGCACCATTTCATCAGATTTGTAGGGCAAATAATTTCTAAACCTATGCAAACACAGGAGAATACAACATTATCTTTCTCAATATGCTAACTGTTCATTGCGATTTCAAAATAAAAACTCAAACCATTGCTCTGAGTTTACTCGTTTTAAATGTCCACATATTCAAAAAATTACAGTGGCTATAGCATTTATATCATAAAGAAATGGCCAAATATTAGGTGGACTTTGAATTAAATGTTGTTTGGACAATATTAAACAAGGGTTAGATTGCGTTGTAAACTGTAAAAATATTCATCAGGCCAATGGCGCACTATGCAGTCATATGATATAATGCATAATGTTCATTACTTCTATTGTTTATAATACATTATGTATTTTTCAAAATTTTGTTCCATAAAACTGTATGATTACTTGCTTTTTGTACTTTATTTGAACTAATAATTATTGCCTCACTGCTATTATGTATTTTAAGTGATTTAAAAGGTTATTGTTCACTTTTTTTATTACCACAAAAAAATTAAAAAAATTATAATTATGTGATTACTCAATTAATCATCAGAATAACTGACCAATTACTCAATTACCAAAGTAATAAGTAATCGTTAGTGACAGCTCTAATCATGACATATTAATTAAATAGGTCTAGATCTCTGTAACAGCTGTACGTTTCTGTACAATGTGAGTAAAAAATGCAGATTATGGTCAGCCAATCAAAATATTTTCTGCCATCATTATGCATGTTCACATACAGCTTATATGGAAAGCAGGAAGCTGTTGTAGTAGCAGATCAATTGAGTTTAATGTCATATTCAGCTTCATAAGCAGCTGTCAGTTTCTTGTATAAGAACATCAATTACAGCTTAATTTACCTACATGAAAATTCAAATAAGATTGGGTCTCACAGTCTGGCATGGTGTAATTAACCATAATCAAACAATGTAAGGAAGAAAATTAGTCCACATCTTTCTTAATCTCTCACTTTTCGGGGAAAAGGCACAGCTCTAGCTTTCTGAGAACAAATGTGACCCTAGACCACAAAACCAGTCTTATGTTGCACGGGTATATTTGTAGCAATAGCCAAAAATACATTGGATGGGTCAAATCCATCGATTTTTCTTTTATGCCAAAAATCATTAGGATATTAAGTAAAGAACTTTTCCTACCGGAAATATATTAAAACGTAATTTTTGATTAGTAATATGCATTGCTATGAACTTCATTTGGGCAACTTTAAAGGCGATTTTCTTAATATTTAGTTTTTTTTGCACCCTCAGATTCCAGATTTTCAAATGGTTGTATCTCGACCAAATATTGTCCTATCCTCACAAACCATACATCAATGGAAATATTTCAGATTATGTATAAATCTCAGTTTCGAAAAATTTACACTTACGACTGGTTTTGTTGTCCAGGGTCACAAATGCATCTTTCCATCAAAGGATTTGACAGAACTCACCTCTGAATAAAGCACTTAGTACTAGCCAAGCATCTTTCCACACTGTGGTTTCAGGTTCATTTATAAAACACAAAGACCTTTCTGAGCTGAATTCATCATTGCTCACAATTCTAAGAAGTTTACTATATACACGAAAGAAAGCAGCATGCTGTTTGCCCTCCTGAGACTTTTTTTTTTTCTAGTTTTGGAATTTCTATTCCAAATTTTTTTAAGCCAGAAAAAGGTATTGCTGTCAGCACAGCCAGTAATTACAGCATGAGGTGCTCGAAAGTAGTAATATAAATCATGCTGCCTCTCCCTGACAGCATTTTAGTTTAATAACTACCTATGGACAAGACAGATGCATGAAAATGACTAGTGTTGATTGGTGAGTCTCTGTGAGGTCAAACACAGGACGAATAGATGGTAGCGGAAACGAAGCAAATGGAATAAATGGAATACAGGCTGATACAGAAATGCAAATTTCCAGTTCTTTTGGCCAGAACTTTCAAGGACTTAACAGGGTTGAGGAGGACAATACGGACAGTAAATGCAAATATCTTGCTTAATTTATTTGCATTAAACATTGTGTCGATGACGCTACATCACCAGGACAATGAGCCAAAAATAAGCCTAGGAGTGCTTGTTTAAAAAATAAACAATATGTTGAGATGGGCCTGCAATGCATGTCCAGGGTCACGTATACATTTACACCTTCCACAAGACTGAAACTACAAAATGATGTAGAGGGAATTAGCATGCTGAAGTCAAGCTGATCTGTCATGCACTTCATTCTCACTTGCTCACCTGACCAGCCCAAACTTAATGCAGTGACACCAAAGTGTTTTATGCCCAATGAATCTCTACATTTGGGCATGTTCCCCCTGGCTGCCCGCTGTGAATGCTGGGAGATTTGTGGGACGTGGTTCCCAGCAGAGAGTGGGACAGGAAGTGATGAATATCAGCAAAAACAGCACAGAGCCTTTGAATTTATCAAAACCCTGCAGTGCCCATGAGCTTACGAAAACACTCTCCACATATACACACACAACTTCTGTAGTGTATGAATTCTACATGAGTAATGGTATATAAAAAAAAACATATCACAAAAATAAGAAATAAATTACCATTCAAAAGTTCGGGGGTAGGTAAGACTTTTTTAAATGTCCTTGAAAAGTTATTTTCACCAAAGCTACATTTAAATTTGATGCAAATGATACCAAAAATATAGGGAAAAACTGAAATATTATTATAAACAATTTACTGTTATAACATTTAAAATCTCATTTTAATTTTAACGTCATTTAAAAATCATTCTTGTGATTGAAAAGCTGAATTTTCATTATTCCAGCATTATTCCAGAATACAGTGTCACATTATCTTTTAGAAATCATTTTAGTATGCTGCTCACTGCTTAAGAAACATTTCGTGTTATTATTAATATTGAAAACTGGTGCATTTTTTTAGGATGCTTTGATGAACATAAAAAGAAAGGGGGGGAAAAGCACTTATTTGAAACAATGTATTTTTGTAGCAATGTAAGTTTTTTTTTTTTCATTTTTGATAAATGTAATGTGTCCTTGCTGAGTAAAAATATTAAAAAAAAAAAAAAAAAATCAAACCACACTCAGCTGAACAGTTATGTATTAATATATATTATATTATTATTTGTTATTATTTATTATAATTTTTTTGTTATTATTATTTAAAATAGTTATAATAAATATAGCTGCAAGCAGCAATTACCAGGGTTATTAAGGCATTTAAGGCATTTAAGCATATATGGAAAAACACATTACATATCATTTAGCAAGGCTGCAACCACTTAAATCAATATAGCACCAGCTGTGGTCCAATTCCCTTAAAACTGGTTGAGATTTGGTTTGGGCTTTATAGGATTTTGGGTAAATTCAGACAGGCCATACTACCAAATGACCCCGTTATAGCTTCATAAAAGGGTAAAATTTTTGTTTTGTTTTTTTTTTCCAGATTGAGTGAAAAACGTAGGACAAGTTCACAAAAGTAGGTTTTTTACATCTTCTCAATCATTTAACAAAAGATTTGGTTGACAGCAGTGGTTCATGAGGCAAAGTTGTCCAGAATGAAGATTTCTGTTGTATGACATTAACATTGTGCATATGTGTGAAAAACCACGTGATTGTTTGCCCCTGAAAAATGCGATATCGCCTCCAGGGGCCGATTTCTGTCAAATTTCTCTCAGACTTTTAGGGCTGTGAGTTGAATGTGCCCAGTTTCATTCTTATCAGCCTCCGTTAACCTTGTCTAACAGGTGCTCAAACTTCGTCAGCCAATGGTGGACATGTTTTTGAGATACACAAATGTCCTTGTAGACACATGTGGCACTTTGGACCAAGACCACGCACACTGATTTTCATGTTGATGGGACGAATGGTTGCGCAGTTATAGCCTTTTTTTTTACAGTTTTTACCTCTTATAGCACCAAAAAGTGGCCAAGCTCCGTGAATTTTTCCCTGTGACCTCGTATTGAAGTGTTGTGAGTTTGGTGGAAGTATCTCATTCCATTACGGAGTTATAGGCATTTTAATAAAAGAGGCCCCACCCCTTTCAAACATTTTGGCGCCCCTTTGAGACGGCGAGTTGAAAGTTCAATGGTGTTTTGATAATTATTCACAGTCACTCTCCAGAGAATCTTTCTGCACTGGTTTGGTTCCGTTCGGGCAAAAAACCTAGGACTTGTTTGCAAAAGTAGGTTTTTCGAAAAATCTGAAATACCTGAAAATTTCGCCAGGCTCACGATTGGCCAATTGGGGTGAGCCTTGGTGACGTTGTTGCCGGCGTGAGTACTACCATCCCTTGAAGTTTCAAGTCTCTACGACTTATGGTTTGGTCTGCACAATCAGTTTTACTTGGAGATCGCTGATCTGTGACCATTCTAACAATTACAATAGGGTTTCAGTGCTACGCACTTGAACCCCCTAACAAAGAATTAAAAGTCAAATATACAGATGAACAAAATATGTTCAACCCACATTATTTAACTAAACTGAATCAAACTAAACCCCTTTTTTTAAATAAACAAATACACAACACAAATTTATTGTATCTAACTGAATTGCCTCACGTCAGATTGAATACAACCGAATAAAAATGAATCAAAATAAACAGAAGTAAACTGAAAACAGAACAAAGGAAAAGGGAAAGCAAACTAAGAGATTAAACTAAGAGAAAGCGAAAGAAAGACTGTGGGAGTGAGTTTAATTATCCTCATCACAGAATGCACTGACCATCCACAGAGGCCAGCTGACTACTACTGAAACTCTATGGACTCACAAATGGCCCACCAACATGCAAATGAGCTCCTGCCTACTCTGTGCCACAATGCCACTCAGAGATGTCCTCATTTACACGCTGCACGCGACATCATTATGACTCCTCGGTCGCTGTGTCCTGGAAAGCAGCGCACACAACTGAGGGCAGCAAATGTCAGTAGTCAAATGTAGTGAAATCTCATGTTTTCATTCCTGGTATTGCGGGACTAAGCTGATCAGGGATGATTAGATGCCCTACTTAAACCCTCTTTGGTGCTGCGCAAGACAGACCCTCTCCAAACAAGCCTGATGAAACTATATAGGCTGGGAGGAAGAGAGAAAGAATGAGATAAAGGAAGAGTGGAAAAGGACGCTTGGCATTTGGCCAGCCACGATGGCACCTATCTGTGGGGAACACCATGGAAACCGAGAGAGGGAACAGGCGCTAAGCCTCTTAGCCTAGATTTACATGACGTTCCGCATGGCCCTGTGAACATGTGCCCACCTCCCTGGCACCCTGACATGCTCCGCTGAGGAAGATAAGGCTGGAATTAGATAACAGTGATACCTATGATAAGTGTAAAACCAGAGACAGAGATATCAGTAAGCGAGGGCTTTAGGTAAGAAGCTAATCAAGCCAAAGTAGTGGTTACAGCATACTGTAGCTTTGCTGCGTGTGAAAAGAAAGGATGTAGAGACTTATCACACTGGCTGCATGTGCCGATCCCTTTCTGCAGCATTTGTTCAATCAGATTTCAGTCACTGTAAATAACACACCTTCATTCTACTACAAGTGGATACTGATAACGCCTTTGTAAAGGGCAACAGAGACCTGCCATTTCTGTCATGCACATAGTGGAGTCTTCCAGAAAGAGCTGTGACTGACATTTCTCTCGCATGCTACATCTGCTAATAACTGGCAGCTCCTGACCCACAAGCTCACCCCAGGCACTCATAATAGCACAGGGCAGCACGAGGTCAAAGGCCAGGCGATAGAAATCTCTTCCTTACATCATGCAAAGGAGAGGCTGAGAGTAACAATGAAGCGGAGGCAAGCATTCAGGTTTTAGTGTCCAATCTATGCTGCTCAGAAAAGACTTGTCTGCTGGTGATTGTATTAAAAAGAGCTATTTATTTAATGTTCCCTGTGATTCTCTGTTTAAACGTAGGCAGACAGTAAAACAAGGCTACAGCACTATAAACTACAGCACTATAAACCGCCCCAGGAAAAGCAGCAGCATTCGCCTCATGAAAAATGTAGATATGTCAGTTTAAAATAAATAAAATCTTTAAAAAACCTATATATATATATATATATATATTTAACCCTCATATCAGTTAATTAATATTAGTATAGTAATATTTTTAATCAATTGGCAGCCATACAAAAATAAAAATAGCAATCTGAAGACAACTACAAGAACATAAAAGTACAATAACGCCTGTTAACTAGATAAAAAAGTTTGTCAAGATAGTTTAAAAAGTAAAAGTTTGAAAAGTTTAAAAAGGTCAAAAGAAGAAGTTTGAAAAGTTTAAATAGTTTAAGTTTTAAGTTTGGATGGTTTTCAATATATTTAGAAGTTTTAAAGTTTGAATGTAGTCTGTCAGATAAATAGATAGATAGTATTGGTCAGATTGTCAATCGACGGAAAGATAGATAGAGGATTCTAACATTATTACCAAGTTACTAGCATGTTGCTAGCATGTTTCTAGCATGACTAGCATTTCACTGGTGTTTCTAACATGATTAGCATGTCGTTATGCATGTTCCTAGCATGATTATAGAAAGTTGCTAGCATGTTTCTAACATGATTAGCAAAAAGATTGCTAGCATGTTTCTAGCATGACTAGCATGTCACTAGCATGTTTCTAACATGATTAGCATGTCGCTAGCATGTTTCTAACATGATTAGCATGTCGCTAGCATGTTTCTAGCATGATTAGCAAAGTTGCTAGCATGTTTCTAACATGATTAGCATGTCGCTAGCATGTCTCTAGCATGACTAGCATGTCGATAGCATGTTTCTAATCATGATTAGCATGTCACTAGCATGGTGCTATCATGATTAGCAAAGTTGCTAGCATGTTTCTAACATGATTAGCAAAGTTGCTAGCATGTTTCTAACATGATTAGCAAAGTTGCTGGCATGTTTCTAGCATGACTAGCATGTCACTAGCATGTTTCTAAAGTGATTAGCATGTCGCTAGCATGTTTCTAACATGATTAGCATGTCGCTAGCATGTTTCTAACATGATTAGCATGTCGCTAGCATGTTTCTAGCATGATTAGCATGTCGCTAGCATGTTTCTAGCATGATTAGCATGTCGCTAGCATGTTTCTAACATGATTAACATGTCGCTAGCATGTTTTTAACATGATTAGCATGTCGCTAGCATGTTTCTAACATGATTAGCATGTCGCTGCATGTTCTAACATGATTAGCATGTCGCTAGCATGTTTCTAGCATGTCGCTAGCATGTCGCTAGCATGTTTCTAACATGTCTAGCATGTTAGCATGCATGTTTTTAGCATGATTAGCATGTTGCTAGCATGTTTCTAACATGATTAGCATGTCATGATTAGCATGTCGCTAGCATGTTTCTAGCATGATTAGCATGTCGCTAGCATGTTTCTAACATGATTAGCATGTCGCTAGCATGTTTCTAACATGATTAGCATGTCACTAGCATGTTTCTAGCATGATTAGCATGTCACTAGCATGTTTCTAGCATGATTAGCATGTCACTAGCATGGTTCTAGCATGATTAGCAAAGTTGCTAGCATGTTTCTAGCATGACTAGCATGTCGCTAGCATGTTTCTAACATGACTAGCATGTCACTAGCATGTTTCTAGCATGATTAGCATGTCACTAGCATGGTTCTAACATGATTAGCAAAGTTGCTAGCATGTTTCTAACATGATTAGCAAAGTTGCTAGCATTTTCTAGCATGACTAGCATGTCACTAGCATGTTTCTAACATGATTAGCAAAGTTGCTAGCATTTTTCTAGCATGACTAGCATGTCACTAGCATGTTTCTAACGTGATTAGCATGTCGCTAGCATGTTTCTAACATGACTAGCATGTCGCTAGCATGTTTCTAGCATGATTAGCATGTCGCTAACATGTTTTTTAGCATTACTAGCATGTCGCTAGCATGTCTAACATGATTAGCATGTCGCTAGCATGTTTTTTAGCATTACTAGCATGTCGCTAGCATGTTTTTTAGCATTACTAGCATGTCGCTAGCATGTTTCTAACATGATTAGCATGTCGCTAGCATGTTTCTAGATAGATAGATAGATAGATAGATAGATAAGGTTAGATGATAGATAGATAGATAAGGATTTAGATGATAGATAGATAGATAGATAGATAGATAGATAGATAGATAAGGTTAGATGATAGATAGATAGATAAGTTTAGATGATAGATAGATAGATAGATAGATAGATAGATAGATAGATAGATAGATAGATAGATAGATAGATGATAGATAGATAGATAGATAGATAGATAGATAGATAGATAGATAGATAGATAGATAGATAGATAGATAGATAGATAGATAGATAGATAATGATAGATAGATAGATAGATAGATAGATAGATAGATAGATAGATAGATAGATAGATAGATAGATAGATAGATAGATAGATAGATAGATAGATGATAGATAGATAGATAGATAGATAGATAGATAGATAGATAGATAGATAGATAGATAGATAGATAGATAGATAAGGTTAGATGATAGATAGATAGATAGATAGATAAGTTTAGATGATAGATAGATAGATAGATAGATAGAATGATAGATAGATAGATAAGGTTAGATGATAGATAGATAGATAGATAGATAGATAGATAGATAGATAGATAGATAGATAGATAGATAGATAGATAGATAAATAGATAGATAGATAGATAGATAGGTTAGATGATAGATAGATAGATAGATAGATAAGTTTAGATGATAGATAGATAGATAGATAGATAGATAGATAGATAGATAAGGTTTGAAGATAGATAGATAGATAGATAGATAGATAGATAGATAGATAGATAGATAAGGTTTGAAGATAGATAGATAGATAGATAGATAGATAGATAAGGTTTGAAGATAGATAGATAGATAGATAGATAGATAGATAGATAGATTAGTTATTAGTTAGAAAGAACATAGATATCTTAAAGCTTAATTGAGTATCTATGGCTTCTAGCAGTTTACATTAAACATAGTTCAAACAGACATGGACTTTTGGTCAATGAAAGTCTATGGGACTTTTTATGATTTTTAATATTAATTTTTAAGAAAACCGTAACTCAAACCAGTCTGAAAAGATATAGCACACTAAGTCAGAACAGTATGAAGATCTGACCCGAGTTTGGAGTATGTAGCTTGAACGGTCTAGGAGGAGTAGGTGTCCAAAAAATTTGCGGCCAGAAAAATAATAAGAAGAAGAATAATAATAAGTTTAAATAGGATTTCAGTAAGTTGGCTTTCCCAAGCCAACTTAATTATTGTGAAAATTCTCTCTTCTTTTAAAGATTTAAAAAAAAAGTAGAAGACAAAACAATGTGTAGGTTTTTGTTCTTCATTTTACGATTTTCCCACTCTGCTGGTAGGAATACAGCATTCAAGGACGACTGGAGACAAGAGACTCATTAGAAATGTTTCCTTTTCTCTTTCATCCCTTGTCTCTTTGTCGCATTTGTAAGTCAAGCACCACTTGCGCATGGCAATGATTAACAATTACGGCCATCTGAGAGTTGCATAAGGTTTACAGTGAAGGGGCTAATCTAAACCAACGTAATCAAAATATCAAATGTTTGTCAGTGGATGTATATCAAGAACGCATTTTGTTCCACTTCATGTTGTGTTTTCACTAGAATGGAGAGTGGAAGTGAAGTGCAAGATAGAGCTGTAATACTACCACTGACAAGGACGAGATCTTATATTTGTTGTAATAAACTGTAATATCTAAATAAGAGGATTCAGACTGAAATGACATAAAATAGCTGTTTATAGTAAACATGAGGAAAAATTCATAATTAGAGATTATAAGGGGACTGTTATGATCCCAGAATTATGATAGTAGTTTTCCAAGGGGCTCAGACAATACATATCTGATACAGGAGACAATAACAGTGTGGTACATGGACCTGGGTCAATGACGTGACGCCTACATTTTTTGTCCAACTGCATTTTTTCAGTTAAAAATTGGTTTAAATGCATAAAAAGATGCCATATATAAGAAGTACCTCTCCCACATATGTTCCAACTTTAACTTTTCAAAAAACATTATTATTTGTCATTTTTCTGTTATTCCAAGTGTCAAAACATCATACGGTGTGACCATCCAGCTATAACTGTTGTTTTAGGAGAATCTTTGAAATTACCCTAAATTTATTCAGATTAATTTTCTGCTCCATTTGGTATGATATCTAAAGTGTTTTGTATAAAATTGCAAAGCATTTGTACTTATATCTCCATCATAATATTCTAACAAAATTTGTCCAATAATCTCCATTTTATGAAATATCATGTGGTGCGACCATCAAGAAACTACCATTTTGGGACTTTTATATTGAAATCCATTCAAAGATAGGACATTGCATCTTATACCAATTTACCAAGGACTTACTGAAGCATCATTTAGGTTTTTAACTCTCTTTCAAATTTTGAAAAAAAAAAAAACTTTTAATATTTAGTTACCACATTTGGAAATCATGTGGTATGAAAACAAAAAAAAAAAATTAAGTCATTTCTATAAGCGTTTATTTTTATTATAAATTTCATAGTGACCTTTCATGGGAGGCTAGCTTGTTTTGTTTAGATGGTCAGGTCTGTGCTCGTAAATTTTGACTGAATTTGAAATATCATGTAGGGCGACCACTGCAGTGTTTTCTATTATAAATATATGTCCCAAATTGGCAGTTTTTGTGCTTTTATATATATTTTTTAATGGTTTATATACATATACAACACTTTATTTAGTATAATTTGGAATAGATTTTTATGCACTTTGGGTCATTTCAGACAGTTTATGTTTAATCTTGGTACAATATGAGAAAAAATGCAAAAAATAATCATTAAAAAAAAAATAATTAGAGCACGTCATTTTAGTTGGGTAATTGTGCATTTATTAGTAATTTATTATATATTTATTAACACTGCTTTGTTGCGACGATTTAAATTTGTTTACAATGTCTTTAACCAATAAATTTGTCAGGCTACAGATTTCTTAAGAACATTTTCAATTAGCAAAACTATTTTAAAAAATATATATTATTCTTTATATTGGTATATAAGGCTTAAATTGACATCAAACACCCAAATAATACATTTGTTACAAAGTCTTTTTTTTTATGAAATTCAAACAATAAAAACCGTTTTGTGGCTTTTAATGTATCGTGACAGATTGCAGTAGCATCTCAGTTTAAGCAGCATGTCAACGATCATCCTCACTAGTTATAGCATGAAATAAACATGAATGAACATCTGAACGTATCTTGTTTTAATGGCAGAAGGAAGTCAATACACACCATTTCTGTTTTTAAGTTTAAGTCCACCAGCGTTAATCCACCCTTCTGCCTGGTTTGTTTGTCGGATAAAAGTGACAGATTCTAAGTTATGATTGGTCAGGTCGCCTGTCAATCAAACTCCCTAACATTCATATATTTTTAAGAATGGCTCAAGTTTCCAAATACTGCACATTTCTACCTAAATCATAAGACAAACCTGAACTCACACCTGCTGCACCAATTATTAATTAGCTTTGATTGTTTATTTTCCCCAGTGCTTGTCAGCTTGTGACTGACTAATCTATGCTAATGTGTTTCTATACTTGACAGCATGGGATGATACTGCCCCTCTGGAGAGCTTTGAATGTGTGTGTGTGTGTGTGTGTGTGTACATGTTTTGCTACTTTTGTTAAAATGAGAGATGAAGTTGCTCATCATACAATGCTGCCAACAAATCCCTCTCTTTTCACTACAGGCTAACTCAACCCAAGAGCATTTAAACTGTAGAGCGGTTACGCTGAGAAGATTTAAGATGTGAACTATTACATCTGACTGAAAGAGCTGCAGTGAAAGGTCATGGCATCATCAAGCAGTATGACACTGTGACAGCCCTGTCCCTGCAGAGAGACACTATCACAGAGAAGCACTACAGCCAGTGTGGGGCGCATGACTGTCTATGTCTCCATGTACGGAAATGGCCTTCTTCTGTATCCCACGGTTTACACACAGTTATATGCAGGTCTGCTTTGAACGGGAAAGCTTGATTTGGGCCTGAGAGAGTTGCTGCCATTCACTGTTTTTCTATGCAATTTAACGGACCCCTGCCTCATGACTGACAGCCTAGAGAGAAAGTGGGAGGCTGGAGATGGATTTCAAATGGACTTGTCAGGAAGTCCTATATTAAGGATTGCCTTCTGAGAAATCAACAAAATGTAATGATGTTTATGCTTACCCCAACAATATACTACTTCAATTATACTACGTCAACGAATAATATCTCTAATAACCTTAAATTAAAATAATACATTATTTTAATACATTTTTATCTATGAGTTTGAACTTGCTTTCGCTTATTTGTTTTTCCCTTATTTGTTCATCAAGGCTGCGTTTATTTGATCAAAAATACAGAAAAAAATGCAATATTGTGAAATATTATTACAATGTAAAATCAAGCTTTCCTATTTTAATGTACATTATTCCTGTGATCAAAGCTGAATTTTCAGCATCATTACTTGAGTATTCAGTGTCACATGATCCTTCAGAAATCATTCTAATATGCTGATTTATTATCAGTGCTGAAAAGTGCTACAGGCTCCAAAAAATATTTGGCAGCACAATTGTTGCCAGCATAGATAATTCTATTAATAAATCAGCATATCAGAATAATTTCTGAAGGATCATGTGTCACTTAAGACTGGAGTAATGCCTAATGAAAATTCAGCTATGCATCAAAGAAATAAATGATATTTTGAAGTATATTAATATAGAAACCATTAACATTTCGTAATATTACTGCAATATTATTGCATTTTTTTTCTGTATTTTTGATTTAGTAAAGCCTTAGTAAAGTCTTACTGATCCCAAATTTTGGAATGGCAGTATATACAAACTAATGTTATAATACATCATGTACAAATTTGGGGGACAGTTTATTTATTTATTTTACTTTTTATTTAATACTTATATTCAGTAAGGACCCATTAAATTGACAGTAAATACATTTACAATGTTACAAAACATTTTTATTTTCAACATTAAATATTTCTCGAGCACCAAAAAAGCATTAGAATGATTTCTGAAGGAAAAAGCTGAAAACTAAGCTGCCATCACAGAAATAAATTAATAAAGTTTTAAATTCCAAAAGTTACAGTATATTTTCATAGTACAATAAATCATTAATACATCTCAAAGGATGAAGTAAAACCTCATCTTATATCCTTTTAAAATGATATGTATATTATGCTACTATAAAATATGCTGTTGTTTTGCAAGGGTATTCAATCAAACCAAACGTGCATGAAACATGAGCAATGATGATTGATTTTGTCATTCACCGATACAAGGCTCCAGTAAAGACAGCTTCTCATGTGTCATTTATCTTGTTTATCTTCTCTCACACACACAGCACAGAAACCTGAACATTGCAGGTACTCAAAGCACTTATCAACTCATCAAATGAACTTATTGCTCCCATTTAGTGTGGTTTTCATGAGATGAGTTTTACACTCTCACACACACAGACACACAAACGCATATGGACGTTTTGCATGCTCACTGTCTGTCTGGCAAAGAGACTAATGCATTCATTAATCCTTCATAAGTGTTTGCTTATGTACACACACACAGTTACACAACACGCCACTAGCATCTCTCTCTCTCTTTTACTAACTGCAGCCATCTGTATAGAGATTATTACCAACAATTCACACAAAAAAACTTTTTTCATCTATCCTTCCACTCCACAATCCCATCTGCCACCCCACGAAGGCCACCTGTGGCCACAGAGAGCATGATAAACAGACACTGCCCTTCAAACAGCACTCACACCTTCAAAATCACTACTTAGTTCTCAACAGAGCGATTTTGACGCTTTTTGTTTAACGCATTTAACGATTATGTAACAAGCCAAAATGTCAGGTTGATACGGTATTATGCAAATCCACAGTGGTTTTGGCCTCATACATATTTATAACACCTCCTCTGCTTCAGCTAATCATAGGCTTGGATAAAGGTCAGGGGGAGGGGTCACCCAACAGCTGGTGTTTGGGGTGGCTGTCCAAAACAAATAGCCATATCCACAAGCAGCCAAAGCGGCAAAAGGTGGGTGGCCCTGCTGCCGGCTAAAATATATAGATTACACAACAGGTAGCGCTAGACTATTCAGTGGAAACCCTGCAGAAAACGCCTTTGGAGGAGTTCAGAGAAAGCACTGCCCATTTGATTCTGTCAGCATTAAGGCTGGAGCCTGCTTATTCCCCCATTTCCTGCTCTGCCCTGGTATCGCATTTCACCGCCATTACCGGCAAAGGCCGGCCATCTGAGAGATCTGTCGTCCTCTTCCACCATCCATCACTCCGTGGCCCCTGGTCGTACACTCCATCACAAGAAAAACAAACACACACACGCACACACATACACAGACTCACCGAGCAAACTGCAAAAAGCAAGGCCGGCTGAGGCAAGGCCGAAATATCTGACAAACACAAACAACTTTCTACAACCTGCTTAAAGCCGTCTATCCATGACTGTCTAGTATATTGTGACAGACAGGTTCATCTCTCAGATTGAAGCTGTATTGAGCGGTTGTAGCCCCAGCAGATACGTTCAACGGCGTTTAGCCGAGTATCTTGTCGCAAAAGGATTACTGTCCATCAAGATGCGTGGGGAAGTATGGTAAACTTAAAAATATTTATAAAACACCCCAGACGAGAGTACAGCTTGAAGTGGCACTAAAATACACCACATTAAAGCACATACAGACCAAAGGCTGTCATGTTTGATGTCGCAGAAGTAGTAAGATAAGGCGTTTTCATCATATAATGCTCTGCGCTCACCCAAATATCCTGCAGAGATCAAAGGTACATATGTGATGGACACATCATACACCCATAGTAGACTTTGAAGAGAGCTATGCAAGAAATATGTTAGACACTCTTTATTGTCTATACATTTATACCATCAGACAGTGAAAAGAAATGTGCGTTAATGTGTTTTAATGCACTCCGCACACACTTTTCGAAGTCCTGTCATGGGGGACCAATAACAGGCAGCCTGCTGGCTGCATACAGGGCCGTATATCACTCTCTCAGTAACCCCAAAATAATTTGATTCAGGTATCTGAGCTCTGCGCCTCCGTCTGAGCGCCTACCTCTCCTTAAAGGTTAATAATTGTTTGGAACTGGTCGCCTGAGGGTGTCTAACACTAATGAGGGTGAGAAAGGTTCAAACAGCGCTGGGAAGTTACCAAAAGTTAAGCAAAAAAAAGATCATAAAAACACACAAAAAAAAAAAAAAGTCTTTGTTGAAAGACAAAAGCTGTAGTTTTCAATCATTACAAGTAGAAAGTAACAATTTTCTTTGATAATAACTAATATTATGTAGCACTTAGACACAGTGAAAGGTCAGAGCACAAGTGTATGCATATTAAAAGTGGCTTAAAACTCAGCACACTCCTATAAATCATAATAATTTGTACCAGATAGAAAAAAATCAAATGGTAAACTCATATGTCACCTCACGATTTCAGCATTTTTGCATTCTGCAATGCAGCTTCAAAGGGCTCTACACAATCCCGGCGAAAGAATAAGGGTCTTATCTAGTGAAACGAATGGTTATTTTCTTTAAAAAAAAAAAAACAGAAAAATGGACGCCCATGACTTCATGCATTACGTAATCATGTTGGAAAGGTCACACGCTGTTAGTTATCTGTACTCTAATTTTCTCCTCCAACTTCAGAATTGTCTGACGTTGTTTTGCCCTCTTTTTTTTTTTTTAAAGGGCCTTTGACTTTCTTTGCACGTTCACATTGTAAACACTGGGTTGGTACTTCCACCGAAGTCATGCGTCACCTTTACAATGTGGTTACATAATGCATGAAGTCGAGCTAGTACAAAAGCTAATGAGCTCTGCTCACCCCGCCTCTCTCTTCCGTGGGGTGACAAACAGTCCTCTGAGAAACTGTAAACTTTAACCACATTTAGCAGCGGAACTTGCTAACTAACACATTGTTAGGAAACGTGATTTTTAAACATTCATAAAAAAAAAAAAAAAACACCTTTTACTCACTTATTCTGTATCTAAAGCTGGATCACGAATGATTTGCGTGAACATAGACACATTTAGGTAGTTCAGGGGCTGCATTCCCTTCAAAAACAAAACTAATCCTCTGCGTCTTCCACTGCTCAGATGTCAGGAGTAAATGGAGTAAAACTACAGAACACCTCGATCGCTTAGGAGCCATTCTTGTCTACCCGTGCTCCGGCGTTGAAACAATGGCGGACCATTTACAGCTCACTCAGGGCAGGTCTAAGGTAAGATCAACAATCGTGGGAGCGACCTTGGTCGGTGTGACGTCACACAGTCAAAAATCTGAGAATGGCTTGATCTGACGGGGATTTAAAAAACACACTGGCTGGATTTTTATCATTATAGGGTGGTTATGTACACACACTGTGACACATACCATGACACATTTCAGTTCAAACAACATGTAAAAGTGAATTTTGCATCCGATAAATCCTCTAGGAAAAGTCACAGAGATTTAAAGCATGCTTTTACCCATACTGAACCATGTTCAGTCAGTGGGCTTTAAAACAACATTAGACTCCACTGACAGGTTGATAAAATAATAAAAAACTTTTTTGAATAAATAATGACAATTTTCCTTTAAAGAGCATTTGTTGAAGTATTAAAATGGCACTGGGACTCTCAGACCCCAAACAGAATGTGGTTTAGGAAATGCATTATAGAATTGATGAGATAAAGGAGAAGTAGTGAAAGAGATATTTCAAAATCTGGGTCTTGTCTCAGAATGAGAAATGGAGTGAGACAGCATCTATCTCCAGTCGGGTGGGTGCTGGTCCTCATCAGACGCCTGCACATTGGCATGTGCCATAGGAGCTCACTGCGCAGCTTGCTGGAATTTGTCTCCATAAATAAAAGATTATGCCTCTAATCTGTAATAACTCTCTCTTCACATTTATTTCTATCACTCTCTCTCTCGCTTCAGCAAAATGTCCCAGGTCTCCTCGCTGTCACAGAGATAGATACCAGACACATAAATGCTACTTTTCCGAGAGGGCCACCACTTTTTTTTTTTTTTCAGACAGTGAATACACCACTGATCCAACTGCCAAGGATGTAGTGAACTGCTTTCCTGTGGAGAAAGAGAGCAAAAGACAACTCTTCCAAGACTTTGAAATGACAGGACTCAAAGCATGAATGGTGAGCTGTAAAACAGAGCATTTTTTTTTTACTAATGTACTATTCGCTGTCTTGCTGAGGCACCCCGTTGTTTAAAACAGTTCCTTTTCCTGTAGAACATACTTCCCATATCTTTTGGCATATCCAGCAATCCTGAACAACTAGAAATGTGTAAGGCTTTTCCTCTAAAAAATAATTAAATAACAATAGTTACTGTTTTTTTGGAATGGCAAATGCAAATGGAAAATGATCAGACACTGTGCTATTTTACCTTCTTCACTCTACGTGACAATTACTATGGAAATTCTTTAGATCTCTGTACTGAATCTTAACTTGTCTGTGTGTCACACCTTCCACTCACTCTCTCAATTACTCATTTAACACAAAGCCAAACACAGTCACTTCGATCTATCACCTATCTGTCACTCAGGAAATGACAGCTAGTCAGACGCAAATGAGCTTCATTCTGAACCAATGTCTCTCTCTAGGTTCCTCTGCTACTGTCAATCATTTCATCCACACTGCCTCCATTTTGTGTCAGATCTGAGGAATCCTGTCTAAGCATGAGCTTTTACTGAGGATACTGTGAATCCCTGATTCTAAATGGAGCAGAAATTGTGGAAGGTGCAGTTCAACCTTAACATGACACCATCATCATTACTTTTGCTGTCCTCTTAATGTTATCAATTGGTAAGTGGTAGAGCCAACACACAGAGCTTGAATGGCAGATAGAATGACGCTACTTTCTGTGGTTGCACTATTAATTATTTACACTGCCTACAGAAAAAAAGTGTTTCTGAGCTTCAAGCTGTAGAATATTACATGTATAATTTAAAATGGTGTCCTACATGGAGGGAAAGGAGATCATATGGGCCAATAAGGAGGTCTTACGAGGATCATCGTAGGCAAAGTATTCACCCGTCAGCATGAGAAAGCAGGAGAGTAGGTGGACAGGCTTACTTTGTGCTAATGTAGTGAAACAGGGGGATCTAGTTTTATGGTTTTATAATACAGTATTACTGTTAGGCTGATGATCCCTGAAGTATTTCACTAAAGAAATCGGACAAGGTCAGTTAAAGAGAGCTCATGGCACTGAAAACATTTTCCAGTCATTGGCACCATTTCTTCGAAGCTTATTTTCAAGCCAGAATTCAGAAGCTCATATTGTGTGGATATTAAGGCCCTATGATTTCCGCGATGCAGTAAAACGCAGATGGAATCGTGGAATCCAGTCATAAAAAAGGAATTTACAATTTAATGCATACAATTTTAATGTCACAGAATTTGTCAATGTTTGGAAGAAGTAATCAAAAGTATGTCATTTAATGAAATCAAATCATGATACAGAGCAGTATCTGTAAATATTAAGCCACAAAAGACTATTTAAATATGAATCCTGCACGTTCTGCGTGTCTCTGTACGAATGAATGGCACAGACACATGGTTTTGCTTACTAACACATAACTAAACTTTTAGTTAATTGATGTTAAATTGTATAAGTTTCACGATTTTAATTAATTAGACATGCTTTCATTAATAACATTTAATTTAACCATTAAAAAGGAGTCCAAAAACATTTAAACAGAAAAAAAAATGGAATCCAGAAAAATTAAAATGGAATTTGGGAAAAAACAAAATGGAATTTGGGAAAAAATAAAACATATTTCACAGGGCCCTAGAATATCTGACCATCTTTAAAACCAGATACATTTAAAAGAAAAGCAAAACTACCCTAAAGACTTTTTACAGTCTATATCTTAAATTGAGTGTAAGAAAATAATCTATTTTTTTCCCAATGTTTTCCTAATTCTAAACTATACATTTTTTAAATTAACATGTTTATTACTATAATTATTATAAGAATGTTGAATATTAAAAAAAATATACACAGATTGTATCTGTAAGGTTTATATTGTTGTCTTTTTTTATAAATAACACTGCAAAAAATAATTTAATAATTTTTACTAATATGATCATACTTTTAACAATAAGAGTCTGGTCCTCCAAAAAAAATAAAAGTACATAAAATTAAAAAAATTACACCACAGATTTAAGATTTGATTTTTTTTTTTTTATGAATTTTTTATTTAAAAAAAATGTAAATCAAATAAAAAAATCATAAGTCATAAGGGTCAAAATTTATGAAACTGAGATTTACACATAATCTGAAAGCTGAATAAATAAGATACCCATTGATGTATGGTTTGATATTTGGCCGAGATACAACTATTTGAAAATCTGGAATCTGAGGACACAAAACAAAAACAAAAAAAAAAAAAAAGAAAATATTCAGAAAAATCACCTTTGAAGTTGTCCAAATTTAAATAAAGTTTAACAAAGTTGTCCACCTTTAAAGTTGTCCAAAGTTCTTAGACATGCATAGTACTAATCAAAAATTAGGTTTTGACATATTTATGGTTGGAATGGTACAAAATATCTTCATGGAACATGATCTTTACTTAATATCCTAATGATTTTTGGTTGACAATGTATGGTTGGCTATTGCTACAAATATAGCCGTGCTACTTACGACTGGTTTTGTGGTCCAGGGTCACAAATAGTCTGGGCCTCCTCATTTATTCCCATCTCCTTCTGTGTAAGGAATCAGCATTTGATTCATGTAAAGAATAAACAATTGTTTGGTTTGGAGCAGACACCTTCAATTTAAAACCTAACTGACATTTTAAAATGATGTACATTAAAGCGTACATTATGCATATTAGATCTCATCACCACAGCAGTCATTTATGATTCTGACTCACGTCTACAGTATGTGCGGAGTCAGAGGCGAGAGGCAGAGCCTCAGCGGGAAACCATCAGTAACGTTTGACAGGTGGTTGAAAAGAGAGAGCGGCAGCACTAGGACTGACGCGTTCACCCCTGCAGATGCCATCCAGATCTGATCGGGAAGACGACGCATATGGCCTCTAACGGTCCGCATCCGTGCTGACCGCTCCCTCGAATGTACTCAGACACTCACCGTGAGAGCGCTGACCACACAGCCGTGCAAAACGCTCGCTCCATTTCCGCCATTCATCAACCTCGGTCTGACATCAAAATGTGTGTGTGTGTGTTTGTGGGGGCATGTGTGACCCTTCTTTAATCTGCCATCTGAGCTGAGAGTGTGTTGGCTGGATGCTGTCACGGTGTGTGAAGCCATGTCCTGAGGTGCAGTGTCCCTGTGACAGATCTGCCTCGATAACCGCAAGAGGATAAGGAAGGCAAAAGAGAAAAATGGAGGGAGAAAGAACTAAATGGAGAGCACATGGAGCACATTAGCCACCAACTAGCATTTTGGACGAGAGACAGAATAGGAGAGAGCGAGGGTAAGCAAAAAGAGATTGCTCTAAGCAGCCTAAATGAGTTCAGGCATAAGGGATCATGTCAGGGCTGTAGGATCCTTCCCTCAGGGCTATGAGAAAGACTTCCCGTACTGCAGCTGCACCATTCAGACAGCTCCGATACTCATAGAGTCTTTATTCTTGTTTAGTCAAACTACAGTGGGAGAATCTAAATCTGTACATTGACAGATTTAGTCAAACTACATCTGTCAAAGTAGTGGGGGAGAGCAAATCATGTATAGCAAGCATTGAGTTATTTCAAATAAGAATGGTGACACCGCTGCTTCGTTGAAAGAGGAAACACGACTCAAAATAGACCTGGCAAGAAAACATCCTAAAACAAAGCCTGGCCAATTTCACGGTGCTATTCTACCAAATTCAAGGATGTAAAATGAATTATTACGAAATTGTTTATGACATCCAGTGCACTCGCATAGGACTGGGCTCCTCTGCGGCTCATCAAAACAAGCCCAGGAACAGAGGAAAGTGCTGTGCATGAGCAATCAGACCTGTGACACTAAACTGATCCCAGTCAAAGTGCTGAGTGTCACAAGTCTGGTAGACAATCACACGTGAATCAATATCTCATAACGGACTCGGGGAGTGTGATGCACTCTTTTATCCCTTAGGTAGCGCTGAAAGGGGACAACTCAGATCAAACATAAACACACACACAAACATACACAGCAAATGACTGAAATGGATATGCAGAGGAGTTATTTTATGTACCACTGCAGGAAAAAAAAGCCCTGCTAATTGTGCAAATCACCTTCTTTTAAGTTCAAGTTAATTCCAAGAGCTATTTAATTGGTGAGCATGGTTTACAATGAAGCTTTGAATTAATTATTACAGCTAGACCAATATATGCCAACAGACTATCTTTTACTATTCACTGGTCTGGTATTATAGTCACTAGCGTGAGTGAGTATTGGATATATGCACGACAATGACTGATTATTAGGCATCTAACTATATCAAAATTCACAACATGATAATATTGCGATATGCGACCCTGGACCACAAAACCAGTCTTAAGTCACTGGGGTATATTTGTAGCAATAGCCAAAAATACATTGTTTGGGTCAAAATTATTGATTTTTCTTTTATGTCAAAAATCATTAGGACATTAAGTAAAGATCATGTTTCATGAAGATATTTTGTAAAATTCCTACTGTAAATATATCAAAACTTAATTTTTTATTAGTAGTATGCATTTTTTAGAACTTCATTTGGAAAACTTTAAAGGTGATTTTCTCAATATTTTGATTTTTTGCACCCTCAGATACCATATATTCAAATAGTTGTTATTGTCCTATCCTAACAAACCATATATCAATGGAAAGCTTATTTATTCACTAAATGACATTTACACTGGTGTTTTAGGAAGCCAAACAAACTAGAATAATAATAACAATTTCATATTATTGTTATTCCTATGACAGTAATAACCATATATTGTAAAACAACTGCACTGTAAGATGAATGAAAATGAATATTTCATACAGTAGGTATATTATTTTGCCTCACAATTCCTTACAATCCAGTAAGGAAATTATAATACTTCTTTCCTAATTTACACACTTGAAAAGGATATTTTAAATTTGGACTGCTTTAAACCACCAGCTGTCAGCAATTCATACTGTACTTTTAAGCTTTTATTTTGACTGAAACAGCAGGAGAGCTTTTATTTTGATGGAAAACTCCAGCTTCAGTGAACACAGGCTTACAAAAATGCGTCTTACTACAAGTCTTGTGAAATGCTGTAAAATAAAGCATAACTGATCGTTGTTGCGTTCCCAAACGCACGTTAATCTCACAGCACATAAAATAAGTGAGTTCACTGCATTCATTGACTGTGAACAGGACCATTCTAAGGCGCGGAACACAGGCTGATCGCGTGAACGAAGTGCGCGCTTCGCTTTGAAACGTGCAGAGAAAACAGACTTGATGAAGGGATTAAGTATATTGTGCTTTCAGTTTTAGTTCGTTTGACAGATACTGTGTCAAAGCATAATGACCCAAAATACAACTACAAAGACCTTTTATGTTAGAATAAGAAGTTTAAACATATTTTTAAAACTACACTTTTTGCCTGGAAGATCCATCGTTTCATATCGTCATGTGACCACGATAATATCGAGATATCGATGTTATCATTAGATCCCTACTGATTATGTGTTATCATTACATCCCTACTGATTATGTAAATATTTGAAACGCAGTTATATGCATTTAAATTTCAAGATATGAGGGTAAAATAATGCCCCTGTATGGTTTTTGCCTTATATTGTCTCAAATTTCCATTTTGTCTTATGTATTTTGTTTTAAAAACAGTAATAGTTTCGCATTTTTTAAGAACCCATTAATCTCAGTATTATTTATGCTATTTTTATTGTAGCGTAAATGCATTCATGCCACCTCTGAACAATGTAAATAGTAGGGCTGTTACTTACCATTATTTTGGTAATGGAGTATTCCAAAACACCAATGACTTTGCAGTAAAATGAAAACAAGGAATTATTTTATTTTTTTTTTAAACCGAGTACTTGAATCAAGGAATTGTGACAGCCCTAGTAAAACTCAGAAAAAAAAAAAAAAAGAAAGTCATTGCCACAGTGTAGCCATAAAAGTTCATGCGTAACAAACTGTCTTGAATCAAAGCTTTCTAGGGATACTTTTTTGTAATGTCTAATCATTGCTTTGCCATCTTTTGGGGGCAGACTACAATGATGTTAATTGATTAAATTGATTACAATTAGTTAGATAGTTAGACTAGTTGATCAGTTAGTCTTACTTTAAACGCACAGTATTACTATTAGAATTATACTGCTATGGTGGTGAGGTAGGTAAACCTCTTTCTACAGAGTTCTTTTGTGTTGGCTGGGATATTTCAATAGGCTTTAAGCTGCAACAGTAATAAGCAGGATTCACAGTGGGGCTGTGCTCCTTTATGCTAGGCTGTATTTTTGCGCTGAGAACAAACATTATCCATGAACTCTGATTGGCTGGGCTTCAACAGAATGGTTTGTTGAGGGTTATGGTCCTCATTTGTCATGCCGGTCAGCTCTATTTAAAGTCACAATGTGGTATTAGGCTGAAAAGCCTAAACACCATCAAGTGACCAAGGCAACCCGCCAAAGCAACTTGATATTTGTTTGTCCACAGATATTAGGGTTTGAGTAGGCCTAAAAAAGACACAGGCTACCATGTCACAAAAGAGTAGAAATAAAAGGGAGGCAGGAGAAACGAAAAGAAATGGACAAAGCAAATGACATCATACATAATTAACAAAACACTGAAAAGAATATAAAAGGAATGTAAATCCAAATTCTTAATACAAGACATAATTACTTAATCAAAATTATGTCTTCTTTCAAAGCATGCATAATATTAGTATTTTACACTGATTATGAGTACATAAAAGTTTAAGTAATGTTGCCATGTGAAGCACGCACACAAAAAATATCATTAGTCTGTGTCAAAAAGCATCATTAAGACTTAATGCAGCTATTTGTTAATTGAGAGCTCTGTGAATGTCATAAACAAGTGTCTCTATCTTCGTAGAATCAATGAAAGATCTATTTCCAAACAGTGCTTATAATGATCCTCTATATGACTGATCTAAACGCCCAATCCCTTTGACAGAAACTAAACCTATGGTAATGAAGATAAAGCTTCCTCCTTTAACATTTGCCTCCAGCATAGCTGATGAACAGCTTATTGTTTTCTTATAAGCATCCCATGCATCTTTTATCATCAACGATTTAAGCCTTTCTCCTGTGAGGTATATTTGTTACCCCCAAAAAGGTTGAATTTAAGATTCAAAATTATTGCACGACTTGGTGCACAACTAAATGGGAAATACAGAAATGATTTGCATTTGAACCAGAGTTCAACTCTTCACAAATACCCTACCAGGTCTTCAGGGATTTATAATCATTACTGTTATTTTCTAAAAGTCATCCTTCATGCAAAAATGTCAGCTGTCAACATTTTTGATGTTAATTTCAACCTAAAACTGTAAATAGACAAAACATTTGGAATATAAAGTGGTCAAATGACTGCTAATGGCCTTCATTTCCATAGAATCTAGAACCCTGAGACTAAATCACTGAGAGGAATAAGGTAGCTTGCATTACAAGCTAGAAAAAAAAGACTTTTAAGCACAATTGATAGATGTACGGCACTGCAACCACACAGGAATTTTAATTTTAATGGCACATTGGTTTAATAAGTTAAATCATCTAAATTAGGGACTACGGATTCAAGGTTCATTAACATCAACGGGCAATGACCAACCTAAAAGGGTCACTTATAATATTATCAAGACTTTTACATCAAAACAGATCATAATTTAGAGGTAATAGGCTATTTTCTTTCCTGTTTTGACCCCCTCATCAGAACACTCTGTTTGAATAGGCGTGGCAGATTCTAGACCCACTGCAATGATGTTTTACATCCTTCATATATTGGCGCTGCTGTGATTTAGGTTAAAAATGCATAAATACTCAGTACATATCAAACGATCTGTAGCTACAGTAGTAACAGACAAAGCAATAGTGACCACGTAATAAAAGTTCTCCATCCTCCAGAATCCAAAATCCTCCAGGTCTTGCAGATTCTTCAGTTTTCCAGCATCTTTTGCATATTTGAACCCTTTCCAGCAGTAACTGTATGATTTTGCGATCCACCTTTTTAATTGGTATAGTAAGGAAAATTTAGGGACTCAAACACAACTATTAAAAAAGGTTCAAACATTCTATGATGCTCTAGAAGGAAACACAATGCATTAAGAGCCGGGGGGTGAAAACTTTTTGAATTTGAAGATCAAGGTAAATTGGACTTTATTTGTCTTCCGGAAACATGCAAATTATCTTTTGTTGCTTCCGAAGGGCAGTACTAAATGAAAAAAAAATTATATTTCAACAAAATAAGAAAAAGTGGTTCAAAAGTTTTCATCCCCAGGCTCTTAATGGGCCGTGTTTCCTTCTGGAACATCAATGAATCTTTGAACTGTTTTTAATAGTTGTGCTTGAGTCCCTCAATTGTCCTCAGTGTGAAAAGGATGGATCTCAAAATCATAGAGTCACTGCTGGAAAGGGTTCAAATGTGCAAAAGATGCTGGAAAACTGAAAAATCTGCAGGACCTGGACAAACAGTACTCAGTTTAACTGTTAAGAACTAACAAGGGACTCATGAACAACCATCACAAAACAAAAAAACAGTCATAGATCATCCAAGTAACCACACACAGTATTAAGAAACATTTTTTTTGTCTAGTGGACTATATGTAAACATCTAAAAAAATGTCTTACTCAGGACAGTACTAAAAAAAAAAAATTACATGCATTTTGTATTATTTTTCTTATTTTGTTAAAATTATTCACATTTTCACAGTTTCTGCAAGGGGTTCCCAAACTTTCTTGTAAAACTGTATAGTTGGCACAGCATTGTCTGTTAGTTTCAATCTTTCTGAAAAACCTGCTTGGAATTGTGCCTTGTTTATAAACAAATCCATGGAAAAATGAAGTGAAAACGGAACGGGTTCTTGCTGACGTGGTCTGGATGTTTATTAAAAATAATGTTCATCCACTCTTTCCTAATGTTGGGATCAGAAGAAAGGCAATGCAAAAGACTCTGTTTTCCCACAACTT
Organism: Labeo rohita; assembly: GCF_022985175.1. Taxonomy (NCBI): domain Eukaryota; kingdom Metazoa; phylum Chordata; class Actinopteri; order Cypriniformes; family Cyprinidae; genus Labeo; species Labeo rohita. Next base: position 15,140,646 of record NC_066881.1, on the reverse strand, counting down.
GGCACTGCACTGAAGAATGTTTACTTTCATCATAGGTCCACTGCAGTTTTACTGCAGAAATGAACACTGGTGGCAGTAAAACTCCAACAACTTTCATTTCTTTTCACACAAATTATGATTAGGGGGCAGATTGTTGATTAACAAAGACTTATTTTTGCATGGTTGCTTTTAGCACCACTCAGTGGACATTTCACTTTGAAACTGCCATGAAACCAGCAAGAAGCAATGAAATATAATTTCACAGAAATGCCACCACAGGCACCTTTTCCAGTGAGCCTGGGTTGATTACCTTAACTGTGTGGACCAAATGAAGAAAGAAAAAAAAAAAACATTAAATTATCTTAAGTCACAGGAACGTGAAGGTGAGCAAATGATTTCTGAATGAATTATCCTCAAAATATTTTACTATGAAGTAACATTTCCCTTTACAGAGATTCTGGCATGTTCTACACATTGTTATGCTGAATCCAGTCACCACTGCCTACTTTCACCGTTCTCTCCTCCACCTCTATTTATAAAACCCTGCACATTTCTCATCCCTTTCCCTGATAATTTTTCAGCACACCCTTGTCAATTATTCACATGCTCTTCTACATATTGAACATGTTTCTCTTTCTAAGCATTAATATTTAAGGCTTCATCCCTCCTTTAGGAGATCTTGAAAAAGATAAATCAAAGTGGCATTTTTTTTAAATAGTCTTGGTGAAATTAAGCTCTAATGGCACTGGAAGGGAGTGCTTTTATGGCTTTCTTTTAAAACAGGAAATAGACAGGCGAGGCAAATAAATCACCTCATCTTACAACATCTTACAATTTTTAGATCATTTAACACTGGCAATGATTTAATGTCAGAATCATCAAAAGATTCCAATCTCATTTGTATTTTAAGAACAAACAGTGGTACAGTGTAGTAAATGCCCCATACAGTGTGGTACTACAGATGACATGAACTAATCCTCCCAATCAGCCTGATGTTACAAAACAAAGGAAGAATCAATGGTCATTAAATGGCAGTCAGCTGGAACCAGGAATCGTGTCAGCCAGTTTCAACCAAAGCTGTTTTCACTTAATGCTACAATTGATTCTGCAACTTCATAATCGATCACATTGAGATATGGTTTTTCTACGGTCAGTTCATCGCAAGGTGCCCTTAGCAACATCTGCAAATTTGCATTCAACTCTAAATTCTCTAACAGATCCAAAGCAGCAGCACTGGAACTTCCACTTCATTAACCAAACATAACTAACACAACAAAAACAAAAATCACAGGCTACTTAATTCACCATGGCCAATCAAAAACAAAGCGGCCTCTTTATCTGGAAAGTTTTCACTGAAATATCTGTTTCTAGCTCTAATATTAAATATGGTAAGCAGTAATGGGTTTAAAGACAAGCCACAGCTGTGAGCTCTCAAATGCATTTGGATCACAAATGGTGTAGTTATCTTTTTCTCTGAGCTACTGATAAAGGTAGGCAATTGTTGCTAAGGGACATAAAGGATTAAGATATCCTCTGTCAGACAATTGCAATGGTAATGAATTATTGTTCAACCAAAGTATACGATAAGGACTTGTTCAAAGCCTTACGACACCTCATGAAATTCATGGGTTCTTTTTTATTACTGCGAGTTAAGAGGGGTCTACATTTCTATAAACAGAGACTCTGTGCCAGTAAAAACAGGTTGTCAACGTTTTTTTTGTTTTTTTTTCTGCTGGCTTTAGGCAACATTTTTATGTTTGCAAATATATATATATGGGTTGTTGACGTAACAGCATTTTCAGCATTTTTCAACTAATATTGTCGTTATTTAAAATGCAGTAAGTCGTTAAACATTTCTTTGTCCTACACTGACCTGTTGTTATAAAAGCTGCAGTGTTATTCTGTTATTTTGTTTTTTTTGAGCCAACTCTCAAAATTGTCCTATGGTGTTACTATCCCAAGCATGGTACAGTAAATTACAACTTTTATAAATTAAAAAGAAAAGCATATGTTAATAAATACCTCTGGCATAACTGTACAAGTGTCTATTTTAGTAAATGGCAATCATTTTTTTCATCTTCATATTTCTGAAAGCGTAGGAACTTGATACATTTTGTCTCTGAAAAGCATGTCCTCTGGTGTGACACCATTTCCTGATTTTAAATCGGCTAGTCCCAGAGAAAACTCTAATGAGTTGAAGGACCCCATTCATTGTCATGTTACTGAAGCGCCCTGTCAAGCCTGTGACAAGTGCACATTGTCAATTTTTGTCTCAGAATTGTTCAAAAATTATTATTAAACTTTATTGGAACCACTACAAAAGTGATACATTTTTTTGTCCTTTGGTGTGACACCCCTAAATTATATTTGTAATTAAAAACTACATAATCATGAAAAATTACACAAATGTGTCTTGCTAACCGCTAATGACAGGTTAGCTTATAATAGCAAGGTCATTCATTGACACAAAAGGCTGAAACATCCTTTGGTGTGACGCTTGTACTGTCACACCACAGGACAAAGATGTCAAACCAGAGGACAAGGTCTCTTTAAAAAGCATTTTAAATAATTAAATAAGATGCTTAACTCCTTTTTATTCTTTTTTGATCATTTTCAGTGTTCTTAAATGCAGTAATTACATTAAACTATTTTCTGATGTTTTTGCAGAAAACTGGTACTGTTATGAAATGTCATGAAAATAAGTATAAAAATGTGATATTTTGGTTTTTGAAAAATAACTGAGGGAGAGAAATTAGTGGAAGAGAGAGGGCATAGAAATTATTGACTGAAAAGGGGTCCACCAGAAGGGAGGAGATCCCGAGAGAATGATGCAGTAAACAGAATAAAAAAATTAATTTACATCTTACCGAATAGTTTGAATATCAATCATATTTAACTGTGCCGCACATGCACCAGGGGGCTCTGGAAGAGTTTTAGTTAACATACTAATTGACCAAGAGAATTTTGATGATGAAAAAAATAAAAATAAGAATAAAAAAACATGTTGATATTGTTTGTATCAAAATTAAACTATCTTTCTCCTTTGACATGTTTAAAATCATATAGAAATACTTTAATAAATATGTGGTGTTACACACATAAAAGAACCACAGTTTTGTTTTGTTTTTTCTCAAAGTATTGCAGTAGGGGAGATATAAATACCACTCATCTTAAAATGGCGTAATTTTCATCAGTTTTGAACAGATGATAGCAAAGTTTGTCTTGAAATTGTCCAACAAGTCATGTGGAAAAAAATATTTGCTTTTGATATTTTTTGTTTAAAAAAAAAAAAAACATTTACAAAAATATATTCCATCTTTTTCATAATTATGCAAACAAACGATAATATAAATCCTTAAATTGCAGAAGGGTTTTGATGTAAAACATTACTCAATGATAGTTATCTGTCTGACTGATGCTTCCAAGACTATCACCTCATCCATGTTGTTTCCCATTGTCATCCATGTTGTTAGCCCTGAAATCATACACTAAATGTGACCAAATTATGTTTTCCTAATTTAAAAACACAAAAAAATCTGGCAATTTAAATGTATTGTAAAGTCCCTATCATTTTAAACTTCTTATTTAAAAAAAAATAAATAAAAAAGGAAAGTTTCCTAAAGACTAACAGTAGATGTAACAGTAGTAGCTTCCATGAATGAAGGTAAATTAATCTGGATTTAACATGGAGAGTGAAGTAATCTCATAGAGTGGTGAGGCATGACAACCTCTTACTACCCGTCACTATGATCCAATATTACCGTCTGAATTCAAAGAAAGAGCTCTTCAAATTACAATCTTCATATCACTGGAACAAAAACTCACTGTAAGTCACTGTAATTCTTATGACAAGTGTTCAAATATAACTCCAAACCCCTATACATCACTGTGCACAGGCTGTCCACTGTATGCAAATTAATGTGATCATTAATTGTGAGCACATCTCTATCCGGGCATTCTGTTGACTACAGTATAGGCACTATAATCCCATAGCAGAATCACATATGGACAGCACAACTTGGCGTCAGGTAATACTGTGAGCAGGTGTGAGCAATCAGGCATGATGACGCATTAATCAATTTATGCGTGCACAGACAATTAAAATGCCACTGACATTACACTAGGGTTTACCATTAGCACATACGATACAGTTTTCTTATTTTCAGAGGCTGCTGTAGTTTTTAAATGAACAGCAAAATGTGCTATTTAATTATGTGTCAATTACATAAATTTATGCAAAGTATAGCTCCGTCATTAGAAACATCGCTTGAAGCTCTTCTAGTAACCCATATAAAATCAGCAAATGAAGAGCTAAAGGAGACATCTTCTGACGTTCACTAACTGACACCCTGATGCGTAAGCTTTTTCACGTGCTGCACTCAGTGAAAAAATATGAAATGAGAAAAAGCAAAGCTTTTTCTACACTGTTACACCTATGAAATTCTCTTTATGTTTCTTGATTTGTCATATCACATATTTTGAAACACAGGGAGTGGTCAGAGTCACTGTTTGTCATTAGTGTTATCTGCCGCTCCCTGGCGACATGATAGACGGGACTGCACATAGCCATGAATCCATCATGTTTCACCTCTGAGATCAGGGATGTCATTAACACAATATGCTAACAGTAACATGCAAAAGTGCAATCTACAAAGAAAGTCAAAAAAAGACCGTCTGATCACCAACAAGCCCCACCATAAGCAGAACTGCACAGCTCTTACCAAAGCAAAAACTAGCAAGAACCGATCAGAAATATGAAACTTACGTGTCTTGCGGCTGACGTGGGTTCGACCAGGCGTGGTCACGTGCCTCTCAGTGGATGACTGCTCTCGGGTCCACATTTGGGTGGAGTCGTTTAGAACAGCAGGGTTGGAGGGAGAGGGGCTGGAGGTGGACGTATGGACGGTAGACGTTGTGGTAGAGGCCACGGTGGTCGTAAAGGTGGGGTTACGTGTGACAAAGCGCGTAGAGGGGCTCTTCTGCGTCACCTGGCTGCCGGATGCCCCACCACTTCTAGGGGGGACGTTCGGAGGAGTTCCTGTTCGAGTCCTGCTCCGCACCACAGTGGTGACGGTGGGGCTGACTGAACTGACCCCTCCAATAGTGGTTGTGGTGGTGGTGTCAGATCCCTTGGGAAAAGTGCTGGGCTTGGACAGAAAGATAGGGTCCTGGCCAATACCCTTGGCGTCCACCAAGTCAGTAGGCACGTAGTCCCGCACAGAACCCACTACGATCCATTTCAGCAGCATCAGACTGAGCCCTAGGCCTATGAAGCCAATGAGAAGCGGAACCACGCAGAGCCAAGTCTGTTGGCGGGGCCAAACGGCACAGGGCCCACACCTTAAAATGCCACCACGCGCAGGGGCCTGGGCTTGGTCGCGTCCACCGGAGCCACCTCTCCCATCGGGCTCCTCCAGCACCATAGCCCCCGAGTTCACTGTTCCAGAGCTGTCACTCATCTCACCTGTGGCACGGTAAGGGTTAACCCCAAGGCCGGGCGCTCGGCAGACATGGACAGCACAAGGCGAAACGCTGGCCAGTAATGCCAGACATTGGAAAAAAAAATTGGAACCGCAAGAACACAGAAATAGTTACGAACACATCAAGGCAGACAAATCACATCCACACGCAACTAATACACATCCACACACTCACAATCAGACAAGCGCATACACCCAATAGAATTCCGGAGGTAGAAATCTCAGTGGTTGCAGAATCCGGTAAAAAGGACAGTCCTTTAGTCCAGTTCCACCAATACGTCCAGAGGACTTCCAGCTCGCCGCAAGATTACTAAAATGGTACAAATGTTAAATAAAGGTGCTCAGCAAAGAAGCTGGAAGGAAAGGGAGGAGTGAAATTATCTGCATGTTGACTCCGAGCACCAGCCGTTGCAGCAGCACTCTCTGTCGTCAGATTATCAAATCCCTCTTTTTACAGATGACACCACCGTTAGATTTATCCTCCGATCTCGTATCTCCGTTCATTGCAGTATTTGAAGGTAGAGTTCAGTAAAAGTTAAAAACTGGTTCATTTTTTCCTCTCCGTCTCCCTCGTTCTCACCAATTCCTTTTTCAAGGTCTTGCTCTGACTCACGGTCTTATATTCGAGCGCTGAGTCAGCTATACATATCCAAGAAAGCTGGTTCCCTCACGGAGAAGGACTCGGCGTTGACCGTGAAGCAATATGTCCCTTTTTCCACGACCAAAGCTCCTGCTGATTTATAGCATCCTTGTGGGAGCAAGGGACCTGCAGCACAGATCCCGGTACGCGCAAGCTGAGCAATAAACCCGGTAGAGGAGGCAGTGGCAGGTGCAGAGTTGTCCAGGAAAGAGATGGTGGATAGTCAAATCCGTCAGCAGTACAAATCCGTTCTGAACAGCATCTGACGAGCGACCCACCGCCGTAGAGCGAGCCGTTGATATCGTGCAGAGCAACGGGCGTACGCTCAGCCTCTATCTACATTCCTCCACTGAGAGAGCGCAAGAGAGAATGAGAGAGAGAGAGAGAGAGAGAGAAAGGGAGAGGAGCGGAGCAGAGGGATGGAGGGGAGGAAGGGAGGGAGGAGTGAGCTTTTCGAAGACGGACGGTAAGAGAAAATGAAGAGGGTTAAAAAAGAGAGAGACAGCGTGCAGGTTTTCCATGAGACAACATTCATCCGTTCCTCATTACGGGTGTGTTTGTTTTGCCTGTCTGTTGCTCTCTCCTAGGGCTGCCATTTCTAAAGAGTCCGGACTAGCGTGTGTTCCCGCTCTAATCTCCTGTGGGATTTTACCGCGGCTCAAGCCTACGACACTGCAGCCAGACACATACACAGACAGCCTTCTACTCTCCCCTACTGCTGATGCCAGGAAAGAGAGAGACAGACAGAGAAAAAGAGAGAGAGAGAGGAGGCACTGCACCTGCTCTCTTCACAAGAACATTCTCCACCCCTTTTAGAGAGAGACAGAGAGAGAGAGAAGGAGGGAGAAACAGGGAGAGATAAGTACAAGTTGAGAAAGCATTCGCAGCAGGATGAGATAGAAAACGAGAAGCAGAGGGCAAGAGAGAGAAAGACAAGATACGGGAAAGAAATAAAGAGATCCGTGTCAGAGCTCTATGGTATTAGCAGAAAAAGAGATTACTGACTGCTGTAAACAAAGTCAGTCTTAGCATCTCTCTTTCAGGACTGTCAATCATGCAACCAGCTCCTCCTCTTATCTAAGATTCTAAGAGGGGGAGGAAACTTGAGCTAAATTAATGGATGGTATGAATTAGAAGTCGTGCGCAGTGTCTAATAGGTGGTATTTTTTTAATAAACTGTTGTGCAACACTAAAGGGTTGTAATTAAAGGGAGTGGATAACACTTTAATACTCAAAGACAGCAGAGATGCTAGTTTGCTTCCTCCTTGTTTGAAAATTTGTTTTGAAGGTGTACTCAATATTTTCTTGTTTATATTGCACTGGATGATATTGCAGCCCTCTTGGATTAATACTGACACCTAGCGGCACATATGCGTCATCACGCAGGGGCAAAAGTTTCCAGTTACCGATGCCACTGTACAAACATGCCTTTCCCATGAGCTATGCTTAATTTCACAAGTAAATTCTCAATTAAGAGGCAGGTTACTGAAATTGGTCAACAACAATTTAAGCAAGAAACATCATTTCCAAGATGGTACTCCTAGAGCATAGAAAAAAATGTTAGTGAATGGATTATTATTATTATAGCAAAGACGTTGGCAAATAAAAATATGAAATATGGCAATTCTGACAGCACATTTCTAAGCCTATTTCTAAGGTGATACATCATTATAATGTATAATGTTTGGCTTTTTTCAGAGCAAAATTAAAGTGTTTTTTATGTTTTTACATAACTGTCATTAGAAAACAAACCTGTCTTAATGAGTAATAGCGCATTGACTCTGACTTCACTAGTTATTAACATTTACAACACTGTGTATGTTGTGAAAAAAAAAAAATAGGTCAGAAGCTAAAAATAAGTAGTACTTTATTAGGCATTTTATTATGAGTTTGCAGGTCTATGATATAAACACTGCAATGTAAACATTGTAATAATACATCAACGGTAGATCAAAAGAAACCGCCTGACATAAATGTGGGCTATTCATTTATGAAGCATAAACTGCTCTGAAAGCATGAACCTGTACAACATCCAACAGTGGCCCATTTTAACTTGGAAACATGTACTCACATTTATTTAAATCACTGCTTTTTAATCACATTAAGCCATATCGTGATTCCTGTTTTTCACTCCCATATTTAAGACCTCTTGAAATAATAGTTAAGACTTTCTTGTATCATTTAAGATGCTTAAGACTTTATGACCTTAAAATTAAATAATTTTTAAGGACCCACGGAGACCCAGTTTTTAAGTAGAAATCACTGAGTGCACCTTTAAAGAGCATATGAGTGGACCATTCCAACACAAATGACCTGGATCTAGTATTTTATATTACAGAATAACAGGAGTAAATCCAATCCATTTGAGACAGAAAAAAAGCCCTTCAGCAGATAATCCTAAAAACGCATTAGAAGTTAAAGGTACCAAAACACAAATAAAATTATGATGTTCTGAGCCCCATGTTATTTTTTTGGAGTGTCTATTTACACTAAGTGCAAACAACCCGCCTTGTTGGCAGAGGCTATTTACACTAACTCTGTGTGTCATTGGGCTAGTCGAAATGACCCAGGTTCGAATCCGCCCTTTTACTGAACTTTTTTCTTCCTTTTCAAATCTCATACCACATTGGAAAAACACTTATTTTTAGAGATGCACGATATTGGATTTTTGCCGATATGCCGATATTTTTTCATCTCATTTTGGCCGATACCGATACCGATACCGATATATATAATTTTATTTGGAAAGTTAGTTTTTAACAATAACTTATTTGTTAGGATTAAATAAATAGTAATGAGTGGTTTACATTCAATCCCTTCTTTTTCATCAGTAGACTAGCATTATTTATGATCTGAATTTTGTGAATTAAGTTCACTTTTGCTATGTTATAAGCCGAACTTCGGATGCTTTCACTTTCGAATTCGCAATCTGAATACAACATTTCAAAACGAAAACAGAAACGTAGAACTAAACTGGGTGACTGTGAGGGTGCTTTGCGGGACATGAACAGGACATAATTCATTGCTACAATTTCTTAATTCGTTCCTATGATTTATTAATTTATTAATTTGTAAAATGAGGGAACGAATTAATATGTAGTATTAATGAATTGTTAATTTATTCCCACGAAATATTTTATTTCCCACCCGCAATTTATCACAGTAAGAGATACGAAAACATGGATTAAAAGTGAATGACAAGAAAATAAACCTAAGAAATTAAAGGGTGAGACGGTGAGGATTTGGGAAAATAAAAATATTAAGTTATGTCGCAATTCGTGACCAACTGGCAAAACAGTACACTTTTTTTGCACAAGAATACCAACATGTTTACCTTCTCTGGTTTAACAAGCGGTCTTTTACCCTACTCGAAAACCAAATCCTCCGTCGGCCATCGTTTCCAGAATAGTCGCGTCCTTTTTGCCGTCACCACCTGGCTCTTGCTGACACTACAAATACAAACCAGGCTCTACACCCGAAGCGCTCACAACGAAAACTACTCTTCGCGTGATCAGTGAAATCCTGAATATGCCACGGCTTTGTAACTCTGTAACCCGCGCTTTATGGAGCAGTGTGACCACGTCAAATTTTAACTTGCACATTTCAAAAAAAAAAAAAAAAAAAAAGTGACAGTTTTGATCAGTCTAGAGCCCTGCAATACAAAGGCATTCAACATGGAAAGAAAGTAATAGAAATGTAGTCACTAAGTCATGTTTAATTATAATTTCTAATTATTTTATACGGTGCACTGCGCTCTGACAGGGCTGCGGGACACGAACATAATTATTTCCTACAACTTGTTAATTCGTTCCTACGTTTTATTAATTTATTAATTTGTAAAATAAGGGAACGAATTAAAAAGTCGTATTAACGAATTCTTAATTTATTGCCACAAAATCTTTTATTTCCCACACGCAGTTTACCCGCATAAATGATACGACAACATGGATTAAAAGTAAATGACAAGAAAACAAACCTGCGAAATTAAAGGGTGAGACGGTGATGATTTGTGAAAAGAAACTATAAATATCTATATAATTATCCCCAAATGGAACAACGGCGCGTTTTCTCCTACAGCCACTGCTGCCACTATTGCTATGCATCATTCTGTATGTGTATTCTCAGTTTAAATGCAGCGATCCAAAACAGTGAATCTACTCCTCATTCAGTCAAAACTTTGCTTCAAGAATGAGCCACACTGCTGACATGATCTAATCCCTAGCACACCCTTAGCACATGGGAGTTAACATATTCATCTTATCGGCAAAACATATCGGCATAATTTTTCATATCGGGCCGATGCCGATATTTACATTTGAAGTCATTATCGGCCGATTCCGATATCAGTCCGATAATATCGTGCATCCCTACTTATTTTCAATAAAAAATTAAGAAAATAAAAAATAAAGTATCAGGTATGGTTAGAGTATGTGTGTGTGTGTGTGTGTTGTTGGGGGGGGGTTGGGAGGGCTGGGCTTTATTGTCCCAGTAGGGTGGCAACCATTTAATCATTTGAATTAAAATTATAATTTGCACTCAATAAGTTATTACTGCATACAGTTTTATAATTTACTACAATACTGAGGTGTACATAATTGCCACTATTTGCAATAAATAGTATAAATAGCAGAAGATCCTGCTATTTTAACAGTGTGAATAGACTCTACATTTGCACTTAGTGTAAATAGCATCCATTGCTATTTGCACTAGGGGTGTAAGAAAATATAGATACAGTGAGTATCACAATATTTTGTTTGGCGATACTGTATCGATTCTCGTTTACATCCCGGCCACTAGATGGCAGTCGTCTTATCTCTGAACTTAAACAGTGACAGGAATATTAGCATATAGGCACGCCACTAATGTTATCGTTAATATAATTTGCTGCTAGTAATGGAGGATGAAAGAATAGTTCCTGCTCCCGCCTTGGTGTACAAAGTTAAAGCGCGGCGTCATTTCGGCTTTTGTGGTAACCTCCGCCTGTATTGTGATACGTATCGTATCACCAGATTCTTGGCAATACACAGCCCTAATTTGCACTTAGTGTAAATACCATTCATCGCTATTTGCAATTAGTGTAAACAGCATCTATCACTATTTGTACTTCATGTAAATAGCATCTATCGCTAAGAAAATATGCTATTTTCACTTAGTGTAAATAGCATCTATTGCTAATTGCACTTAGTGTAAATAGCCTCTATCACTATTTACACTTATTTATTACTTATTACTTATTTATTACTATTACTTTTTTTCCCTTTGTAAAAAAAACAAAATATGTTAGGCAGACAAAGTGACACGTCAGGTTTGATTATACACATTCTCCAGAAGTCTTGGAATATCCACCATTTTACTTTGCAACAAAGTAAGCTATTTTAAGTAAATAAGCAACATATACAAAATATTAGCCCCAATTAGGGATGGCGAAAACTAAAAAATTTCTTGACCGACCACCGAGCCTCATTAGCCGGTTGAAACCGGTTAACCGATTAGTTTAAAATATGGTACGCTATTTGAAATAACAGCCATTTCGAGCCGCGCCTGCAATTTCGCAACTCTGTCGCATCTCTCTGCCGCTCTGCCTCCCGCACACACACACACACACTGCCACTCAGGTCACTTTTTTAAAATCCCCTACAGCGCGAAACATGAGTCCCGCAAACGCGGCGCCGAAGAGCTTGTTGTATGTAATCGTAGGACAAATGGCTCCTTAGTTTCAAATGGTTTGGGTACAAGGTGATCGCTTTGAAAATAAAGGCGTTTGTCTAGGTTAGAAGCTCATTTGAAACATTGCCACGGCTCATTTAAGAAAATGACAGCTCCGAAGAGACGCCGCTCTAACCTCGAGTGTTTTAGCCTGTTGCCTTTACTTTTTCGCAAACCTTGTGAGCGCGCGAACCCAAACGCTGTGACCTCGCGCCAAATGTTTTTATTGGTTTATTAAGTACAAACAGGCGAGTTATGAAAAATTGAGTGTGAGGGATAATTTGTTCACTTAACACAAAAAGATGAGGAATGAGATGGCTAACTGTAGTAGCGTATAGTCCACTGTCTATAATAGCCTAATTTAGATATCACTTTTTTTTTTAACCGACTACCGACAACTTTGACCGGTTAACGTTGATACGGTCAACCACCGGTCAAACGGTCATCGGTTAACATCCCTAGCCCCAATAGGTAATAATCACAATAACAAACAAATTCAAATGATAAGAAATTTAAATTAAATGATTAGAAACACCAGTGTGCAGTATCTAGGAGCATTTTTGTACAGCTTAAATGACTAGAAGCAGATGACAATAGAAGCCTCGCACATTCAAGTTACAAATGGCCACACACACTGTTGCATTAAAAAATAAGATGGATAGGAAAAGATTCATTTTATTACAATTTTATGGTGGTTGTTTGCCTTTATAAATCACAACAGAATGTCCAGGCTTAAAGGGATAGTTCACCCATTACTTACTCACCCTCATGCCATTCCAAACCCATAAGACCTTTGTTCATCTTTAGAACACAAATTAAGATATTTTTGATGAAATCCGAGAGCTTTCTGACCCTGCATAGACAGCAACGCAACTACCACGTTCAAGGCCCAGAAAGGTAGTAAAGACATTGTTAAAATAGTCCATGTGGCATCAGTGGTTCAACCTTAATTTTATGAAGCTACGAGAATACTTTTTGTGCAAAAAGACAACAAAAACAACAACTTCATTCAACCATTTCTTCTATTCCATGTAATACTCCGCCACCATTCACGAGAGTACCACAACGTAAAAAGTTTTGGTGCATTTTTTGCTAAATAAAGCAGAACAATGAGTAAATTGAAAGATTTAGTCCATTTAGTGTCAGCTGAACTATACATTCACACATATAGCTATATTTAAATGACCTTTTCTAGCAGTGTGAAATGAGGTGCCCTTGATATTTAACTTTTTTTTTTTTTTTTCACCACTGCCATAAATCCATAGTATCAGCAGCTACTTCAGTGAGATCAGAATTTATGTATATGAATCAGTTACTCTAGGTCAGGGTACAAAATGACAATCTGCCTTTCAGAAACCCTAGAATTAAACATCACCCTTTCTAGTACCTTATTCTTTTTCTATCTACTTATGTTCTACTTTCTGCGACAAAACTGCCACTTTACATAATGATTGTGAAAACTAAATCTAAATAGAGAGAAATTCTAAACTAATTTTAACCTTTAGAACAGCTGGTGTGGGCCGATAAGAACAAAATTGGTGTATTTTTTGCATATTGGGCATTGCTTAGTGCTTGTTGTTATATTTTATATTCCTCCTCTCCCAGCCAGCTGTCAATGAAATGGTAACCTGCCATGTTGATGGAGATAGTAGATGCAGAAACAATTTCTTGGGGCGCCAATCAACCTGGATGCTATGAGGTGTACAGTCAAGGTTCAAAATTATCACTCTGACACTGCAGCTGGATTGAGATAAATATTTCATACTAGTAACAAAACTGAATTTTGCATTATTTTTATATAAAAAAATACCCTATGAAAACAGAATTTTCCCATGGTTGTTTGTGACAAACTGATCAGATCATTGTCACTCTCTTTCCATCATAACTACACCACTTAATTACCAAGATAAATACAGAAACTCAGTGCTATAAACTTTGGTTTAGAATCCAAGTTACTCGTCACTTAGTGTTTGAATAAAAGCAACATATCATGGCACGCCAGCATGAAGCCTTATAAAAGTACCACCTAACTAGCAAATAACTCAATTCGCCAGTGCACCAAAGCTGTATTTTCCACACATTTGGAACTTAGCGGGTGTTCATTTTGGACCCTGTGTGCGGTACTATGTGTTCGCACAACATCAAAGCAGGACAGCGGCTTACTAATTTTATTTATCCATCCTTGCTCTAACATACTATATTCCCTTAAGATTATCCTGCTAAAGGCTTTGCTTCTGCTTAGCGAAGACGCTTTATTCGGTAGTGCATGGTTGACTGGTGAGTGCAACTCCGAGTGAATGTTTTCTCAACCAGCATGTATCTAAGCTAATGCTACTCATTAAATGACTGACAGGGCTGTGCGTGTTTCTACCTGTCTGATTTAGGATGCATCAACCTGCCAGTTCACATCAACTCAATGATTAGACCACTCCTGCCGAGGGCCACATGCATCCCCACGCATACGAGTACGTGCGCGCACTCACACTCTACATCTCCCTCTCTTATTATGTCACATCTACATTTCATCCTTTTACTAAACCTCATTTCCAGCCTTTCTTGTTCCATGTTTTAAACCCCAAAGCCTTACGCCCACACAGTCCTGTTCGTAAGACTGAGGAGAAAGCACTTTGTCTGTCAGGCACTCCTGAGAGCCAGTAAAAGCCAAAGCCTCCCCGTCCGAAGAAAATGAAGAAACACAAAAACACATATGTGTGCAATCCAAGCGAAAAGCACCAAAATTAAGAATATGACAGGGAAATTACCACTATTCAAAGAACTCAGGCAATCCTCCACAGAGCAAAGGTCAGTTTCAGTCATGTCACTTCTCTTCTTTAAAGAGGGGCATCCAAAACAGAAAATTCTGTCCTCACTCACTCACCCTCATGTACAATTTTAAAATGTATTTTAAAATATAATTTATTTATGTGATTGCAAAGTTGAAGTTTCTGTCTTCAGTGCTGCATGCTCCTTCAAAAATAATTCTATGCTGACTTGCTGCTTAAGAAATATTATTATCAGTGTTTAAATAAAATAAAATAAAATAAAATAAATAATAATAAATAATAAATTGTTGCTTAATATTTTTGTGGAACCAATGATACACTACCACTCAAATATGTGAACACGTTTTTGAAGATATTAAGACTGCAAAATATTTTTTTTTTTGCAAGGATGCATTAAATTGATCAAAAGTAACATTTTGTGACATTATTTGTGCGACATGTTTTTCACATGCTGTTCTTCTAAACTTTCTATTCATCAAATAATTCTGAAAAAAATGTGTAACGTTTGCACCGTTTTAAAAAAAAAGTTTTTCAACATTGAAAATAAGAATAACACTATTTCAGTTTATTAAAGAACCACCAACAATAACTGAAAAGATTGAGCAATTTGACACTGAACACTGAAGGAATGGCTGCTGAAAATTTAGATTTGCCATCACATTTTTAAAAATACTGTTTCAAATCCAGATTTGTAACAACATGAGAGTAAGAAAACAAGAGTGTGAACACTCTCTTTACATGTACATCTGAATGCAGTTGGGAAACATTCCCAAAATCTAGCTTGAAGCAGATTTGATCAATATTTTTCATGCTATGCTATGATGACAGGACAAAAAGCTCATTACACATCACTGCAGTCATCTCTTCAAAGGTGGTAAGCATACACAAAAGAATAAGCAGATATCTCTGACATAGAAATCACAAATCCATATGCATTTGGGCCAAGTTTGATCCCTTGTGATATCCATACATGTGAGATTACCAGACACTCAGCTGTCCAGATGAGTGAGGGTCTGTGTTATGGTGGAGGTGATTAGGCTGAGAATGAATGTGAAGGGGTCACAGATGGAAGATCACACATTGAAGATGAAGGATTAGAGCGAGTCAGCAGAGCTTTAAAAAGGTCATTCATCCAATGTTGTGACATTTTCTGCTACAGAATGACAAAACAGTATAAAGGTGGTCGAGATAGAGACAGAAACCAGGGCTGGTCAGGGAAATTAATAAAGAAAAAAATAAAACACAACATGACGCAAGTAAAGCAGGTCAGAAGGTTAACACAATGCTATGACTGATAAATGCATACAGAGAATAAGGCCAGTCAACTAAAGGTCAGGAACTGTGCATCAAGTAAACAACATCTTTGTGAACAAGACTAGCCTTCAGGTTCACACGAATAGACAACCAAACACACTTCTCCATCCAGAAAGGTGACAGAAATCGACAGGCTGTAAATGAGCAAAGTCTTTTCATCAGGGAGTTTTCAAAACATTGGCCCCGAGGGGACAGGACCCTAATGATTGGAGAACTCCCACTGCGACTAGGATAGATGAATGATGGCACGTAAGACAGACCGTGGTTGGCAAGAAATGCATTTGTTAGGTTTCTACGAATCAATATAAAACTACAATACAATGATGATCAGAAAAAAAAACAGCTATCTGGTATAGTGTGGCTTTTTTTTTTAAAAGAATAAGAATGACCTTAAAGATAAACAAGGCCAGAATTATGTAGGTACCTCTTCCATGACAATCAGATTTTTTTTGTCCCAACCAGCAGTGATTACAAGTGGAACTTGTCTGTCACTTGGTTTATATTTCTATCACGCTTAAAGAGAAAGGTAAATCACTGTTATCACTGTATGCAATTCTTTCTTCTGTAGAACACAAAAAAGGTGAATTGAAAAACACTGGACCCCACTGATCACAGACAAAAATCACAAAGCCATTTTTTTTAAACTATCTTCTTCTGTTCCACAGAGGAAATAAAGCTTTGAAACAACATAAAGGTAAGTAATTTTCATATGAAAATTTTAATTTTCTTCAAATCTCATTGGAAATACTCACTGAAATACTAACTCATTATTATTATTATTATTATTAAATATAAAAAACGAATGGATTGCTGAAGATTAAAATCAGAAATTATGATAAAGTTCTATAAGGGGAAAGAGCATTACATTTACATATGTGACCCTGGATCACAAAACCAGTCATAACAGTACATTTTTTGAAATTGAGATTTATACATCAGCTAAAAGAGGAATAAATAAGCTTTCCATTGATGTATGATTTATGATGTTAGGACAGGACAATAAAAAAATCTTGAATCTGAAAAAATATCTAAATATTGAGAAAATGAAGTTCTTAGCAATTCATATTTCTAATCAAAAAATTAAGTTTTGATATATTTATGGTAGGAAATTTACAAAACATCTTCATGGAACATGATCTTTATTTAATATCTTAATGATTTTTGGCATAAAAGAACTTATGACTGGTTTTGTGGTCCGTGGTCACATATATATATATATATATATATATATATATATATATATATGGTAAGTGCATAAACACAGAGAACTGTTCTGATTATTACATCTAATATTTTTTTGATTTCTGTTGGTTTTCATAGGATGTGCTGGAAAATGTAGCCTAAACCACTGGCAATTACACAACATACAATGCCAGTTCTGTAAGTAAAATAAGCATTGCATTTGCTTTCCTCCCTGTTGTTTGTTTTCTCATTTTCCTAATTTATTGCTGCTTATGATTAAAGGAGAAGTTCACTTCCAGAACAAAAATTTACAGATAATGTACTCACACCCCTGTCATCAAAGATGTTCATGTCTTTATTTCTTCAGTCGTACAGAAATTATGTTTTTTTGAGGAAAACATTTCAGGATTTCTCTCCATACAGTGGACTTACATGGTGTCCACAAGTTTGAACTTCCAAAATGCAATTTAAACGCAGATTCAAAGGGCTCTAAATGGTCCCAACCGAGAAAAAAGGGTCCTATCTAGAGAAACAACTGGAAAAAATGACACTTTATATATTTTTTAATGTCAAATGCTCGTCTTGTCTAGCTCTCCTTGTATTCAGTGTATTCAGTTAGGGTAGGTCGAAAAACTCCCATCTCATTTTCTCCTCCAATCTCAAAATCCTACAGTGCTGCAGAAATACTGACAGAGTTTACAAAGTGAACGTGCAAAGAACGTCAAACGCCCTTTACAAAGAAAAAAAATAACCGCGATGTAGGATGACTTTGAAGTTGGACAAGAAAATGAGATGAGAGTTTTTTGACCTACCCTAACTGTCTTAACCGGAATACACAGAGTTCACGCAGAGCTAGACAAGACGAGCATTTAAGGCTAAAAAGTATAGAAACTCAAAATTTTTAGAAAATAACTGATTGTTTGCTTCTTCCTCAGCTGGGTTCATTTAGAGCCCTTTATAGCTGCATTTACATTGCATTTTGGAAGTTCAAACACATAGGCACCATAGAAGGCCACTATATGGAGAGAAATCCTGAAATGTTTCCTCAAAAAACATGATTTCTTTACAACTGAAAAAGAAAGACATGAACATCTTGAATGGCAAGGGTGTGAGTATATTATCTGTAAATTCTTGTTCTGGAAGTGAACTTCTCCTTTAAGAATACTCATTAAAAAAAAACAGTTATATTTCATATATTAGACATATTTCCTCTTTTGTAAAGAGGCTTTAAGACCATGAAATTTTGCTTGTTTTTGTCCATATCTACTAACTTCAAGGCAGGGATCCTCAAATCAGGTCTATGAGATCCACTTTCCTGCAGAGTTGAGCTCTTACTCTAAACACACCTGAGCATGCTAATTAATGTCTTCAGGAACATTAGAAAATCACAAGTAGGCGAGTTTGATCAGGGTTGGAGCTAAACTCGCATTGGCACATTGGCCCTCCAGGGCAAGATTAGAGGAACCCTGCTTTAAGGTCATCTGTATGCTAGTGCAGTGGTTCTCAAACCTGTCCTGGGGAACCCCAATCACTGCACATTTTGTATGTCTCCCTCATAGGCTACACCCACTTCAAGTTTTGCAGACTCAACTAATGAGCTGAAGAGTTGAATCAGGTGTGTTTAATAAGGGAGTCGCAAATTATGCAGTGGTTGTGGGTCCCCAAGGCAGGTTTGAGAACCACCGTGCTAGTGTTTTTCTAAAAATTGACAAAATACAAAATTTGACACCAGCGTCACACAAAACAATGCAACAGAAACCTCAGCTGATTATATATACAACACAACAAGACCTGCTCTGACTTCATTTTTCAATCAGAAATGCATCAACACAGAGGAAGACTGTTCTCATCAAGACACATCATGGACTGTAAGAATGTGTATTCAAGCTGCTTTGTGAATATGTGTGTTTTTACCTAGGTCTGTGGTGGCATAAACAGTACAGTCTCTAAAATTTCTTCAATCTTGCATCAATCTTCAAGGACATGTTGTCCAAAGCGCCAGGCTTCAGATGATCACAGAAGAGATAACTCAGTGTTCTCTCACTCCCACTGAGACAGACAACACTGTGAAGAATAAGCAGTTTTTATATTAACACACACACATTCTAAATTCTCCTATGATGCAGGTGAATTGAAAGCAGATGGTGCAATAAGTGCATAATGGTAATATACGTACGACTCTGACTTTGTCTCTTGGATTTGAGTGAAAAAACTAATATAACTAATCACCATGACAGAAAAATATTTAGTTACTGATAATGCACGTTTTGGTATATCAAAGAGATAAGTTCTGAATTTATCTCTCCGAGAACTTTACAATAAAGTGTTAACAAATTTCCCCCAAAGATTTATAATTGTGAATAACTCTGCAAATTCATATCGAAGGCATCTTGATAGATAACGTAGACCAAATTTTGAGATAAACTTGACTTGGTACTAGTCTGGACCAAAAACCAACTAGGATGATTTAAACTTTCCAAAAAGAACTGTTAAATTCAAGTGAATTTATAGTGGGTGTCGTGCTAAACAGATCTATCTTTGGTCCATATGCTCTCTGACATAAAATCATTGTTGCATCGAAGTAAAATCATTGTTGCATACTCAGCGCTAAGTGCTGCAGCAACAATAGATTGTGTCTCAATTAACTGAAAGATAACAGAAATTGCAAATACCCACTATGCAAGATGAATTATTATAATTAAAAAAAAAATGTGTGCAGGTTGCATTCTATTTCAATAAAATGTTCCCATCTGCCCAATGCTGTTCAATACACAGAATGCAACACTCAAGATTTGTGTAAACAGTCTAGGCTAAGTTTATGGCCTAAAAAAACAGAGGCCACTGAAGAGGCATTGCACAATTTTGGATTCACTTATTTCCATGCATTTCCACAGTTATTTTTTATTAAAGTAAGTCTTTAAATTCTTTCATTAAAACACTGAATCTAGTAGTATGCCTAGTAATAATGTTTTGTTTTTTTTTTCATATTGAGATAAACAAACTTACTGAAATATGTTGTCTGCCTATGTATGAAAAAGAATTGCACTAATAAAATGACACGGGTGTATGGCTGAGAATCACATTTAGGACAATGTGCATTATTCATGCTGTGAATCTGAAGGACGTGTGAAAAACAAACAATAACAACATTCTATAAGCTGAAGATGCAAAATGAATGGATAAACTGGAAAACTACGCAACATTATAAAGTTTATACTCATTCTTGGCGCTATTAAAATAAACATCAAATGGACGCTACATAAAATCATTCACGCCTACAAGTCAAAGTTCAGTAAGTTCAGTTTAGCTGAAAGTTATAAATGCTGCTCTTTGTGTCTGCTTAACTGAATACATGACATTAACTAAACATAGCTGTATTACTGCCATATGGACGGTAGTTACTTTGATGCACACTTATTTCTGGCTGATAACAATACATTTTAAATGTAACACTGAACCAAATTTTTTCTGTAAAGCTGCTTTGAAACTATAAATATTGTGAAAAAGCACTATACAAATACACTCGAACTGAACTAAATGAATTACAAAAACATGGCAATGTACGAAAACATCTTTACCTCAGTATGTTGGAAGTCATTTACGTAATAACCGTTTTCGTCTCGACAAGTGGAACATGTCTGTCGAATATAGAAATGGCGGGATTCTTTTAAAACGTTGAACGTCTTGAACGTCTGTCATGCGTGAGACGCTGCTCAACTGTCAAAGACGTCGTTTGAACACGTATTGAAACGTAAAAACCCCAAACTACAACTACCATTTCGAGTATCCAAACTATTTTGTGCGTGAGTGAGCTGTTCCAAATGAATCAAACTGAATCGCGATTCGATTCAAACGGCTTTCCTAACTCGTTTGACTGATTCATTGGAAAGAACGGACATATTAGAATGATTCATTCGAGAATCGGCATCCTGCTTCCTAACAGCTAACAGAAAACGGCACATGTGACATCAAAACATTTAGTTAAACATTTTGTCAGTAAAGTTTTACTTGCGCTAGACTAAATAATGCAGGGTTTGTTGAACACACACTAAATTGACCATAAGATGGCGCTATAGTAGGTCGCCTTATGTAAATGACAAACGTGAGGTAAACAAATTCATCAATACAAACATATTCACGACCATGGGCTGATTATTATTATTCAGTCATTTTTTTTTCACTGCTTGCAACTATACTCACAAGCTTTTATTATGTCAGACACATTCATCCGTGAGTTCTCTCATTCCCACTTGCCTATGTATGCAGGACAAACACAAATAAACTGACATTTGTGCCAGTGTAGAGATGTGCATGTCAGTGTGCCACTGTGCTGATGCCAACAGTTTCCTCATTATGTACTGATATGTTCTACTATGGATATACACTGCCCTCCAAAAGTTTGGAAACACCCTCAAAAATTGGGGTTTTGGACAATATTGGCTTGAATCCTTTTTTAATTTGTGATAATTTTGCACTGATAAGGGACAACACAAACTATGAAAACATATTTTATTACATAAACAGTTTATACATAGAAAAAACTTAAATTTTTGATTCATCAAAATATCCACCATTAGCAGCTATTACAGCTGCATAATCTGGGCCCAAATTCATTGTATTCTAAACTTAATTGGCAATCAATTATTGAAGCTATTAAGGTGTGCTGACCCAGAAATCTTTTAAAAACGTGGGCCAAGTTTAAACCAAAGGGGCATGTCTGACTTTGACATGTATATATTGCCATTGTTACGTAATCAGAATGAAAATTTTTATTGCTGGTCTTCAATGATAATGTCAAGTTACTTTAATGTATTTGCACCAAAAAATGATAAGGATTTATGCTGATATCGTCCAAAACCACACTTTGCCAGGGGTGTTTCCAAAATTTTGGAGGTATGCTATGGATTTATATTTTTCTAAATTTCAGTGTTTCAATACACATCTTCTTTTTGTGGATTTCTTAGAAAGGACTCTAAAGTGGCACATCCGTGATCTGGGTGTACAACATGAAGCACTTACATGACTTGTTCTTTTAGTCTCCCCTGGGCCAGAGGCGTCATGCCCGTTCAAAGTGAGGGGGCATGTGCCCCCTCTGATTTTTGAGCCAAGTGGATTTTGAATTAAGCTTCCAAAAGACAAAAATAGCAGAGTAATATTTTTTATATTTGAATCACACCGGCGTTAGAACATGCAGTGTGCACTATGGAGGTTTTCTTCAGTCGCTCTCTGACTGAATTCCCTAGCAAATTCTCTCAACAGAAACAAGAAAGTGCAGATGTGTGTACGAATGTAAGTAAAATATTAATTTCACAGTGTAAACAGCTACAGTGATTATAATGTTTTTGACTTTTGAACTCTGGCTAGACTGAATGAAAATGTTCTTTAAAGGGGTCATCAAATGCAAAGTTCACTTTTACATTAATGTGTGTTGGCAGTATATGTATAAATCTACCCTATAATGATAAAAATCCATGCAGTGGTTTTTATTAATCTGTAAAATATCCCTTTTTTCAAATCGAGCCATTCTCAGATGCCTGTCAGTGTGGCATCACACCGACAGAGACCGCTCCCACAATAGTTGATTGACATGAGCATCTTACCTCAGATCAGCTGTAACAGTCCGACCTCCATTGTTTCGATGCCAGAGCAGGGATGTAAGTTAGACAAGAATATCTCTGATTGAGCGATTGAGGTGTTGTGTTGCTGGATGTAATAATGAACATAGTGGTCGTCTTTTTTATTCCCGACATTTGAGCCGCTGAAGATGCGGTGGATTACATTTGTTTGTGAAGGGAATGCGCCTCCCGATCAACATAAATGATCTACATAATTTTTTTTTATGAATCTCTTTTTATGAATCCTACTAATGTGCTAGTTAGCAAGTTTCGCGGCTAAAGGCACTAAATGCAGCTAAAGTAAAAAATCTCTCAGAGCAGCTTGTCACTCCACAAAGTGAAGAGAGGGGCAGGGTGACCAGAGCTCATTTGTATTTAAAGGAACAATCCCTCAGAATGGGATGATTTTTGGCAGAGCTCATTTTGACAAGGTAAAAAGAGTGTTGGTTTACACAACCACTGAGAATTTTTAACTAAAGTATATTATAGACTTTCACTAAGACCCTAAAGAATCATATCAACTTGTGGAAAATGGGCATCCGATGACCCCTTTAATAATGTTAGTGTTCGTTAATGTCTTTCTGTACAATGAAAGTGTTATGTTTTTTTGTTTTTTATTATTAAATTCACATTAAATACAAAGTCAGTCATATCAAAAATATTTTATGACATGACATCCATATCTGGTACTTCCATATCCCCCGCCTCACCGTAACTCATGCCCTCTCTAAAAATAATGAGTAGGGCATTCTCAGGGCATTCTGTAAAATAAAGAAAAACTTCCAAAAATTTACTTACAAAATTTAACTCATTTGTGGAAAACATTTCCCAGTCTCCTTCCTTTCTGTCTCTCATTCACCTCCAAGAATTCTGTTCAGCTGTGGATTGTAAGGTTTCAGTACAGAATGTTCTTGCCAACAGGGAGAATACAGGCCTCAGATGTGTTTGTGCACAAAGTGAATGACGTGTTTCATATAATAGAATGAATGCCTGAATGTCTCAAGGTTGGCAAGGCATAAATCAGATTCATCGGTATTTGGAATTAGCTTCCAATGGCCTTTTTGTGTCAAGAACATTGATATGTGAATGTCAGTATGAATGAGACTTAAACAGAAGTCAGCTTCAAATAAATACAAAACTAAAAAGTGATAGATAGATAGATAGATAGATAGATAGATAGATAGATAGATAGATAGATAGATGTGAAAACAGACATCTGAAATAGGCCATCCCATCATGTTTATCTCCACCATGTTTATTTTTATTTGTTTGCTGGCTTGTTTTGGCAGTGGAGGAGAATAGGTTTGGAGTGCAATTTGGTGCTGAGCAAAAGTTCACTTCCATCTGTGAAGCTGTTCAAATATGAATGAGCTTTTAAATATTTCTATTCCGGCTGTCCAGATCTGTGCTTTTGCCATCAAACATAATTCCATTTTCTCTTGAACTTACTTACTCAGTCACTTACTTATTTGCTCATTCTTTCAGTGACTAGTTTGCTCACTCATTGTGTTACTGACTTGGTCTTTCATTCACTCACTCTGCTGAAAATAATGAGAATCTCCTCACTGTTGGTGTCCCCTGCTAAGGAGTGTGCTGAGACTACAAGACAGAGTCACCTGCAGATCTGCTCATTAGCTAGATACAACACACACACCCTTGCACATTGTGTAAGACTGTACAGTCTCTCAAAATGCACATATACACAATGTCTAAGAAAGATAACAAACATTAAGGACATGACATAGATGAGAAAGGACACAAGTCCTTGGTTATGAATATACTTGATACAAAGTGTTAAGTCAGATCAGAAGAGTGTAGTTTCTGTTATTCAGTCATTAGCTCAATAGCATGTTAACCATGGCCACACGCTTTTGGCTATATAAATCATTCAGCAAGGTCATGGAAGACTGAATGACTAACTGAACAAGCAATAATTGCAAACAGTTTTTTTATTTGTATGGTCTGCTTGCAGATGCTTGTCATTTTTAGCAATATACAATACACTAATTAGAAGGTTAATTACCCAAAGCAATCTCCCATTAAGTGTCCTGCAACCGTCACTATGGTGATGAAGTAGGACTGTGATTTCAGAAGCTCTTCAATTCTGGGTGAACCCCACTTGGGCTGAACTCGCAACCTTTAAATGAACAAACCAGATTTTCTTCCGTGTGTCTGCCACCACCACAGCATGCTTAAAGGAATGAGAATGAGAGGTGAGAGAAAATATTCCGACATCAAAATAGTTTGTACGTTTTATGGACTAGTTTGGCAGAAAATAAAGATGTAAAAGAAAAGGTTTACCCAAAAATGAAATTCTTTCTTTGCTTAAATATGTTCCGAAATCCCATTACTTTGTGGAAAACACAAAAGAAAATATTTTGAAGAGTCCAAATAACACAGGACCCCACTGACTTTCACTAAATGAATAAAAAAAGACATTTTTCAAAAATGAAACATCTTCTTTTGTGTCTAAAGTAGAAGGTCAGTCATACAGGATTGGAGCAATATGGAAATAATGACAATTTTCATATTAGTGTGAATAAGCATTTAATATAAATTCTACCGAGGTTCATAGTAATGTTCATACAGCAAGTAATAGAAAAAATTAAAAAATAAAACCAAAAAATTCTTTAGTCCTCCAATATTTTATTAAGAACATATTGTTTGTTAAAGGAATAATTCACTCAGTAATGAAAATGTAATCACTCTCAGGTTATCTAGGATGTAGATGAGTTTGAGAGTCAAAATGTCATCTTATAATGAATGAGTATGAGAGTCCAAATATCATATAAAAACATTACAATAATCCAAACAAATCATGTGTTTAAGAAACAAATGCATTAACACATTACTTTTAAACAAATCCATAATCCATAATAATGCTTCCACCACTGAAAAAGTCCTTTCACATCAAAAATCTATACAGTATTTGTTTAAAACTGTTTTTGCTTGTAAACTGTGACTGGTCTGTCCATATTTCTGTCTTGATTCAGATGAGGCAACTTTTTCACTGACGAAAGCAGTATCATGGATAGAGGTATTTTAGCCTGAAGCAACAGTTGAAAAAAAAAACATATTGATGGATTTGTTTCTTACAAACACACAGTTTATTGGTTCACAAGGCATTAATTGATGGACTGGAGTTGCATCAATTACTTATGGATTATTGTAATCTCTTTATCAGCTGTTTGGACTCTCATTCTGACAGCACCCAATCTTAATGGCATGTTTATCCATTCAGAAACAGTATGTACAAAATCACTGCAAACATTATTGGTTGTACAACTGGAGGGTAAAGGACCTTTCTGATTTTCACTGCAAATTATAGCTCAAAATATCCGTCAGATATATTACTATCTGAGTTTCTGGGAAGTCAATATTGCCTAAGCAGAACATGAGCACACAGGGTGAAAGGATCTGCCCAGTTTCTTTCTGGCTCTCTTTCCCTATTGACAACCCACATGGAACAACACAACCATCTAATTAGCCAAGTAATATGTGTATATGTTATGTATATACTGTAGGGCATTTGTTTTTGTGAATATTTAAAGGAGTAGTTCACCTCCAGAATAAAAATTTACAGATGATGTTCTCACCCCGTTGTCATCCAAGATGTGCATGTCTTTCTTTCTTCAGTTGTAAAGAAATGTAGTTTTTTGAAGAACACTTTTCAGGAATTATCTCCTTGTAGCAGCCTTCAATGGTGTCCCTGAGTTTGAACTTCCAAAATGCAGTTTAAATGCAGCTTCAAAGGGCTCTAAACGATCCCAGCCAAGGAATAAGGTTCTTATCTAACGAAACAATCTGTCATTTTCTTAAAAAAATAAAAATGTGAATTTTCAACCTCAAATGCTCATCTTGTCTAGCTGTAATGTGGGGTTTGGGTTTTGTTTTGTGTCTCTCTCTCTCTCTCTCTCTGGGTTTGTTGGCGGGTCGCAACCAACTTATATAGGTGCATATTGCCACCTACTGTACCGGGGTGTGTAATATCAAGGTTTTTGGGTTTTGTTTCATGTTCATGTTTTCATGTATTTTATTTTGTATTTGATTCATGCTGTTTGTGTCTTGCTTCACTTGTCCTCTTGTATTCCTGCTATTGGTTCCCTTGTTCAATGTGTCATGTTCTCATTGGCTGTTCAAGTCATGTGTCTTGTTTCTCATTGGTTTGTTCTTGCCATGTGACCCTCATTGTTTGCTATATGTAGCCCTCATGTAGCCATTGTCTCTTGTTGTGTATTGATGTTGTAATGTTGTGATGCTGTTTGGTGAGTTTCTGTTTCTGTTCAAGTCTGTCCATGCCAAGCCAAGTCTGTTTATGTGAAGTTTGTTCAAGTCAAGTCTTGTGTCTGTATTATGGTTGCATTTTGGATTATTTCACTTTCAATAAACCGCAATTGGATTCATCCTAAACTTGCCTTCAGTTGGACTAACCTTTGTTACACTAGCTCTGCGTGTACTATGTGCATTCCAGTTTAATACAGTTGGGGTATGTAGAAAAACTTCCATCGCATTTTCTCATCCAACTTCAAAATCGTCCTACATCGCAGCAGAAGTACTGACCCAGTGTTCACAAAGTGAATGTGCAAAGAAGTTCAAGCACCCTTTAAAAGAAAGGTAAAACAGCGATGTAGGGCAATTTTGAAGGTGAAGGAAAATTAGATGGGAATTTTTTGACATACCCTAACTGTCTTGGACGAGACTGCAGAGCATGCGCATGGCAGAACTAGTCAAGACGAGCATTTGAGGTTAAAAAGTATATACATTTGTTTTTTTTAGAAAATGATTGTTTTGCTGGATAAGACCCTTATTTTCTGGATGGGATCGTTTAGAGGCCTTTGAAGCTTCACACTGCTGAAATGTTTTCCTCAAAAAACAATTTATTTATGACTGACAAAAGAAAGAAAAATATGAACATCTTGAATGACAACGGGGCGAGTACGTTATCTGTACATTTTTGCTGTGAAAGTGAACTGCTCCTTCAACTATTTTAAGTAAATTAGCAAGTTTATTCTTTAAGGGCACCTATTATGCAAAATCCACTTTAACATGGTGTTTGGACAAATGTGTGTTGGCAGTGTGTGAACACAACCAACCTACAATGATAAAAATACACTCACTCTATATTTTTGAAACCCCATTAAACCAAATCAGTCTCACTAGGTATGCTGTTTTGATTTTCTAAGCAATGTGACATCACATTGTTTAGGCCCCACCCACAGCTGCTGACTGGCAGTCCTGCATTGCCATAGCTTCTCCCTTTAGCAAGTTGTCTTCAGCTGAACACTGTCCTCCAGATGTTTTGCTAATGTTTTAAATGTATTTGTGTGCATACGTTATCAAAATATTTTAACTGATCAGCACCTGTAACATTGTGCTGTTTCAACCCATTTTTAGTGTGGTTGACTTCTCATAGGTACAGCTGAACACGCATTGTCTCGCTCTCAGTCATGTTGCTTCTACCGACTGTAGGTATGCAAAACAGAGATGTATACGCTATGCCCTCTCTTGAAGACGGGGCAGGAATATGCAGCTCATTTGCATTTAAAGTGATACACACCAATACAGTTGGGACATGTCCCAAAAATTACTTTATAATAAATAATTTGTGGGGTATTTTGAACTGAAACTTCACAGACATATTCTGTGGACACCCAAAACCAACATTACAAGATGTTTAAGAACGTTTCATGGACCTGGTCGGCAAATGCTTCCATTGAACAGGACACAGCTTAGACATCCTGCAAAACAGTAAAAGAGATAGAAAATCATCTGAGTTTGGAACAACTAGAGGATGTGTAAATGATGACAGAATTTCCTTTTTAGGGTGAAATTATTCCTACTATAAACTTCACTATCCAGATAGGTAAGGCAACACAACTATAATTTAGAAGTGGAAATAGAAGTGGTGACATTTTTGATAATGATGGCTGAACTAAAACTGTCACGTCTGTCTAATTTTGGATGCTTGAGAGATGGTTCAGAATCACTGTAGACTGATCTCATCTCACCGGGGTTCTTTGGGTGTTTGACTTAACAGCAGTTGTTCCTCTACTATTGATTTGCAGACAGAAGACACGGTTTGCATCTGAATCTACCAATGGAGCTGTAAGTGAGAGAGTGCCTCTCTTCTGATCCAAACTAGCACTGCTCCTCAGGGAGTTAACATTTCTCTTTCAACTGTTCCAACAGTCTGTCTCTGTCTGTCTCTTGTTGTGTGTATGTGTGTGTGTGCATGTCCCCCCAACCAAACATTGGTTCTGACTCAGGGAGCTGGAATTGAACCCTAATCTCCCCTGATGACGGTACACCACTTTAAATTATTTATAGCAAACTCCCCACACCAAACTCTCATTTGCCATTTTCTGTGTCCAGCTACTTGAGGACAAGGACATCAGAGGGACAGTCCCTGCAGGAGAGCTCTCTGCCTGTCAACTAAACTGAAATGCCTATCATGGGCATAAAGATATAGAGGGACATGTTGATATCCCTCAACTGTACCTTCTAGACTCTTTGGCATTAAATCAGCTGTTTAAAATAAGAGAGGAAGGCATTATGCACATAACAACACAGTTCAAAAAGCCTGAGGATGGCTGCTGGCCACTTTCACTCATGATAAAATATTTAGATGAGGTTGAACAAGCATTGTTCAGTAAGACACCAGAGAAAGACAATGACATCATGTCAGACATGTATTTCTAATTGCATTTTTCTTACGGAATTCGGTTGACTTCTCTCACTTATGTCCCCTCCACTCCCTCCCCCCTTCCCAAATTGGATATGCTCAGTATAATAACGGTACAGGCACACAATGTATTGCTGAATAAGCTCTTTCTTAGACATGCTCAGAAAGGTCAATATGTTAATGGTATTGAGTGGAGGCAGATCGACTATACATACACTATGAGATATCACTGTTAATAATGTACAAAATGACGTAACTGTCAAACTGTAACTAATAAAACTTTCAAATATTAATGTAAATGTTTCAATAATATCTAATATATATGAACTAAAATTGGAACAAATGACACCCTAAGGTCATAATAATGGCAGATAATGAATGTAATGTTTGTAGAATTTAGTATTTTACTGTTTCCATTTCTCTTCTTTTTAAAACATTGTTAATGTTGTATTTATTAAAATTATTTAATTTTGACACTGACTACTTTATACCATGTTTACTGTATCGTTAATGCAATGATACAGTTAGAATCTGTTGTTGTTGTCCAAGGCAAATGTCCTTCACCAAAACTCAGTTTTTACGGCAATATCTGCCAAAGCATTTTCAAAGCAGCTTTAAAAGACCATTTGTGTCAAAACCCCTCAAAGACTTGCCTTTAGCGCTGACACACAGGGGAGCCTTTGGCGCTCTCCCCCTTTCTCTCCGCAGACATTTCCAGGGCCAGTCACCCCTCTGTCCCTTATCGAATGAATGAGAATGGCACAGTGAAGATGATAAACCATCACTTCTACACTTTACTTCTCTGTCTTCCCTCTCTCTCATCAGAAACATCACACAGTAGGTTCTTCACCAGCCCTACTGCTTTCTCAACATGATTTATGTATTATTTAGTTTGTAATATTTAAAGCATAAACCCTGTGGCATTAGTAATGCAGGACAGAAGACAAGTCTACCTCGGCGTCCATCACCAGAGAAATGAGGGTGATGAAGGTGAGAAAGCCTGCCTGCCCTCTATTTCACTCTTTCTATTAATAAATACACAGGCCTGTATATATCCCACCTTTAAGGCCTGTATAACATTCAAAATGAAATCTTTAAACTCTCTCTAAAAAAACTCTGTCCGTTCGTCCGTCTTTCATCTTTCTAGTACACATCATTATGTATGAATATGACAGCGTTTTAGTGCCACGTTAAAAAAAAAATTTAATAATCTAAAATTAAGAAAATAAAGTCAAAGTTACAAGATATTTTGAGAATAACGTCGAAATTACGAGAATAAGCGTGAAATGTTTCAAGAATAAAGTTGAAATATTTTGAGAATAAAGTTGAAATTATGAGAATTAAATCATGCAATTAAAGTTATACCTTATATTGCGCATGCGAATGGCCTGGATTGGGAGCACCGGAAGAAGTTGCCAGGCCAACGGAATTTATTTGAAGTCTGTACCAGAAACAGACCTTTCTTTGCTAAACTACAAACTTAAATAACCAATCATGTCAATGATTCCTATCATTAGCATGCAAACTATACCAATAGGATTACCAGCACAAAACCAAAAATTAAGTGGGGCTAATTTGCATATTCAAGCTGTTTTAAGGCATGAGAAAATTATTTTCACAAGAAAAAAAACATTTAAATGTGTCATTTTGATGATCAAAGATTAGTTTTAAGGGATAAAATTTTTCACTACAGAGGAACTTTAATTTTTTAAAGTGGCACTAAAATGCGGTAGTACATGAACCGTATGCTAAGCAGTTAAGTGATTATTTGGAAGTATTTACAAAATAGACAAGTTCTCTGTCCCTCCTCTGTCCCTCCATGATGTCACGCTCTGACTGCTGGTCTCTAATGAGAACAGAGGAGCATTTGTATTACAGTCTGTCCACTAAGAAAATCATCTGCAGTTCAAAGACAGATGGCAGACAGATGGAATGTATTCTCCAGGAATAATGATCACAGGGGACGCCCTGATTTCTCAGCGTCAGCATTTCCACGCCCCAAAACTGCAAGTGAGAGTAGACATCTAAAGTCGCACTAAAAGCCTGCTCGCTGCATTACTTATCTGCAGCCAGATAAGTAATGCATATTCTAATTCATTTGACCATAGGCGGAGGGTGAATTAACTCCAGGGTAACACTGTGTCCTAACTACACTCGACGTGACAAGATTCCAGCGAAAAGCAATTTGGGTGTCCACACCACACGCGACGTGACAGTTATCAAAGCCATAGAAGGGCAAAAGTGCACTGCACTCCCAACGATATAGGTAAATATTAAACCTTTTAAACGTTATTAAATGTACATACTGAGTGACTGATACCGTCTTTGTTCGCACTGAGTTGACAGTTTTAATGTAACGTTACACCTTTGCTTTCATTTATTTTTTCAAGATATGAGATAAACTTCCTGTTGTTGCTTTCAGTATGGCTATAAAGGTCACATAAAATGATATTTAAACTCACATTAGACACATTCAACTTTGAATAAAGCACATAATCCATACCTGAGATTATCACTGTCATTGGTTTGTATGTTGTTGTTCCAGCCGCGCGGTCACGGAAATAGAAACCGTTTCTAAAATTTCACGTGTCGCTGTCGCGGCTAGTTAGGACAAAACTCCGATTAACATGGAAAAGATACCTTTTATCGTGTGTCGTGTGTAGTAGGGAAGGCTAAACGCAGCCAAATCTGTTAACTATAAACATCAAAAACTAGAACTGGAACTAGGTGTCATGAAGGCTAATGAAATATTGTTAATAGGACTAAATTTGTAACGCGATTCATTTCCATGGCTAATCAAACAGCAAATCAATTATATAGTTTAAGAGTTTAAGCACTCTCAAAAACAAAACAAAACAAAAAAAATTAGAGAAAAGAATTTAAGAGTTGCGTGCATTCAACAAAACTGATGAGTTTCAGCGATGACTCATCTGGACGGCTCTGATTGGCCATTGCATTTCTAAACTCAACAGAATCGTGAAGAATTAGTTATAATGCGCACCACTGTAAAAATGCTTAAAAAGAATTATGGTGCAACATGAGCTGATCTCATAATGCCGCAATCAACACGTTCTATTAATTTTCACTTTGTTAACAACAGACATAATAGATTTCATTTGTTTGTGCAGGGGCATTTTTGTCCAATTTAGTGGCATTTTTCCCCCCTAAGTCCCCTTACACACGCTCCGCCTGTGCATTTGACCTTTTTACAATATTCAGTTTTATTTTACATAATGCTAGAGAAAATAGCATGAAACATTCGTCATTACTAAGTATAATCAAGATCCTGCGATGTGATATACCTGACAGTAATGTGGGTGTTGCTTTGAACTCAAGATACCACCTTCAAATGTGTTTGTATCTATACCCTGCCTCGGGTCTTTCTATTTCTCTTTACTTTCATCCGAGCAACCGAAGGCAAAGAATCCTGAAAAATGAAAGAATAAAAGAGATGACAGAACAAAATGAGCGTGAGAGAATCACATTCCCCCTTAGGAAGTATCTATGTAGCAGCATGCCAATAAGAACCAATAGGCCGCAAACATTTATTACTCTCATGAGTGATTCATATTTTCAATATACCATATTTTGTTTTATTTTACCTTTTGTATTTTATTTTTATTATTAACTATCCTTCATGTCTTTCATCTCTTTATTTACTTCACCTTATTTTATTTTCTATTTCTGCAATATAACTACTTTGTACATTTTGACAGTTTTGTAAATACTGTGCAGCTCTGTTGACTGTTTGAGAGAGGATGAAATGGAGGCAGGCAAGTATGACATCACCAATCTGCTCACTGTTAACCTCCAGTGGGTGAGAGCAGCTCAACAAGCAGCCTCTAACACCACTGCTTACTCACTCACAAACACACACACATCCAGTGACATCCTAGTTAGCAGGAGTCTTGGTTAGGTTGGAGAGAAACCTTCAAGCACAGACCCACACGCATCAATCCGGACATACGCGCACAGGCACGTGCTCACACACGCATGCAGAGGGAGAAGAGAGATGTTCGGGCAGATCGATCTGGTGAGGAGGAACAGAGAGACCGAGATTCACAGAGCACTTCCTCATAGATCACAGATGCTCTCTCCATCACCCTCATCTCACATTCACACACACTCACATTTCCAGCTGCCATCTCGTCTGATAGATTAATGTGTTAAAATGAGATCTGAGGGTTTTTTTTTTTTTAGTCAAATCTGATGGGAACGTAATAAGATGCAGAAAAAAATAATGCATGGCGGCTACTCAAAAATGAATGAATGAGAAAAAAGACACATGATGCATGAGTCGCAACTGTACACCAATAGGCCATCATCTCAAACAAACAGAGAGTTGTTAGAATGGCAGCCAGGCTGTTCTCAGATTCAGGCTGTTTCAAAGCAGCTGTGATAAGGCGAGTCTGCGTGAGGCCGATTATTCCGCTGGGCTGAAGAAACAGCAGCTCTGGTACTTCCTCTCCTTTTGTTTACCTCTAAACTGCCCTGTTTGCTCCGGTGCTTAGACTAAGATATGGAAATGACAGCTGAAAACTGGCAAACAAAGCGCTTTATTTGTCCAAAATACTGGACAAAAACACTCTCTTTCCCACCCTCTATGAAAATAACAGTAGATTGTAGAAAAACAAGACAATATTTGGAACTATAACAGATGACTTAAGTTGAATGTAACTGCAGAGCTGAATTACTTAAAATAAAAAAAAATAAAAAAACTTTTTTTCTACTTTAAAGGGATAGCTTACCCAAAAATTAAAATTCTGTCATTAATTGATTATCCTCAAATCATACCAAACCCGTAAGCCTTTTGTTCACTTCAGAACACAAATTAAGATATTTTTGATAAAATCCAAAAGCTTTCTGACCCTGCATAGACAGCAGTGCAACTGACACGTTCAAGGCTGAGAAAAGTAGTATGTTACTCTCATGA
The DNA here is from genome assembly GCF_022985175.1 of Labeo rohita. Lineage (NCBI taxonomy): Eukaryota > Metazoa > Chordata > Actinopteri > Cypriniformes > Cyprinidae > Labeo > Labeo rohita. The sequence continues at coordinate 15,106,332 of NC_066881.1, read as the reverse complement.
ATGCGTGTCAAAGTCTGACATGGAAGAGAAGAAATGATTTAAAAGGGTCATCAGATGCCCATTTTCCACAAGTTGATATGATTCTTTAGAGTCTTAATGGACAATGTATAACATACTTTGGTTAAAATTTCTCAATGGTAGTGTAAAACATCAGCCTTTTTACCTTGTCAAAATCACTTCTGTTCAGAGCAGGCAGTTTTGGTTCATTGCTCTTTAAATGCTAATGCTCTGCTCACCCCGCCCCTCTCTTTTGTGGGGTGAGAGTCTGCAAACTTTAGCCGCATTTGACCGTGAAACTTGCTAACTAGTGCATTATTAGGAAAGGCGATTTGGCAAAGATTCATAAAAAAAACCCTTATACTCACTTCTACTGTAGGTGAAGCTGGATCACGAATGGTTCGTGCGAACATAGATGTATTTAGGTAGATCGTGGAGTGCATTCTCTTCAAAACTGAAAGAAATCCACTTCGTCTTCAGCAGCTCAGATGTCGGGAGCAGTGCTGGGAGAAACGCATTACAAGTAATGCAAGTTACGTAATAATATGACTTTTTTCAAGTAACTAGTAAAGTAACGCATTACTTTTGAATTTCTAAGAAAATATCTGAGTTACTTTTCCAAATGTGACCCTGGACCACAAAACCAGTCATAAGTGTAAATTTCTCGAAATTGAGATGTATACATCATCTGAAAGCTGAATAAATAAGTTTGTGTTGATGTATTATTTGTTAGGAAAGGGCAATATTTGGCCGAGATACAACTATTTGAAAATCTGGAATCTGAGGGTGAAGAAAAATCAAAATACTGAGAAAATCGCCTTTAAAGTTGTCCAAATGAAGTTCATAGTAGGGTCACAAATAAGTAATGCCAGCTACTTTTTTCCCCATTTATTGATTGACAAGTCTCCTGTTGGGAAATTGGGAGTAAACATGATGTTACTGTAGTTCTAGACTAAATGTGAACATGCATTATTTCATCTCACTCAAAAAAAACAGATTCAGTATTCCTCAAAATGAATAAAAACAGTGAAATGCAAACTCAGAATATGACACAACCCTGCAATAATTAAATATGTTAAATAAAACAAATATCCTTTATGTACTTAATCTCATTTTATTAACCAGTGTCTTTGCTGCTGACCTTCGATGATGCAATGCAACCATATTAATAGGCAAAAATTACTTTAGGTAAACTAACATTTGTGCTTCATTTTTTATAGCTGAAGAGTGATCTCCTGCATAAATGTACTTTTCTTCAGGCTGAGGTGAATTCATTTCACTTTTGGTGTAAAAGGGCTTTTACATTAGAATTGTTTTATATTAAAAACAAAGAAGCAAGCCCTGCCCAGATTTAAAAAGTAACACAAAAGTAACGCATTACTAAAAAGTAACGAAGTAACGTAATTAGTTACTTTTTCAGGGAGTAACGCAAAATTGTAATGCATTACTTTTAAAAGTAACTTTCCTCAACACTGTTCAGGAGTAAATGACAACTGCTATGTTAATTATTATATCCAACAACGGAACACCTCAATCGCATTCTTACTCTTGCTCCACACTGTCAAAAAAAAGGTACAGTTCTGTCGCTTACAAAGTGAAAAGGTACAAATATGTACTTTTAAAGTACTAATATGTGCTTTTAAGATACCAATATGTACTTCCAAAGTACTAAAATGTACCTTCGTACCTTAGGGTACCGCCCCAGCGACAGAAGTGTACCTTTTTTTTTTTTTTTCTGAGAGTGCAGTGTCGAAACAATGGCGGCGGTTCACAGCTCATTTAGGGAAGGTCTAAGGTAAGGTGGTCATGTCAATCAACAATTCTGCCAGGAATCTGAGAACAGCCTGATCAGAGGAAATTATTAGTATTATTGGGGATTTAGAAAAAAAAAAAGCACTTGGTGGATTTTTATTATTATTGGGTGGTTGTGTATACACACTGCCAACACACATTTATGTTCAAACAACATTACAGTGGATTTTGCATCTGATGACCCCTTTAATAAAGTCGTTATTTTTCTCTAAACATCACGGCTAAACCACTGATGTCACATGGACTATTTTATCAATGTCCTTACTACCTTTCCGGGCCTTGATTGTATCAGTTGCGTTGCTGTCTATGCAGAGTCAGAAAGCTCTTGAATTTAATCAAAAATATCTTAATTTGTGTTCCGATTGTGAAAGGTTTCTGGGTTTGGAACAACATGAGGGTGAGTAATTAATGACAGAATTTTCATTTTGGGGTGAACCATCCCTTTAAAAATATAGTATTATTTTTAATTTTAAGACAAATGCTGTCTATAGGTGCTAATGTATTACATATATTAACACTATTTGCTTTAAAAAATACAGTGATTTATTTTATATATTTATGTCATTCTATTAGAGAAACACTGTCAGTAGGTGCTAATGCATTATTGTGTCACCACAAAAAAACACTAAAAACAATATAATTAATTAATATGTTTCAGATTTTTGGGGTGAGTCTTTCTGCTCTAATAACAGTGTGGATACAGTATATTATTCTTGACTAATTTTGTCATGCATGAAAATAAATTATAAATGTTAAATGAGAACAGACCTTGCCAACTTTTAAACTGGCATTCTCTAAAACCCAAATTACATGACTTTCTTTGAAATATTTCATCTCATTGATTTTTTTTTTAAATAAAACCTCAATGACAAGCAATGAAAGCATGTAAAAAAGCATACTCACTGAATACTCATTATTATCATTTTTAGCAGATGCATTTATAACTGACTTTGAATTCATGTATTTAAGTTACAAAATACTATTTTATGTTTATTTTTGTGTTTAGTAAGACACACACAAGCAGATGCAAACTCACAGACTTCAAAAGAATAGAAGCAAGTCGAAGCAAAACAAAATGAGAGACAGAGCTCATTGTGCATGCAGAGACATTCTTACGCCTCAGCACACAAATCATTTGGTTATTTTCGGCGTGCTGTAGTTAGGCTGGGTGTGGTGTAAATAAATTAACACTCTATTAGTGTATATCCCATTAGAATACTGTACCTCTCGCAGATGATGTCACCTGAATGGCAGGTCAACCAAAACATGCTGTCAGTGCAGGAAAACAGCCAATAACGAGCTCCGAGTAACAGTCGAGAAGGAGGCAAATGACATCAGATCTCATGTTTTATTAATGCATGTTTATGCTTTTCACGTCTTCTCTCTTTCAGAGAGGTGAAATACCGAAAAAATCCACCTTTCTCCAGTTATGGCTGTAAAACAGCTGGGCAATCCACCTTTATTACTGTCAACCCTTAAAAGCGACACATTCATTGCATTGCATTGAACCGGCGTTTCATAAAAAAGACACACACTGACACATACATTTACAGATGACGCAGACAGAAGCGTCCACGCATAGAACTGCCCACACACAGAGATACAATCTCCAAATGGATAGCAGAAAAATCACTTGGCCAGAAGCAATGGCTTTAAAGAAGTGCTGAATTATGAGGCATGAAGAGCATTTGAGTCCTGTCACAACTAGCATGGCCTTTATGGTGACATGCTGACTCGGGCTGGACAGCGCACTGAGGGTGGTTAGGACCAGCAACCGCCTCTGTATGTTACCTCTGGGGACAAGGGCTTGGCCTGTGCCCGTCTCCCTCCGTCAGATCCCACCCCATACTGAGCCAACAAGGTCAGCTGGGGGGTTAAACTCCTTTTGGAGACTGTAAAGTGCCCATTACCTCCAAGTGGAAGAACACCCCCTCAAGACCTGCATGTGGATATGGGACGGTGCTCAGTTAATATCTGCTTTGTGAGAACACTGCACTGTTAAATCCTATCTCGGCAAAGCAGGAGGGTGGTGTTGGCAGACATTTAAGGGACATTTGGCTGGTCTGAGGTTTCGGAGAAAGGAAGGATTTATTTACACCTCCTTCATGGTGATTCAGAATGATCATTTTCATTATTCTGACTATAATGCTTATTGTTATCGTTATCAATATAGAGTATGCCTGGTGAAATTCATTGCTAAGTAACAAAGCTAATAGGAAATGGAAACATTTCTCAAGCGAGTCAATAAAGCTAGTGTGAATTTCAAACAATCAAAGAGATTTAAAATGTTTACCACAGCTGTGTATTTATATTAAGCTATTTCTTCCAGTGGTATTTTTACATGTATTTTTGAGATCAGTAGTATATAATATAATAATAGAAGTTTTAACATGGTCTGGATTAAACATAAAAATATCTTGACTAAGCAGAAATAAATAATAAAAAAAAAATCTTAATAAACAAATAAATTACAGAACACCCATACAACATTATTATGCATATTGTTATGAAAAGTAGAGATGATTATTTATTTATTTATTTATTTAATCTATCTACCATTCTTCTTTATGGAAGCCTGTTTCCACCATTGAATAAAAAATAAAACAAGGTAACTGCAACTTTTTTATCTCAAAATTCTGATTTTTTTTTTTTTTTCGTAATTGTGGGTTTACATCTTCCAATTCTCACTTTTTTCTCAGAATTGCTAGATATAAACTTGCAAATCTGACTTTTTTCCCCAGAATTTTATGGTATAATTTGTAATTATGAGTTATAAAGTCAGAATTGCAAGACAAACACACAAATTTGACTTTTTCTCTCAGAACTGCACATTTATATCTCACAATTCTGACTTTATAACTCACAATTGTGAGTTCATATCTCACAATTCTGAGAAAAAATTCAGAATTGCAAGTTTGTATCATGCAATTTTAAGAAAAAGGTCATATGAGATAAAAAGCAATAACCTTTCTTTATTTTTTCTATTTTTATTTATTTCTTTATTTACACAATGTTGTTTACTATGTTATTGTATACATGTTCTGGATTTGTAAAATGATCTTTACTAAGAAGAAATGCCCTATAAATGAGTCAGTTAAATAAATAAATAATTAAACAATATAAATCCAGAACATGCATACAAGATCATACTAAATGTGATCTTATAAAAAGCAGGAATAGTAATAATTATTATTATATGGTAATATGATTATAGCAATATTATCTTTTTTTGTGTTATGGTTACTATGGTAATATATAGACCAATTTAGAGTACACGTCATAGTTATGTCACCTGCAGCTGCGCATGCATTGTGGTGGCAGAAAAACACTGGTAACAAGTGGAGGTAAATGGGTAAAATCCATGGAATAAGAGAAAAAATTTATTGCTGTGCCTTTGAATGTCAGAATTGGAATGCAAATCTTTTCTAAAGAAAATTGTCGTCAAAGACGCCGTTTGAAGCTAAACACAGATGTTTAAATGGACAAACTATGGATGAAACCTGCTATGATTACTCTACTTTTAAAGCATAAATTTCATTTAAACAATTTGTCTATATAATGTTAACATATGCGGTTCATAGGGGACATATTGTATTAGCCCTATAGTTACAGCATTACATATTATAAACTATAACATTTTACATCATTTACCTATTTGATCTGATATTTCTGACATTTCTTGCAAATGCAAGTTTACATCTCTTAGCTGAGCTTTATAACTTGATTTTACTCAACAGTAGTAAGTTTGTCAATTCTGAGAAAAAAAGTCAGAAGTGTGGGATATAAACTCATGATTCTGAGCTGAGGGGAAAAGAATGACAAGTTGATTTTTCTAATCAGAATTGTGAGATATAATCTCAGAATTGCAAGAGTAAAGTCAGAATTTTGAAATATAAACTCAAATTTACCTTTTTGTAATCTTTTATTGCATGGCTTCCATAGAAAGGAACTTAAACATTGACAATTTCTGCCACCAAAAAAAAACATAATCACTGTTTGCAAACACCAAATTTTTGCTGGATTTGCAAAATTATCTTGATTAAGCAGAAATTCCCAAACAAACAAATACATACCCAGAACATGTATGCAATGACTTTGCAATGTAAAACATTGTGAATAACAGAGATTATTACAGGGTTATCATCATCATCAAAAAATATTGTAAAAAAACCAAAATGAAGTTAACATACTTTTGGTAAAATTAAAGAGAGACTTTAATTATATAAAGGATCCCTGCGAGCTGCATCTGTTCTATTTCTAATGCAGGTGTCAGCAGCCATATGAGCACACAGGGCTGCCACAGAGCCATGACAAGCACAGCTTAGAAATGGAGCAGAGAGGTCCACTGTGTGTGTGTGTGTGTGTGTGTGTGTGTGTGTGTGTGAGCATGTGTGTGTGTGTGTGGCATATTTTGATTTCCCAAGAAAATTTCCATTTCAAACGGAGGCCTCAAGGGATGAAGACAACCTGCAGCAAACACACATACTTGGAATTTCAATAGGAACCACAGCAGAGTCACAGACAAAAATTCTGCTCCACTAATGGTCACGGAATTTAATCACGTCCAAAAAGAAAAACATCTTGTACAGTAGGTGCTTAAAACATCACCGCTCTCCATCAATACTAAAATCACAGTGTGATTGTAAGCAATGCAGTTTTTGCAGTTAGAACTAACCAGGTACTTAAAGGGTTCATGGCAGGCCAATTTTCCACAAGTTGATATGATTCTTTAGGGTCTTAATGAAAAGTCTATAATATACTTTGGTTAAAAATTCTCAAAGGTAAAAAAAAACCTTTTTACCTTACCAAAATCAGCTCTGCAAAAATCATCCTGTTCTGGTCGAGGCTGCTTTAAATGCAAATGAGCTCTGCTTGCCCGCCCCTCTATTCTCTTTTCTGTGGAGTGACAAGCCTGTTTACTCTAGCCGCATTTAGCCACGTTTAGCCGCGAAACTTGCTAACTAGCACGTTATTAGGAAAGGCGATTGTACAGATTCATAAAAAAAACCTTATACTCACTTCTGCTGTAGGTGAAGCTGAATCACGAATGATTTGCGTGAACATAGACGCATTTATGTAGATCAGGAGGTGCACTCCCTTCACAAACAAACTTAATCCACTGCATCTTCAGTGGCTCAGATGTCAGGAGTAAATGACGACCACTATGTTCATTACTACATCCAGCAAAACAACACCTAAATCGCTCAATCAGAGATATTCTTGTCTAACTTACATCCCTGCTCTGGCATCTAAACAATGGAGGTCGGACTGTGACAGCAGATCTGAGGTAAGACGCTCATGTCAATCAACTATGGTGGGGGTGGTCTCTGTCGGTGTGACACCACACCAACCACCATTTGAAAATGGCTCGATTTGAAAGAGGGATATTACTTTTACAGATTACTTAAAAACCACTGCATGGATTTTATCATTATAGGGTAGATTTGTACATACACTGCCAACACACATTGATGTTCAAACAACACGAAAAAGTGAACTTTGCATCCAATGAAGCCTTTAAAAGTGCACACAGTAATTTTTCCCAATAAAGGTAAGTTTAAGACATAAAAACGGTACTTTTGGCAGTATTTTAGAAATATGATTACATTCATGTACATTCACGTGACTTATACAGCATAGTGGATAGGGCAGTACTTTTTTTTTAATAAAAAAAACATGAGATGAGAATGAGACTATACTAGCCTACTGTTCTAATAAAGAAGATAATCAGTAATTTAATAACTTCATCAGAAACTAAAAAAGGAGAAATAAACAAAACATAATACAAACTCAGAGGAACCATTTCAAAAGCACTCACTTGAGACTGTTTCAATAGTGTAATTTCAGCATTTTCCATGACTGATTCTAATCATTAGGAGCAGCAAATCTGTAGGCAGAGCAGCCAAAAACAATTTGTTTAAGGAACATTTGAAGAATGTAACTGGATGATTGATATGTTCCAGAGACGTTGCATATTTTGCAAAGCTGGTGTCAGAACAAGCAAGATTCTGTTCCACCTATATTTATTTTATAGCAGAATACATGTCACACTGATGAGTTCTGTAGGTAAATCCACCGGCAAATCTGACAAAATATTTAAGCATGTGAGGGCACCTTTACATGCACATCTGTACACAGATAATAAGAGTGTGGAGAATGATCATTCAGGCAAAGAATATTTTAGCAGACAAGGTATCAAAAACCATATCTGGATTTCACCTTCGCCTGCAGCGTTTTGCTAGGTACACGAACTGTGAAGTCAATTACCAAGATGTTTGGATGCAACAGTGCCAGGGTAACAGGGCTTTGGATAAGATTTCTCCTACTAAGTCACATCACTTTCAAAACCAAAGTTCTGGGATTTTCAAAAATGAGATCAGAAAAAACTTTTCAGATCTGAAAAAATCTTGTAGAACCTTGTTTACCATGTCGTCACTGTTACTTTCGATCATTTGAATGCATCCTTGCTGAAAAAAGTACTATATTAAAAAATAAAAATAAAACAAAACCATGAAAAATAATTAATGGGATATGCAAACTATCATACACCATTTATATCTTTACTACACATTTAATTCTCCAACTATAGGAACTGAGGAACAGATTATGATGCATCATGCCCCGGGCACTGATTTCTTAAGGTTCCTTGGCACAGATTCCCTCCTTGTGTTTTAAAACAGCTAGACGTAGCACAACAGAACTGAACAGAAGGTACATTTATTAGCATATTAATCTCCACACAGTGACACTAATATAAACACTCAATACTCCTGTCCATATGTAAATATACTTGACATCATCCATCTCCACTGATTTACATTATATGGAAAGAAATGGACTCACGGACAAAATTTCAACTTCTCCTCACGCTTTCCAAGATTCCTCAACAGCAGGTGAGAAATAATATCTCAGGAATGTACATTGTTCATGTGACATGCAGTTTTACTAATTTATACCTGTGATCTGTTTTATGACGACTGAACTTCCTCTGATGTGTGAATGACACCACAGGCACTTACACCACACGATTACACACTAATGTAGACAGAAAGAGAGAGAGCGAGAAATAAAATAGCAGAAGAATGCATTTTTGGCCAATCTTGTTAATTTCACACAGATGAAGCTTCATTATAGCATTGTTTTACTGCAGTTAGACTGACTTTTCTCTTTGTTGGACTCTAATGAATAGATTCTGCTACTTTGTGTTACTCATTACAGCAAAGATGTGAGCAAAATTTCACTATACACACGTCTTTGAAGACTGGGACTTCATTAAATCATATTACCATAGAAAACTTCAGTTGTTAACCACACCGAAACAAGTTATCTCTAAAGGAGGTCCAACATATGTTATATATTGCAGAGTACTCGCAAAATAAGCTACATATTGCAATTACAATCAAAATTAATTATATGCATAAACTAGGGTGGTAATTTATTATGCTAATTTGAGCTTGATTTGCTTTCTCTCGCTTCTGTTTAAAGGGATAGTTCACCCAAAAATGAAAATTCTGTCATTAATTACTCACCCTCATGTCGGTCCAAACCCGTTCATCTTCGGAACACAAATTAAAATATTTTTGATGAAATCCAAGAGCTCTCTGACGCTCCAAAAAAGCATGCATATGCATTGTGGTGCTCTATAAAATGGCGCTAGGGTGACGCAGAGGAGAAGAATTGTTAATTAAAGATGTTTAGTTTTATGCACACAAAAACTCTTCATGTAACTTCATAAAACTACGGTTGAACCACTGATGTCACATGGACTATTTTGTTGATGTTCTTGATACCTGTCTGGAACTTGAACATAGTAGGACCCTTACTGTCTATGGAGGTTCAGAAAGCTCTCGGATTTCATCAAAAATATCTTAATTTCTGTTCCAAAGATGAACACAGGTCTTACAGGTTTAGAACGTCATAAGGGTGAATAATTAATGACAGAATGTTATTTTTTTGGCGAATTATCCATTAAAAGCTCACTAAGGCAGTGAAAACAGTCATGTTGTGACATATTTTTACAATTTTAAATAAGTGTGAAATTTATTATCATGTTAAAAGAGTTGTGCTGTTTAATGTTTTATAAAAGTTTTAATCTCCTTGGAGGAAAAAAATCTAAAAAAAACAACCTTTCAGAACAAACTTTTGACTGGTAGTGTAAATTTTACTTGAATTTTGTCTGAAATATTTGAAATCAACAATTTACTTAACTTTTCACTGTATTTTTATTGTTTGTCGAACATTAAGCAATATTACAAATCATACTACTATTCAGACTAGTAGCACTCTCAAGTTATATTACTTAAAATATAGACATAAATCAATTTAACACAATTCTAACACTTTCAATAAGCTTACCTTTTTTCCATTTTCCATTACCCTTTTTTCCATTTTCAATACTGTCATTTTACACAATAATGTAGTTTAAAGGTGACCTGTCATGCCCCAAGATGTAAAATAAGTCTCTTATGACCCTAGAGTGTGTATGTGAAGTTTTAGCTCAAAATACCCAACAGGTCACTTTTTATATATTTTTAGTTTTTGCATTTTTTGTAGCTGTCATTATATTAATTTAGAATTTTGAGCAAGAATCCAGGATTCGTCAGAAAAAACAAATTGTTCAAATTCACAAGTTGCGGTATTAGCAAAACAACAGTTACTGCTTTTCCTGGAACTGTAATCACCCATTATACAATGTAATATAGCCTGGTTCGTTGGTCCGTTGGATCGGATTGCTTTCTCACTACAACCAGACTGCTCCAGAGTTTGTTTTCAATCGAGCCGGGACCACCTTGTTAAGGCGATCTCGGACCAATTGTTTTGGCGCGGATCCGAGCACGATTGGCGTGTTCACATATGCCCAAACAAACTGAGCTAAGGGGGGAAATGGACCAGGTTCTGAAACAAAGTGCCAGGTGTGAAAGCACCCAAAAATTAGGGGTGTAAGAAATACTGATACACGTAATTATCGCGATATTTTGTTTGGCGATACTGTATCAATTCTCAGATAGAGTGCAATCTTCTTTTATATCTGAACTTAAACAGTGACAGGAAATACTAGCATAAAGGCACGCCACTAATGTTAGCATTAATATAGTTCTTTGTCAGTAATTAAGAATGAAAGAAGAATTCATGCTCTCGCCTCAGTGTACAAAGCTGAAGTGTGGCGTCATTTCGGCTTTTGTGGTAACTTCCGCCACGGGACCGCGCCTGCGCCACCTCGGCTGCACGGGGTGGTGGCTGTGCCACGGACTGTGTGAAACTTGCACTAATTGATCTTAAAACATGCCACGTCCTGTTTTGTCTCAAGATGCATACCAGCACATTTATAAAAATTACTTAAATGTCCTAATTGAACTAAGACCTAATCCTGGTTTAGTCTAAGCCCTGTGAAACCAGGCCTGTATGTTATAATTGTAAACTAAAACTGTGAAACTTTAAAGCAGGGTCTAAAAATATAGGCTCTGTTTATAAGGCTCTGTTTATGTACATTTAATAACTAAAGAATCCTGCAAGCACTTTATTTTCCAACTTTACTCATACTGCACAAATAGTGCTTCAATAACATTGAATGTTACAGGGACTGATTAATGCAAACACAGATCCCACTGTCTTTTTTTTCTAAAATTATATCCTATTCTTAAAATAAGAAATATCCTAATATATCGCCTTGCTTACATTATTGCAATGTATCGCAACATATCGTATCACAACCCCTGTATCGTGATACCCATATAATACACAGTCCTACCAAAAATAATGATATAGTTGGTCTCATGGTGCCTTTGCATGCTATCACAAACTTTATTTAAGTCCCACTTAAGATTATGAGCTCGACAAACTCCAGCAGTCAACTTCACATTGCTTTCATATGCAATTTTTAACTACCACATTCCTATTTACGATCATTCTGGTAGTACTTGAAGGCAGCATCAGTGAAAACAGCCAGAGACAATGGTAGCTTTAGCAACATTAGCCTTACAGAGTGCTAAGAAGCGCTTTCACAAAGGCAATTTGGCAAACAAACGCACGATACTTACTTTGTCTGGAGCTGATGTTCGCACATAAAGCGGCGGTATTGATTCCTAGACACATAGGGGGCTTTACCGTTTTTTCCGGGACACTTTCTAAGAAAATTACAACCAAAGTGTCCTCAGCGGCTCAGATGAAGGGAGTCTATGGAGACTCCTATGTGCGTTGGTGCATCCCAAAACACAATACTTGTTATGCCTCTTTGGTGCTGACATTGTATATCTCCAGCAGCTACAGCAAGATAACAGTAATGGCGGACTGCTACTTCTCACTCAGGGCTGTGTCTATGCTAAAAGGGCAGAGATTATCACAAATGGGTGGGACTTCTTCCCTACGATGACGTCAAGGTAGGGAGAAATCTGGAATCGCTTGTTCTCAGAGACTGTTTATTATCTACTGGGATTCTAAAAATAAGTGGGTGGATTTTTCCCATTATAGGCTGGTTGTTTGCAGCCACACACCGTATAAAAGTGATTTTTGCATAATAGGTCCACTTTAATGCAGATCTGAAGTATCTTGCGTTGGCAGCTTTTCTCAGTAAATATAAATAAATGATTAATTGCAGTTAAATTAATCAGCAAATCTTCTAATTACTCTGATTAACAATTTTAACAGACTGACAGCACTAGTATTAACAGAATTCTTTAAGTTCCTATAAATTCAGCTAAGTGCAGTTATGATCTACTCTCTTCTATTGTGGCCTAAACTGAGATAGAAGAGGAGACAGTCCAGACACCAGGATATTGAATTATGTGCTTAGACCAAACGAGAGAGGACAGAAATCTGATGCACTGCTTAAGAACACAACACGCCTTTCGCCCTTAAACACAAGAGGGCTGTGAAGGAAGAGTAAACAGATTTCAATGGATTTTCATGTTCATTATGGCAGCATCCACTGCTTCTAAAACCCTGCAAAGAACCCAGGCCTTTCCTGCAATACACGATCATGGCAAGCGGTTACATAAACCCAGTGCTGATGTTTAAATATAGTATTGGCGGCGTATGCGTGTACTTGCAGTTGTTGTGTTTGTGCACTACTCTGACCCTCCTCCGACAACACTTCCTGAATCTCCATGGACAAGCAAGCCCATATGTAGCGCTTTGAAGTTGGAGAGAAATTAATTACACACTGTACACACACACACTCCGCACACAGTGCTTTCTGAAAAGATATAGAGAAAATACAACTACAATAAGATCATGACAAAAGATCAGAGGGAAGCACACCAGACGTAGTTCCCACCTTCTGCCATGATCAATCACACACAGACGCATTGTGATTTGCACAAACTTTTGCACTCACACACAAGTCTGAAATAATCCAGACCATGTGGAGCACACGCACAGAAGACACCACTTCATTACTCATCCTGTCTGAGGCTCAGATTGGCCCCGTGCACCCATACTGCCTCCCTGCAGCGCGTTGCGGAGAACACACTCTCCACCACCTTTGTTTCCATAGCATATATTAATGGTTCAGCAGCAAACTCCCTCCCTTAATACCAGCACCAGGTGATTCACTGATGGCTCTATATGGATCAGATCAGAAGGTCTTATATCAGAGGAGATTCACAGTTAAATAAGGCAGTGTGCACTAATCTAAATGATCTATAACCTTCCACATCAAGCTGTGTTTGATGCTCTGGTTAACTACCATTTTCATTCTCCAAAAAAAGGCCCAGTGGGTGGTATGTTTCTATTTCACTACAAATGATTATAAAAAGCTTCTTAATACAAAATGACAAGATAAGCATTGTAATTTTAGATAACTTTATAAAATTTCAATAGCCCACAACACATGACTAGATTTACAGTGCTCTACAGACACTGACACACAAACGGATACTTTTTACAATTAAAATGAGGCATGTTGGGAAGTCAGACAAATCACATTACATAACACACTGACCCAAATAAAACCGACTTCCATAATGACAGGAACAACAGAAGCTGAGTGTGTTACCCCCACATGAGAGGTGAAAATATGGTAAATTGTTCATGCAAAAGCTAAGCTCAGTTGACACATACAATGGCAAACTTACAAAGTAAATGAGGCCAATATTTGGAGGATTTAAAAGCAGAAAAGTGATGCTTTAAATTTTATAAAAACACTTAAATCAAGACTTCTTTTAAAAGTGCTGTACAGCTGTTGTTTGTCATAATTTTAGCATTTTTATAGTTATTTTAGGGTCTTAGCCAGTGTGTTGTCATGGCAATAAAACTGTAAAATTAGAAATTAACGTTAACGTGTTGTTTACGTCTTATGGATGTACTATTGAAACAGTATTTTAACGTTTTTGGATTGGCTGTTATAAGTGCCTCAATTTAACACTTCTTTATTTTTAGAGAAGCAGGAATAAATCGAACATATAATAATAAATATTAAGCCACAAATACTGTCAATTATGCTTGTACTGAAAAACAGCATCCTAATAAACCTAACAGCAAAACTGGCTCAAGTGCATAATTTCCAACCAATGTATTCATGCTTTTCAAAATCTGCTTTCACTTAAAATGTTGCTTTCTGTGTCACATCCTCCTTTTATTTTTATATTAGGTAGGGTGAACTGGATTACATGGCAATCTAATCACAATTAGATTGTGCGACGCAATTAAAATATCACAGTGGCTAGAATTAAACCCATCTGATTGACCAAAAACGTCAGGTAATTAGTGTTCTTTCAAAGACTAGTGTTTGTTGTTCCAAAAAGCTATTTGGTTCACTGCCAAGTGAGATATTAAACACATCAGCATGTCCACTCAGGGGACACAGCTCTCTTTTTAAACTTCTAATGAAACTGGCCAAGGAGCTTAACTACAGCAAACATAAGTAACTATGTCAGCAAGAACAAAAAGTCAATAGATTTCTGCAACAGGCCAGAGGGTGCTGATCTGCATAACCAAAATCAAAGCACTTTACCACACCCAGCTATTAGGAAAGTGATCATGTACATCCAAAAGCTTTAAATGTATTAAAATTAACACTTAACTAAAAGGTTCTGAAACATGGTGTGCATTTTAAAATTGCCTGGTGAGCTCTGTTTGAACAGGCAAGTGTCAAGAAATCAGATTGGTTTAATTGAATTATTTGGTTTATTATTATTGTTTCTATTGCATTTACTATTTAGACAATAAGATATAATATGGTATTATTGCAAATATTAAGCATTCCTGAATATTTTGCTAATAAAAAACATCTGAGCACAAAGGATGAACAACCTTATTAAGAACTATCATTAAAAATTAGTTCACTTCCAAAATAAAAATTTCCTGATAATTTACTCACCCCATGTCATCCAAGATGTTCATGTCTTTCTTTTTTAAGGTTAAAGTTAAGGATTTTGAGGAAAACATTTCTGATTTTTCTCCATATAGTGGACTTCTGTGGACTACACTATCCCAGCTGAGGACTTGTCTAGTGAAGCAATCGGTCATTTTCTAAAAAATAAAAAATAAAAATGTACATTTATATACTTCTAATCACAAATCCTTGTCTTGCACTAGCTCGACCTCACGCATTACGTAATCATGTAGGAAAGGCCAAGCTTGAGTACAGACACAGCATACTAAGCGAACATGAAAAACGTACAAAAAAAGGTCAAATAATGATGCCGGATGATTATAAATTTGGAGGAAAAAATAAGATGTATTTTTTCACCCTACCCTACCTTTTTGAACTGAGGTACACAGATGAAGGACTAACGTGCATGACTTTTCCAACGTGACTACGTAATGTGTAAAGACACGCATCGCAGAGCTAAAGTACAAGACGAGCATTTGCGATTAAAAAGTATATGAATTTTTTAAACTTATTTTAGAAAATTACCAATTGTTTTGCTAGACAAGACCCCTACTCCTTAGCTGAAGCTGCATTGAAACTGCAGTTTGGACCTTCAACCCGTTGCCCACCATTGAGGTATGGAGAAATATCCTGGAATGTTTTCCTCAAAAACCTTGATTTCTTTTTGACTGAAGAAAGAAAGACATAAGTAAATAATCAGGAAATTTTTATTTTGGAAATGAACTAATCCTTTAAAATAACATACATCATATTTAATGAGGCCCTCTAGTCATATCATTCCCTTAGAATAGTCTTTTATTCTACATAAAGCAGGTCACTATACCTTGCCATGCAAAGTCAAAATATTTTGCAGTCATTTGCTCCGTCATTTTTGGTCATACAAAGACAAAGGTAATACATCTTTCAAAGACTCTCTGTTTATTTGTGTGCACTCAGAATAACCGCGAAACATTGTGCTTTTGTAAAATAATGAAAGCAAACAGGATGCACTTTTAAATGAACTGAAATGAATGAATAGAAAACAAATCTTCAGATTATATAATCTGTATGAAACTTGTAGGCGCATCCACTACTGTGGAGATGACAAGTCAGTGTTGCTGACTTCATCACTAAGCCAAAAACAAAGAAAGCACTAGTTTATCAATAAATTATTAAAACATTAATGCAGCCTCCTTGCTGTTTTCCCCTGAAACACTCATAATTATTATATCTGCTGGTGCGCTGTGGCAAGCTTTTTTGTGTATCTTATTAGGCTAAATCGGCAATTAAAGGCTTATTATTATGATCATATGGTTTATTAAACATGCAACTAATAGTCGACTAATCCTTAAAATGAACAACTACTAGTCAACCAGAAAAATGTTTAGTCAAGGGCAGCCCTAAAAAGAACAAAACATTAAAGGATTACTCGATCCCAAAGTGAAAATTTTGTCATTAATCACCTACCCCCAAACCCGTATAAGCTTTGTTCGTCCTTGGAACACAAATTAAGATACTTTTGATGCATTCTGACAGCTCTCTGACCCTCCCATAGACAGCAATGTAATTAACACGATCAATGCCCAGAAACGTAGCAAGGAGATCGGTATAGTTCATGCGACATCAGGTTCAACCGTAATTTTACGAAGCTACGAGAATACTTTTTGCACACAAAGAAAACAAAAATAAACAGCGCAAACAACATTTTGTGTAAGCTGTGCCACGCAGATATGTTTTCTACGTTTATTTACACTTTGATTTGAATTAAAAAAACATGTCCATGTGATGCAGCTAACACAGAACAGCATACCCTGTTTGTGTTTAATGGATACTCTCCAAACGGCGCTAGGGTGACATGGAGGGGATGAATTGTTGATTAAAGTTGTTATTTTTGTTTTCATTGCATACAAAAAGTATAATGGATTATTTTACCAATCTCCTTGCTATGTGTTAATTACATTGTTGTCTATGGAAGGATCAGAGAGCAGTCAAAATGCATCAAAAATATCTTCATTTGTGTTCCGAAGATAAACTAAGCTTTTATGGGTTTGGAAAAACATGGGGTAAGTGTTTAATGACAAAATTTTTATTTTGGGGTGGAGCCCCTGGTGAAAACAACAGCATATGCTTTTAGGTATGTTTTGATGCTGGGATGCTGGTTAGGTAGGTTTTAATGCTGGTTTAAACTGGTCCTTAGCTGCTTTATGCTGGTCCTTAGCTGGTCACGTTACTGGTGAAGGACCAGCATAAACCAGCAAAGGACCAGCATAAACCAACTAAGGACCAGTATAAACCAGCAAAGGACCAGCTTAAACCAGCATCAAAACCTACCTACCAGCATATGCTGTTTTTTTCAACAGGGGTAACCCTTTAACATATTTGTGGTAAAGTGGAAGCAGTTAGTGAATAAACTTAATACATCCACACCAATAGGTCTCAGTATAATGTTCAAGAACATTAACACTACTGGGACAAATAGAGCCAATATATATATATATTGTGTGACGCTTGTCGAGACAAAAATGCACCAGACCATGAATTAATGAATAAATTACAAGGTTAGACATATCTGTAGTAGTATTAGAAATAATTTGTATCTATAGTAAATGCACTGCTTATTTTGTAAACATCTAGATTTACAATTATTCTTCTGTACTAAATGTACAGAAATGTCCTTAGAAGAAAAACAAGCAGTACAGATAGTCTCTGACTTGCATCTCACTTCAGATGGTCCCTGTTAGCACTGAGAGGCAGTGTTGCAGCCACTGCACATGGTGATTCTAACCGAAAAGGATAATAATTTCTGCCCTTTTCACCAGTCAAATCAACATTTAAAACGAAAAAAATCTAATACACTAAAGCATCTGCCTCAAATACATATTATTGACCAAACAGGAAGGCTAAATCCAGGCTGGTTATGTAATATCTCTATGCCTGATCGCATTGCAATATTCATCTTGTTGTGTTCATGACAACAACAACAACAACAACAACAAAAACAGTAATGAGCAACAGAGGGCACATTTGATCAGACAAAACACCAAAGAGCTGCTTATGTTCTTCTTGCAGTGCAGGCAGAAATCAAATTAATCTTACAAAAACCTGAAACAAAAGATTGATTCCATGAAACCCAAATACATGCAAATGATTTCACCTTCCTCATCACCTTCAGGTGATGTAATACAGTGCACAGTATTGTGCAGCCAGCCAAGCACTGGCTTTGGCAGTGTTAGATCAGTAAAATCGTAGCAGAAGGTGGGCTATTTCTTCTTCCTCATTTGTCTATCTGCACAAACAGGAGCTCAAAATGGGTAAATAAAAGACCTCTCTGAAGGATTCAGAAGAAGATTTTTTTCCATTACACACAAATTCAAACAGATGTCCTTTTGGAAGAGCTGAACACAAACACAACCTGACACCCGGTCTTCCTGCAAAGCCCCTTCATTTCGTCCATGTGAATGATTTGAGGCCTAGCACACAGACTACACAGATCTCAGAGTTGCCACCACACAAGCAATGTTTTCCCACTCTGGCACATATAAAACATGACCACATGACTCTGTTTCCACTCAAATCTAGTTGTATCAATCCTGCACTATTACTGCAGCCTGGAGACAAACTGAGCAATGGCTGCAGAGATAAATGCAGAGCCGTTGCTTTTCCTCATAATAACAGAAGCTATAGTTCAGTCTGGATGCTATTTTGTCCTTGAGATGCCTTAAAACAATTTTTCCTGTCCTTGAAAATTGTCACTTGTCAGGTTGTATAAAATGATCCCAGTGCAACTAAAATATCTCTATCATAGTATATATGTCTATATATACGCAGTATATCTGTACTTAAAGATATGCTTTGGATACGACAAGACTAAAAAGCAAACTGTTGATTATATAAAGGGATCAAAGCAGCAGGAAATTTCTTTTAGCCCATAATACGCATTCATTTTAAGTTATTACTGAGCACGGAAACACTAAAAAGTCAGAGAACAAAAAGAGTCTGTTATTAGCAATGCCAGAGGATTTAATTACTTTGTGCATCTTAACTGTATTTCGACCCAGTGCCCCAAAGCCTAGCTCGGATAATAATTTAGAAATGTGTTCCTACCTAAAGGCATCATAGGAAATGTGGTTTTTATCAGAGAAACTATGGGTTGAATCTCTGGGCAGCTGTCCTTACAGAGGTCACATCATAAGAAATCAAATTCGCCTTGATCTTTTGAGATAGTGGAGTTTATTTTTTGATGAAAACATAAAAGGACAAAACTTGGTGGTAAGTATAGAATGACTTCTTCTATACTCCTGCAACTTTCTGAAAATACAATCACATTTATCGCAGTTTCCAGCTGAAATGAACACTAGAGGCAGTAGAACATGTAGAACAACTTTTATTCCTTTTCACACAAATTATAGAACACAAACAATAGAAGCAAGTCAAAGGAGAAGTTCACTTCCAGAACAAAAATTTACAGATAATTTACTCACCCCCTTGTCATCCAAAATGTCCATGTCTTTCTTTCTTTCTTTCAGTTATAAAGAAATTATGTTTTTTGAGGAAAACATTTCAGGATTTATCTCCATTTGGTGGACTTCTATCCTATTTTGGAAGTTTAAACATTGAAGTCCACTATAAGGAGGGAAATCCTGAAATGTTTTCCTAAAAAAACAAAATTTCTTTACGACTGAAGAAAGAAAGACATGAACATCTTGGATGACAAGGAGGTGAGTAAATTATCTGTAAATTTTTGTTCTGGAAGTGAACTTCTTTAAAACAGCATGGTTGCTTAAGCAAATGTGTTTTTATCTCATTAACTTGTATGGCTTAATATAATGTAAATGATGTCTCTTACTGAAATATGTTGTAGAAAACGGTAACGTAAAAAGGTTTACGTTATTTAAAAAATCCACATTGTTTTACATATTTTGGACTATGGGGGGCACCATTATTTCGATATTGCAAAATGGTTGCACTCAATGAGCTACTGGCGCTACTTGTATCTATTTTTACCACAACACAACTTGGAAAATAAAATTCTGACACAATGCCACACTGTGCGGCTTTTGGTTGTAATTTTCAGTCGAAGGGCAATAAGAGAAGCAGTGCAAGTCTTCACTGCTTTCCTAGCGATAAGAAGAGGAGAAAAAAATGGGAAGATAACTGTGGATGAATAAAACTTCCTAAAGACCAGCGTCTTTGTTCTTTCCACTTCAGTCCTGATGCCTTTGAGGCTTTTGGTAGACCTCAGCTACTGAAAGAGCTTACAAACAGCAGAGACAAGAAACGCTAGATGCCATCCTGGCAGGATGTAAACAGAGGCTTGTCATGACAGCGCAGCCACTAAAGGAGAGGGGCGTATCTGGGGGGGGCGTTTAGACTCCTTGTGGGGAAAAGTCAAGGTATGGCATTTGGTTTAAGCCTACGTTTATATCCATTGTCTCTGTAAGCTCTTTCAGTAACTGTGATCATCGTATCAGTATTGGAGTTACTTCCAAGTTGTGCTGCAGTAAAAATGGCAACAGGTAGCACCAGTAGCTCACCAAGTGCAACCATTTTACATCATCAAAATAATGGTGCCCCCCATAGTCCAAAATATGTATGAAACAATGTGGATTTTACAAGTGTAAAAGTGTTTTCTACTACATATTTCACTAAGAGACATCATGTGCGTTATATTAAGCCATACATGTCTTGACACCCAGGCATTCCTTTAACACTATCAGTTAGGTTTAGGATAAGATGGTACATTTTTTTTTTAAACACAACAGAGCATAAACCTTTTAGCGCATTTGCCAGACATTTCATTTCGAAAATGCTGCCATATGTACTGTTGAATGTGATGGGAAACATGCAAGTAGCAATGTGACACCATTATCAGAGAAATGTTGCCACTGGCAACAATGGTTTTACAATGAACCTAGGTTGATTGCTCCTCCACACCATAAGAACTAATGAAAAAAGCAAAATTCTGTCAAACACTGTGCTGTTCACGGTTGTGTGTACCACCTTCTGCTCTGCATATTCTCCCAAAAGGACCCAAATGTTAAGAATGTGAGGCTAAGGACTTTATGTGCATCGAGATGTGACCTCTTTAATCTCACAGCAAACCCTGATGAGCAGAATATGATGTGAGAGGTGATATGGTGACAAAAATGCTCCAAACAACAAGTCATCCACCAGACATAGATGAGAGTTTGTATGTGAGTGTGCGTACAGTTGTGTGTGTCTCTATGCATACAAACGTGCACAAATGACTCACTTTCCAGGTGGAAGCCCACAGTCAGTGTGCAGTGATTTGGAGGTGGAAGGAACATCTCATCTCTGGTCATTATCGGCAATCAGCTCTGAGACGAGCGCAGTCACACTCCTCTCCCACACTCCCCATGGGAGTACAAGCACAGTGGGATGAGAAAACCAGGTCCTCTGAAGGGGGTCTCAAACACACTGTCTCTCACAGCCTGAAGTATAAAGACTGACACGCCAGGACCTCTTACAGTGGAAAGCAGAGCACGTACAGAGATGTAAATCAAAAGTAAACATTTCCTTTTCAATCCCGCAACTTCTTTGTATTCGCGTCTAACGAATAGGTCACATTATGAAACAAATTTTCTTGCCTCCTGCTGATATATCATTCATTAGTGTAAGCTTTCCATGAAATAATCATATTTGAATCAAGCACACAGCAACGGTGGTATAAAGCCTTTTCGGTACCTCAAACACATCCGCGAACAAACACACCTCATTTCCCCCAGACAAAAGGATTAGTCTACAGAGCATGATAAGGGTGACTGCACTAGGGCAACCTCTTCCTATTCTCCGACAGAGACACATGCACACATTCACTCCAGCTCTGTCTCTCTCATTTCACACCTCCGTGTCTGTCTCATGGTGTCCAAGCGTCCTCTGGCACTTTCTGTGCATGCCAGTCCTCCAGAGACATACAACCCATACACACACGCGGTGTCTGACACATATCGTGAACTGAAACCACAGACCACGGTTGACCGTCTCGCCTTGAAAAATGTCTTTGTTAAAAAGATTATTGGCGGTTTCTCTTGGTGAATTTTCTTAAAGCTCAGGTTTGAGACTTGGATCTGGCTGTGGGAGGCTGGGCTTTGTAACACTGTCTGACAAGAACAGGAAGTTCAGTTTCTGAAAAGGCAGAGTTTGATTTGATTTATCTCATCACAGGTCACTCAGAGAATTAAGGAGAATGGTGTGTAAAACAAGACATTCCTGCACAAATTAGAGCCACACAAATACGAGCATAAATACACCAATGTGTCCTGCCCACTCAAGCAGATTTTTGGATTGCACCTATAAAAATGATGTTGCAAGATTATTGTAGGTTATAAACGATAAATTGTCTTTCTCCACCATGGAACAAAATTAGCGCTGTGTTCTTTTACATACATAAAAACAAAAAGGTCTGACAAGGATACAAGTTCAACAATTTACTTGGTTTATTTAAAAAAAAAAAAGAAAAAAAAAATTAAAATACATAAATAAAACTACACAATATTTTAATTTAAAAAGAAAATGCAACATACATAGCAAAAACAAAACAACATTTTTAAAATAATGTTGTAAAATGTTTCTCATGCTCACCAATGCTGCATTTATTTAGCCCCCTGACCCCTCCCCCCCCAAAAATAAAAAGAGTAAAATATTATTTAAATGTTGTTACAATTTAAAAGAACTATTTCTGTTTTAATATATTCTAAAATGTAGTTTATTCCTGAGACAAGAAAGATTAATTTTCCGCCCTAACTTTAGTGTTCTAATATGTTAAATTGTGTAATATATATTCAGTGCTCAGCAATATTATAATTTTACCATAATTAATGTTGGAAATGGTTGTGGTGCAATAATTTGTGAGAACTGTGATTTTTTTTTTCCCTGGATTTATTGATGATTAGAAAGTTTTAAAAGAACACCAGTGTTGTGGAGTAACTACTTACGTTACCCGTTACAGTTACTGAGAAAAAAAAAGTGTAATTAAATTACAGTTACTTATGAAAGTATTAACGACAAAAGGGGTTACATCTGAATACATCTTAAATCAATATTTACTATTTCTTGTTATGATTTTAAATCATTATTTAACCCCAGAACGATCTCAAAGAGGTGCTAAAGTCTGATTTTGTGGTTGCTGTGCTTTAAAATTTAATTATAATCTTAACTCAATTGATGAAGGATTTTGAAAGTCTGACAGCAAACAGTATTGAATACTGCTGTAAGGTTAACCCTGCCTGGTTTAAATGTTTGAAAATGAATGAGGAATTTAGAAAAGTAATCAAAAAGTAATCAAATGTAAACACTCTAAAAAGTCTCTCGCTTCACTCGTAGCTGAAAGATGCCGTGACTGACTCAAAAACCTGCCTGTAAACAAACAGTACAGACATTAGAGAACATCAAATTAAATTAAACTCAGTACTATAACAAATAAAATGAAAATAGTTACACTCCCTATTACATTTTAAATAGGGTAACTTGTAATCTGTAATCTATTATATTTCCAGAGTGACCTTCCCAACCCTGACACTTATTTAAAAATGTCTTCACTGTCAATTTTGATCATTTTAATGCATCTTTAGTGAAT
The DNA here is from genome assembly GCF_022985175.1 of Labeo rohita. Taxonomy (NCBI): domain Eukaryota; kingdom Metazoa; phylum Chordata; class Actinopteri; order Cypriniformes; family Cyprinidae; genus Labeo; species Labeo rohita. Next base: position 15,082,618 of record NC_066881.1, on the reverse strand, counting down.
AAAATCTTGTGTACATAAAGAACCAAGTTCTAAGTAGGTTTTCTCTGTCCTCTCTGCCACTGCTTAAAAATAAATAATCAGCATAATAAAAGTGCATGTTGTTCCTCCATTCTGACTGGCATTCCCCCACAGATGAACACCGAGTTAGAACTCGGTAAGGGATGTGGGCAGGGAGGAGCGGAGGAGAACTCAGCCTCTCTCTCACACTCTGAGCAAACACTTTCAGACGAAAAGCACATTTACGAAGCAACACTTTGGCATTCAAATAAAGTCTCCATCTGCCATGTCATCAATTAGAATAGAGTTCTGTCCCGTCTTCCCAGCAGACACACTAATAATATACATTAAGCAGTGCACGTTGAGGGATGAAATTAGCGTTAGCCCAATTCACAGCCTGTCCAATCGGCGAGATATTTGCATACTCGGGAAGGTCTGGTTTGCAAAGAGCGGCCCCTGTGCTAAACAGATAAGGACATTAAAGCACCGGCGAGCCAAGGCTCACTCCCTCTTCCCTCATTAATATTTTCAGGCCTTTTCATCTCTTGGCTGAACCGTGTATCTGGGGAGAGAAGTATTAAACTTATCTTCACAATTACCACTGAATTCAGAGAATTGTATCATTTCTCAAAGTAATATAGCGCTGGGCTGCCGGAGAATTCTCATGAGCCTTTATGCACATTCCCGGACAATAATGCCATGGTATGCAGCAACAGGAAAGCATTAGAGAGAGGATCACTTCATTACTCTAAACTCCAGTACACTGATGCTACCGCACACACGGTACAGGATGGCGCTATGGTCTGTGTGTAGCATTTAGCCCGACGCAATGCAAATGATGTATTTAGCTTGACAGAGTCTTGCTCTTCTAGAGTCAATACGACTGCGAATAGCTCCTGGTCTCAAAACACACTCCATCCGAACACCGACTGATTACGCCTCGGGAAGCCTTTTAGCTTTCATGTGGAAAAAAAGGTTTCTCGTTGCTTCGAGCCTCTAGTAGTTCAAGCGTACGAGCGCACGTGCATCTGTTGTTTTTCAGTACACTGTAAGCATGAAGCTACGCCGCAGATTTGTTTATTTGTCTTTAGCTGCGCCCCATTCGGCAGAGATCACCCGACGTGGTTCCTGACGCCTGCGCGGTGCTAAGACCCCGTTTTAAAATGGAAATAAAGCATTAATTAAGCCCTAATCTCTGCAGCTGTGACTGGGTCTGTTCCTGTTTGCCTCTAGCACCATTCAAGGCGGTTTGAGAGTCTACAACACTTCATCTTGCTGTTTTTTGCTGATTGATTAAAGATGTAAGGCTGATGTCAACAATCTGTCATTTCACTCTCTTAGATCTTAATAGTGCAGCTGGCACCAAAGAACGCTTCTAATCCATCTCTTCAAATGAAACGCAGAAGTTTGTCTCTCTGGCAATGCCCTAAATTGGTTTGTTTATTAGACATCACGACAGAAGAAATTTGTTAATTTCTCTAATGTGGTGTCAGAGACACTCAATATGTCATGTGTCTTCCCAAATGATCTCTTTTTGAGGGTATGTTACAGCTCCTTTTATCATAATCTTTTTTGCATGTTTATATAGACTGGACTAGTGAATTAAACTCTAAATTAAAGTTGTCATCATCTACTCCTCCTCGTGACATTTCAGAAGAAATTCTGAAAACTGTACTAGATATTATTTTCAATGCAGTTACAATGAATCAAAGTCCATTAAAGTCCATTGTAGTCCAAGTCTTCTGAAGTCATGTACTGTATTTGTGTGAGAAACAAACTAAAAGAAACACCCCTCTTTCTCACTGCCAACTGGCATTACTTTTTGACGAATGTCTTATGCACAGTACAATCAGATGACTGACTTTTTAACTGAGTATGTTTTCTGTGAAGATTTTAGGCTTGTACCAATAGAGGAATGTTTATTTGCAAAAGCCAGCACCGGAGCCCAAGCTCTTAAAGCTCCGCCCTATTCTCCGGGAGCACCAGCTCATTTGCATTTAAAGAGACAGAGACAAAAACGGCACATTTTGGTTCATAATCTCTTAAAAAAATAAAGGTGCTTTAAAAGGTTCTTCATAGCGACGCCATAGAAGAACCATCTCTTTCTTATCTTTTTATAATCGGAGGAATCTTCTTTTGCCACAAAGAACCTTCTGTCATTTAGACAAAAAAGGTTCTTCTATGGCATCGTGAAGCACCTTTATTTTTAAGAGTGTACCCTAAAAGTGGCAATTTTAACAAGCTATAAAAATTGATCTGTACACTGTAAAAAATAAAAAACACAATTTGTCAGCTTAAAATAATTTGTTACCCTGCTGCCTTAAAATTTTAAGTTCAGTCAACTCAAATAAGTTTAGTCAACTTGAAATGTTAAGTTGCACTAAGTAACAACTTAGATATTTGTGTTTGCTAAACTTAACAGATGGGTAAGTAACCCAGCTGCCTTAAAATTTTTAAGTCGATTCAACTCAAATATCTAAGTTGTCACTTAATATAATTTAACATTTCAAGTTGAATAAACTTTTTTGAGTTGACTGAACTTAAAATTTTAAGGCAGCCAGGTTACAAATGATTTTAAGCTGACTCAAACAAATTGTTTTTTACAGTGTAGGGTATTTTGAGCTCAAACTTCATTTACACCAGTGTTTCCCAATTCCAGTACTCGCGCCCCACCACTCTGCATATTTTGTATGTATCTCTTATCACATACAACGTTTGTTCTATTGGAACGTAAGTGCCCTGCGAAGGTGGACATCACAGGATTTTCCGCCATGATTCCAGTTCGAAGCGAGCATATATGTTCCATTTAACATAAGTCAAGCATGTGAGACATGAATTTAAATGGTATTTATTTACATATGCATTTATGTCACACTTCACACTTCTCTAGTAAGATTTGTCTGTGTGTGAAGATGCTGCAGGTAGCGGCGCAGCGCAAATCCGTGAATAAATGTTCTGAAGTAAAGTAAACTTAAATGGATTTCCCCTGCTCAGGGAATAGGGAACAATGAATACTGTGTAGGGACCATGTCATTCGCAACACAGTTCATGCACAGAGCTCAATTCTGACAAGCTGGTTATCAAAATCAGGTGCGTTAACTAAGAGAGACATGCAAAATATGCAGAACGGTGGGGTGCCAGCTAAGGACCAGCATAAACCAGCTAAGGACCAACTTAAACCAGCATCAAAACATACCTAACCAGCATCCCAGCATCAAAACATACCTACCAGCATATGCTGTTTTTTTCACTAGGGACACTCTGGGGACATCAGAGACTTATTTTACATCTTGTAAAAAGGGGCATAAGGTCACCTCTAAAGCATAATTTTCCAATGTGAACAGTCACAACAATTTTAATTTTATTTACATTACACTATTTACATGTATAAACACGTAATCCAACTCCTACCCCTAAACCTAACCATTTGTCAATATAAATCACAAGACATAACAAGCAGATACATAGGGTGACTACCTGTTGTGGCACGTAGTTGTGAATTTGCGGGACAATGCGGGACACATCTGAGGCAGATACATTTTCTACTGTTTTGCTATATAAATACTGATTACATCCATTGTCATGTGCGCTGATTTATGTTTCTGAGAGCGCACACGCGAACGAAAGAAAGCGTGTCTTTTTTTATTGCGAATTAAGAGAATCCACCTGCGAGGGAAGAGATTTGTGCTTGCACATTTTGTTGCTATCCTGCATTACAATAATGCACTCTAGACATTTGTCATTAAAATAATGCCACTGAAACTGCATCAAACTAACTTAAAATAACAAGAAAGTTGTGTCAGAAAGCTGCAGAAATCAGCTTTTTAATTAGTGCTCGACCATTTCGGTGGTGCTAGATGAGATCCGCAAATCCTTTGCACGGAAACTAAGCCACAAAAAGAATAAATTAAACGCTTTCTTAAAAAGGCATAAGAATGCATGAACGTTTTCTTAACATGATAATTAAAAGCCAACAGACTGATAATAATGCGGGATATTTTCTCAATATGCGATGTGCGGGACAAGCAGTGAAAATGCTGTGTGGTACAACGTAAAGCGGGACAGGTTGTCACCTTACAAATACAACTAGTCACAATTTATTCAAAAAGTATTATTATTCCAAGTCTTCAAAGGATTTGTGAGACGAACAGACGCGATCACCGTTTCCGTCCGCCATAAAGCTCAGATCCTGTGTGCAGTCTGTGCACAAATTCAAAAACTGCCTCCAGAAGAAGCACAACGTCAGCTTTGGTTGTGAAATGCCATTGGCTCTTGTGTGTCTTGTAACCGACTGCATCATGTGAATGTTCGGGAGTATCTTTTTGAATGAGACATAAGCGCTTAAAAGGGCACCTATTATGGAAAATCCACTTTTACATGGTGTTTGGACATAAATGTGTGTTGGCAGTGTGTGAAAACAACGACCCTACAATGATAAAAATCCACCCACTCCTTATTTTTTAATCAACATTAAACCAAACCAGTCTCATTAGGTAAGTGGTTTTGATTGTCAAAGCAGTGTGATGTCACATTGTTTAGGCCCCGCCCATGGCTGCTGACTGATAGTCCTATATTGCCATAGAGTCCACCCCCAGTAAGTTGTTTTTGGTTGCACGCTGTCCTCTATTTTTTCCACGCATGAGCTGCTATATTGTCAGCAATCTTTTGCAAGCAATCCCAGTGTTTTGTGTTTGAATGTAAGACTGAACATAAGCCTTGCCGATGACAGGTCAGCATGGTGCGAATTCTGTAACATTGCGCTTTTACATCCCATTTTTGGTGTGTATGGCTTCCCATATGTATAGCTAAACAGCGGTTCTCTCACTCTTAGTCATGTTGTTTCTACATTCTGTTTATTGCTGTAGATGTGCAAAGCAGAGATGCATACACTACGCCCTTTTCTGAAGACGACACAGGAATATGCAGCTCATTTGCATTTAAAGTGACACACCAAAACAGCTCTTTTTTAGACACGCCTCAAAAATGACATTTTCCATATGCTATAATAAATGATCTATGGGGTATTTTGAGCTGAAACTTCACAGACACATTCTGGGGACACCCAAGACCAATATAACATGTTGTAAAAAGGGGCATAATTAGTGCCGTTTAAGAAAGTGACAGAGCAGGATCGTTTTTAGAGATTAAAACCTTATGTTTTATTCTGTTCTTCACCTAAAGATATAATATGGCTTCAGAAGATTTACAGTGCAACATGACTTGTTTGTAATACTTTTATAATGCTTTTTATAGTCTGTTTTTGCAGTAAATACCCGTGACTGTACTTTTATTTGGCTGTTATGTGTTTTATATTGTTCAGAAGTGTATGTTTAGGGTAGGGGTGGGGTTAGGTGCTCCAAAATATCTCTATATAATGATTTCTATATAAATTTGATTTCCTGCAGGGGTTCTGACCAAGTGTCAATATATGTGATGAATTGGGAGTGAAAAGTACTATACCTAATTTGTAAGGAAATTGTTCTTTTGAATTTAAATCAGGTATATATATATATATAAATCACACTGAATCCTAGCTTTCTTCAGGTTTTACTCATGTGGCCATGTGCTAATGAATGATGCCACAAGTTTGTTTTTAATAAAGCAACTTTGTTCTACTTCTGCTTTATACAGTAGTACAATAAGCTTCCTTATCTGGAAAAAAAAAAGATCCCTTGTGATATGAAGCTTATTTTTTTATTATTATTATTTTAGATAGTGTTTATACATTTTTTTTATTGTGTACATTAATTTTACTACTGATTATTTTTATTTCATGCATTGATCGTAATGATTTGTTTATCCCATCATCATCTGTTTATCTTCATATCAAATTGAGGTAATGAACCAAGACAAACTTGCCATTTCAGAAAAAGAAGAAGAAGAGAAGAGAAGAGAGAGAATGACACAAGCTTCCACAAGTCATAGTAGGAACATTAGTGATATCTGATAGACATCCAAGAGAAAAATCAAACCTATACATCACAGCTACGTTAAAAAAAATGCACCCCCTTATAAATAACAGATTTGGCTCTTTCAAACTAAATATAGAGACAGTCATTTTCAACAGAATGGATTTTACCTTTTGTCTTCCAGCACCACAATGCTCCTGTGCACAAACAAGGTCCATACAGTAATGATTTACTGAGTCCGTTGTGAAAGAACTGGACCTTTCTACACAATACCCTGAAACCCAGTGGACACCTCTGGCATAAATTGGAACCCAACTGTGAACCATACCACATGACCTCAATACAAATGCGTTAACTTGCTTTCTAAGCTGTTGCACTTCTTTACATTGGCGTGTTTTGTTGTTGTCATTGTCCCGTGCTGAAATAGCCTCCTTTTAGCCTGGGAAAGTAACTTCCTGAGGCCCTGGAGCAAACCAGAGAGGCGAGTGCTGGGGTTTCATTGTTGGCGAGACAGTTAACAAATGACAGCTGCTAATTTGCAGTATGCTGATGTGGTAATTATGGCCATGATTTATTCTGCGGTCCAGACTGCCTCTGTTAGACAGAGGATACCCTTTAGGGCCTGGCTGGCATTTAGCCTCATCTCTGTGAACAGTCCATACTGGAAGCGAAGCAGATTAGTGGAGAAACATCTTCATCAGGCTGAGCAATGTCAGCGAGGACACAACAGGAAATAAACACCATTCTATAGCGGAGTCAGTCAGTCACGGATATTAATCGTCCAAGAATACACGTTTAACCAGAAGAGCAAATGTTTACTTGTTGATGACACAATCTGTAATGCTGGAAAATGTCACTTGCACTACAGAGAGCAGCTTTGTTTTAGAAACATATGGGAGGAGTCGATATACAGTAAAATGATTTCACAGGTTCATATAAACTATGGGAGTAATGGAAGGGACAATACAAGAGATATTTTCTGCACTATGTTTGACATAACTTCCCTACTGCTGTAAAGTGCTGAAAGAGCCTTAAAGGTTTAGTCCATGTGACATCAGTGGTTTGAGAATACTTTTTTTGTGCAAAAAAAAAACAAAAAAAAACGACTTGAAAAGTCAAACAAGATACATCTGCATCTTGTTGACAAGCAGAGGTTGACGCATGCTGTACATAAAACAGTCTTCATAAACATGTCTGAAGATTTTAGAGTGGATGACTTGCAATTTTTTGCCCAGCCTTACTTATCTGAAGCAGAACATACAGACGATAAATTATGAGAAATGGACATTCTATGTCTGAATACTGGCTTTTATGACAGTAGCATGACATGCATTCGTCATTGTACTCGCCTGAACATGCGTTGAAGACTGACAAGAATGAGAAGAAATGGCTAAATGAAGTATTCTCAAAAAGTATTCTCATAGCTTCATAAAAGTAAGTTTGAACCACTGATATCACATGGACTATTTTAACGTTGACCTTACTACTCTGGGTATTGAACGCGGTAGTTGTGTTGCTGTCTATGCAGGGTCATTAAAAATATCTTAATTTGGGTTCCTAAGATGAATAAAGGTCCTTAAGGTTTAGAACAGCATGAGGTTGAATAATTAATGACTGAATTTAAATTTTGGGGTGAACTATCCCTTTAATTATGTTGCCTTTTTGATATATTACTTGAAGAAATTCTATATAATTTTCTACATGACACACACTTAATTTGGGGGTCAGTTTTTAAAATGATTATTAATATTTAATGAGTGCATAGGGGGGCCTGTGATTCTCCAAACATTATTTTGCAATCGCGACCCATCTCCCACGGCTCTACAGTGCGACTATTTAACTACTATGTGCGCATATGAAAAAATATCATGTCCCAGCTGAGCTGCTGCACATCTCCAAGTAAACACAGCAATGTTTTGTTTGTGAATAAACCTGCGCTTCTAAACGAATGTGAGTCAGTGATTCAATTACCCATTTGTAAAGACAGTCACTTACTTAGTTTCTGAATGAATCCGTTCAAACGAATCAATTGAGTGAATGATTAAGTGATAAATTCAGTGACTTGCCGCCACCTACTGGCAGTTTTAGTTTCATTTAGTATCATTTCAGTTATTTAAATCATTTCAATCCATCAGTCAGTGTTTGTTTTTCAAGATGTTAATATTAAAACTTTAATCTCACATTGTTATGAATGGTTATTTGTATATAATATAAATGTAAATGTATAAATATGAACATTGTTATAAATATAAAACATCTATGTCACATCTGAGCATCATTAGACATCTGTAAATATACCTATGCCACTTTTGTGTTTTTCTTTGCCACCTCTGTAGTGCAAATTAATTTTGTTAATATTGATTTTTTTTATTGGTAACCTCTAACTCTACTTGTTCTTATTTGATTGTTTGAATTGTTTGGAAAAAAAACTGACATAAAATATGACATATTTTAGTAAAGTAATGGCAATACAAAAGACTAAAAAAATGCCCCTCTAAATCACCCACCCAAATGGGGGCCCAATAGCAAATTCAGTGCACAGGACCCAGAAATCCTATTGACGGCCCTGCACGTTTTCCACAAAATTAAGCAGCACAACTGTTTTGATAAACAATGATAATAAAATAAATATTTCTTAAGCAGCAGATCACTATATAAGAATGATTTCTGAAGAATCAAGTGACACCAAAGACTGGAGAAATGCCTGTTGAAAAATCAGCTTTGCCATCACAAGAATATATTATACTTCAAATAAATAACAAACTGTAATAGTATTCAAAATATTACCTTTTTTACTGTATCTTGGAGCAAATACATGTAGCCTTGGTGAGCATAAAAAGACTACATAAACAATTTTCAGCTTGACAGTCATCCCACTTAGTAACTAATAAAAGTAATTTGGAGGAAACAACAACAACAACAACAACAACAGTGGCTCAGAATAAGAATTTTGTAATCATAGAATAAAATATATGCATGTACTGTACAGCACTTTTTGTAAGGGATATAAAATTAAGAAAAAATGTCATGTCATAATCACTGTCATATAGCACTGCTTTACAACATGCTAACAGCACACTTAAAAAAAATGGAAAGGGTGAACACCAGAAATGTCAATCAGACCATCTACCATTTATCATAGATGATCATTCCATTCAAGCTCACACTGGGCCTGACATGGAAAGCAAACACAAAGCCCCCAATACATTCAAATGAAAAGAGGGACTCACAGGATGCTGTCAGAGGTCAGAAGGTCTCTGGACACATTTAGTCAGGAGTGGCTGGCCGTGGAGGTGGAAGACTCTGTTCCCAGACCCATCTGCACTGAACACCTGCTGGCCTGGAGAGCAATGCTAATGAACCGCTTTCCCTCTCTGCGTCTTTATATTTCTCTCTCTCTCCATCCAGACCCAGACATACGGAAGGGAGGGTCCCGGATTGTGGCCGGGAGAGCAGTGCTTCTGCCAAACAGTAGTGTAAATCAGACAAACGCTCTGTAGGTAACCTTCAGCTCTGCTCAAGAACGTCGACTCAATCTGTATACATGAATCCTTTATTGTTGGCCTCAAAATCAAATAACTCTGACCCAATACTGACGGGGAAATTGCTACTTACACTCTCAGGGCCTTCACTTGTGCAGTCTCCTTCAATCTGTAGGTTAGCTTTTTCTGCTTGCAGGTGATTCCAGGAACAATTTTTAATAGAGGCTTATCAAGGTGGAGAGAGAATGACTCTGACATTTTCAATTCTCTGTACGCAGCACCAAGAGATGCTCAAATTTCCCAAGGTCACAAAGCCGCCCTCACAGACGAGACCTGAACATGAGTGAGAACACACACATATATATACACACACACTCAAACAGAACAAACCTTAGACAAATAGCTGGGAGACAACAACAAAAAACTCTCTCTCCATTTCTTCATTTTATTTCAGGCACTGCATCACAGTCAGAAAAATCCGCCTCATAAACACTCACATAAAAATTTAAAGGCTTGTAAAAAACAATTTAAGGCTGTCTGATTCTCCCCTCCCCCCAACCCAATTTCTCTCTCTCCTCCTTTGTATTTCCCCACAGTCTAAAAAACTTAATATACGTTTCATTTATTTATATTTTTAGGCTGAAGTTCTCAGAAATCCCTGATTTTCTCAGGCTAAATCCTCAAGTTTCATTACACTTAAACGGCCTCAGACCAAATGGAACCAGTCGTGATGTGAACTTTTGCTATATCACAAATCATCACATCGCCTGCAGGTGGGTCAAAGCCTATTGCAATATGAAGGAATGGTCCAAGATCAATTCAAGTTAAGCTCAAACAACACATTTGTTGCATAATGTCAATTACCAAGTAAAATAAAGTCATGGTTACAGCAAGGCACTTACAATTGAAGTAAACAGTGCAAGCATCCAGAGGGTTTAAAGGTCAAAATGTGAAGCTCATATGCATTAATTCTACTCTAAGACACATCTTCTTTCACCCTTAAAACATCATTTTTGTGGCAGGACTGTCACTGATGTAATATCTGTGGAAAACGCGTCTGCATTAACCAAGGTATGTCATCACGTACCCCTTGCAATGTAAAAGCGTAGCAGATGGTTTCGTGCTGTTATTGTCATCAGAAATAAAGCATGTATGCAGACAACAGGAAGGAGATTCTTTGTATTCTTCAGCTGATTTTAAAACAACATCTGAATAATGTCATAAAGGTTTGGATCAACATGAAGGTAAGTAATGATGATAGAATTGAAATTGTAATTCTACCATTGTAAGTGCATTATTAGAGCCTTGTAAAAGGAGTATCTGATTCAGTATTTTGCTCATACTGAATATAGGTTCAAAGATAAACTAGTCCTCAACACCTAACCCTGATAGCACACATGCATCCTGGAGACGTCTGTTTATATTTTTTAGAGTGTTTGCTCATCTGCAATAAGTCTGTTGGACGTTTCCTGTCAGATGTCAAACAGACATTTATTAGATGTCTTTAAGATGTTTATGATCTAGAATGTACGCAAAACTGACATCTGAAAGATGTATGTCAGATGTTCGTACACAGCAAATGCTTTCCAGATCAAGTGATCTTTAACAGACATCTTGCAGACGTATGTGTGCTATCTGAGAAGAGACATGCCACTGAAAAACAAGACAGAGCCCTGATAACACACATACATCACGGAGACATCTATTTGACATCTGCAAGATATATTTTTTAGAGTGTTTGCTCATCTGCAAAAAGTCTATTAAATGTTTCCTATCAGATGTCAAATAGACATTTATTAGATGTCTTTAAGATGTTTATGATGTAGAATGTACGTAAAACTGACATCCAAAAGACATCTGTCAGACGTTTGTACACAACAGATGCTTTATAGATCAAGAGATCTTTAACAGACATCTTGCAGATGTACGTGTGCTGTCTGGGAGTTTATTTGTGAGGAGAGCAATCATGTGTTTATTTTCTAAAATAGAAATACAACTTAAAACCTTAGGCTCTACAGCCTCTTCATCTATAAACACTGAAGTCTCAGTTATGCTCAAGTACTCAGAAAGTGTATGAGTGAACCATAATACTTCAAAAAGGTCTCAGCCACGTCCTCATCTCATATATGAAATACCTGTGATTCACAACTAATGCACTTGCATTCACGTAAAGTAGCCTTGTTGACAAGTTTGGGTGAGTAAGTTCAAAACACACAAGTGCTTCCAGATGGCAATATAGTTTATTTTGTAGCAGAAAAAATATGGCTGCAGAAAAGTTAGATGTCATTCAAAATGTAGAGAATAAAAGTGGTCCCACTTTATATTAGGTGGCCTTATCTACATTTAAACTAATCATTTGATACAATGCATATATTGTGTATATACATGCTTTTACATTGTACTTATTTTAAATAACTGCATGTAATTGCATCTGTAATTAATTACTATAATTACATTTATTACACTCCTGACCCATCCCTTACACCTTAACCCACCCTTAAACCTAAACCACCAAACCTGTCGCTAACCTTACCCGTATCCCACCTCAATAGCAGCAAAAGTGTTTTGCAATACAATATTGAACACAATAAGTACCCTGTACTTATTTTTTTGATGTAAGTACATAGTAGTTAAGGCCACCTACGATAAAGTGGGACCACTTTCATTAATAGAGCAAGGTGGGAGAACACCTCATTTCCCACAATCCCACTACCATGTTCAGGTTAGATTTCTCTGAACTGTAAATTAGTAAATTCAATTTTCTTGTCATTCCAATTCAACTTAAATTCAGCCTCATGAAAAGGAGCCAACTTTAAATTTCTAGAACACTCCATAAGTGTTCCACCGAGACAGGAAGCTTTGTTATGACAATGATATGTAAGCTTGTTAAGATGACAATGTCCTAGGGTGGTTTTTATAGCCAGCCTAAGTGAGCCAGAGACACACTGGAGGAAGACTGGGAAGAAATGGATCATAACATTTGGAAAACCTTAGGGAACAGTGGACGAGACGCAGTAAGGACAGATGAGAAATGAGGGAGAAAAGAAAATGGAAAAAAAAGGTGTCTAATGGCTGGAACTGAGACTACATAAACTCTGTGGCATGATTTAAAATCCTCCAGTGTTAAATGAACCTAGTCGCTAAAAGCTGTCACCAATACTCTTTTAATGGACATGCCTATGGACAGCCCAGAGAGGAGGCAGTCCCAAAAAGAATGAAAGTAATATACTCAGAAAAGCTTCAAGCGGGTATGTGCAATCTAATACACGATCATTCACCACAGCACAGCACAAAGACAGAGTGGGACTGAAACCCGAGAAGGACAGAAGTCTGTGTTAAAGTGTATCACGCTCCTGCGCACATGTTTATGTGAGAGTGTCAGATCAACACAATTAACCAGCTTACCATGAGCCTGGCAGAGACTGCAGGCTCCCTTTGTCATGCATTATTCACCCACACCGATCATTATAATTAATCTGAACCCTCACATATAGCTGCTGCTCCCCATCGGGCAGCCATCTTTACTGAAATCTTGAGATGGCGCAGCAGCAACATTCATTGTTCGATACAGCTCTCAGTGGAAAACTACATCCAGGCCTGATCTCATTCTTTACAATACATGATCTTTCTTTCATTGATCTTTCTGTGGATATTTACAAGCTGTGTAGTTTGTAATGTGTAGCCTTTCTGAAAGGTGCAATTTATAACTGATGCTTTCACTTCTTTTTCTTTTTTCCTTTTCAGATGTTTTAATGGGCTATAGACAGGGAAACAAATACTGAAAAAAAAGTAGATATATTATATTATATTATAGACATGCCTGTTTAGTAAAATTATTTAAATTATTATTATAAATTGTTTAATTGATCATCAAGAAACATTTTAAATTATACACACAGAAACTGAATTGTTTTGATATTAAAATAGTTAGATAATAGCTCAGTTTTGTTAAATACATTTTTAACAGATATATTTTTCGTACAAAAATGAAAAAGAAAATCATATTATCTAAATAAATAAAAATAAAAATGAGTAAAATAAGTAACTAATCACTATATTGATAAGTAAAAGTAACTAATCACTAAATTGATATAGAATAATAACACTTTACAGCAAGGTGTCATTTAACAAATGAGTTAACATGAGTTAATGAATATACTATCATGAATGAGCAACATAAAAAACCTTTATTACACAATTTATTTATCTTTGTTAATGTTGGTTAATAAAAAGTCCAGTCATTCATTGTTTGTTAATGTTAGTTCACAGTACATTAACTACCAGTGTTGGGCATGTTACTTTAAAATAGTAATTAGTTATAGTTACTAGTTACTTCTCACAGTTACATCATTATAAAAGTAACTAATTACCAGGGAAAGTAACTATTGTGTTAAAAAAAAAATTCAAATACATCAAATAATTTGGATGCCCCCAATATTAAATGTTAAATGAATGAAATGGACACTAAATTGGATAATAAGTTTAATGGCACAGCTTTTTAAATATCTGAAAGTACACTTAGCATCAGTCAGTCAAGAATTATAATATGTTATGATAATTTAGCACTAAACTTCAGAACTTTAGTAATTAGAATAACCATGTATGAATGCATACTTGTCATGTTAACTGTGTTTCTATACAAAAATTCTACTACTACTAGGATTAATGAGCTGCTGGGTTCATGAATATTAATCACGTTGTCTGCGTTCATTTGAACTGATTTGCTGAAGTCAAAACAGGAATGATAATAGGTGAGCGCCAGCCAATGGGATTGCTGTTTGCACATTAGTTCTGCCTACTACTGGAGAAACAGGCAGTTCTTAAAAGCTGAAGAATTCCAAAGGAACTCTGTTATTTTGACAGGAAAATACAGCAAAGAATATCGTTTACATGTAGCGCATCAATTCTGCATGGTATATAAGACTCTCCCGCTCTGTATCTTTCTTTGCCAGTGTGTGAAACAGAGCGACAGCGAGTCGTGTGCCTTCACACTACAGTTTACAGTTCATCAAATAAGTTACATGTATGCTGCACATCCATTCAGATGAACTGAAAAATAAAATTATAATAGTATTATAATAAATTATAGTAACGCCAAATTTTATTGTCAGTAACAGCGTTGTAATGGGGGAAACAGTAATTTGTTTGATTACTCGTTACTGAAAAAATAACACCGTTAGTAACGACATTTATTTATTCCCATCACTGTTAACTACTGTTAACAAACACAACTTGTGATTTTACTAATGCATTAGTAAATGCTGTAGAAGTATTGTTCAACTAGTTATGGTAACTAATGAACCTTATTGTATAGTGTTACCAAATAAATGTACACATAAAATGCAATCATATTATATTTCTGTCGACTTTGTAATCTGGACTTCATTTGTGCAGAACACTGAAAGAACACCTTTGAGAGTCTGAGACTTTATAATACCTTTTTATATGCTCCTTATTCAGTTGTCTCCATAAAAATAAAATAAGTGGCTCATCTTCACATCTGCTTGTCATCATTACCTTTTTACTATAATGGCTAAAAATATTTGGCATTATGCAAAGAAGAAATTAAAGTGAACCTGGTGAACCTTTTAGTTCAAAAAGCAAGTTAATACTCAGACCAGATGATCTCTGTTTGCTGAAATGTTTTGGAAAGCTATAAATCAAAACTAAAACTCTTGCGAATAACTCTCAGCCCTTAAACAGGTCATGAACTGAGAAATCAAAATTCCCTTCATCTTGTGACATATAAGAGGTCATTGTAATATAAAAACATCCAGTTTCAGAACTCAACACGTTTTAGTCTAGCAACAGCTTAAATTGAAACAATGTACGAAAAATGTCAGGTTGGGGAATGTGCCAGACCACGTCAGTACAAACTCGGTCCTTTGTTCACTTCATTTTACCACAGATTTGTTTACAAACAAGGCACAATTCAACACAGGATTTTTAGAAATATTGAAACTAAAATACAATGCTGTGCCGACTATATTGGATCTAACAGTAATGTCGCACAATACAAGTGTGAGTAACTGCTTTTATTATGTGGTTACTATTGCCTTGTCTGTTACTATGTATTTACATGTTTTTAACCTAAATCACAGCAGCGTCCATCTATAAAGGATGTCAAACATACACAACTATTAGCCAATCATAGCAGAGGGCATTTACTTTTGAGTCTATCCACCATGCCACAGAGAACGATACAATATACAAAGCAAAACAGTTCATGACCTCTTTAATACAAACCATGTCAGGGTCCCGCCCTGACAGCCTTGTCAATCTTGTCTTTTGCTGCGTTCATGCCATATCGTAATTACCGTAATTTCGAAATGACAACGTGACGTTCTACTCGGAGCTGTTCATGAACTCAGACTCGGAATTATGCTTTTCTATGGCAACACTATCAATGCCTAAACAGAGCCTACGTTGGTCAGGTGGTACAGCGGACATGTGGTACAAGTCGTAGCTCTCAGAAGACTCCCAGTTTACATGTTGTAATTACAAGTTCTATGAGGACGTGAACGCTTCTTACAAGTTGGAATCTCGTAATTACGGGAATTCCGATATGGCTTGAACGCACCTTTTGTTTAATGTCTCTCTGTTTGTCTTGTGCCTGAACACATGGCTGTGTCTTTGTTTGTGTTGGCCATGTGCTCCCCTTGTCCTGCCTCCTCGTTTTCAGATACCACGCCCCCTTGTTTAGTCCTTGTTTGTCTAATTGTGTTCACCTGATCCTTGTATGCTCTGATCCCCTTATATTGTGCTCATTCCCTCTTGTCTTTGCATTCTCCTTGCTAGTCTCTTTAGTCTTGTTAAAGCTTTCTAGTCAGTATATTTCGTCATGTTTAGTTCTGTTTTTTTTCCCTTTCTGTTTTGCTAGATTCTAGCTTTTATTTTGTTTTTGGGTTTTGTCTATAGTCTAGTTCCAGTCTTTTTGGTTTAGTTCTTTAATCTTTTGATATTTGTTTTCATCTAGTTTCCAGCAAGGCTGTTGTCTTGCTTTTTATTTATTTTGTTTGTAGTTCCAGTCATTTGCTTCTAGCTTTTTCTATTGCTATCCTTTTGTTTTTGTAAGTTTAACAAGTAATTATTGCTAGAACTCTTCTTATTACTTTTTTCAGCCCTTTCAGTTTTATTTCTTTACTCTCCTTAGTCATAGTTTTCGCAAGTTTGCTTTTGGTCTGTGTTATCTCTCGTCTCTCTTGTCTTGTCTTTTGTGTGTTTGTCAAATTGGTTCCTGCCCTGTTTCCTGAGCCCTCCCTGGTCGCTGCTGCTGCTTCTGGCCCGACAGTCATTCTGGTGCCAGAGTTACTACCCCAGCACCAAGCCTGTGGTTCCTTGGGCTCCTACCTAGTACCCTTTGCCACAGAGTCTGGAGTTCTCCATCCTCGACCAGCCTGTCTCCCCTGTTGTGTGACCTGGCCTAGTGTGTGGACTGTCTCACTGCCTTTCCTTCTGTGTTCCCAGTTCTGTCAGTAAAATTGTTCCCCTGTTTATACTGCATCTGGGTGCTCCTTGCCAAACCCTGACAAACCAAGCTTATGCTTATGAGTTTCCCATGATATATGTATTACAATTAATAAGAAGTATATCTGGCAGGAATGAGAGCAGTTATTTAGAAAACAGTAGTGTACTGGCTCAAATGTTCTGCTTCTCTGTGCCTCCAGCAGATTGCTACATCTCTGTCACTTAAGTTAGTTTTCTTCAGACCCCAAAAGCTGTTGACTTAACATCTTGTTAGTATCATGTTCCTCATGCCATGTTTTCTTTATGTACACTGCAGGCTGATGAAACCCTTAATTCATACTGCAAAAACAGCAATGCTAGAAAAAGCTGAAATGATGAAAATAGTTTCCAGTGACCTTGATTTACCCAACAAAACGTTCAAACATTCAATCTTTTTTTTTCAACCTGTCCCACCTATCAGATAGATTTTTATCAAGTATGTTCGAGCTGAATAAAACATAGCTGGATATGGAAGTCTGCTCTAATTGGTAAAGAGCATTTGAGGACAGGCAGAAGGAGCAAGCGTGAACTCATAAACAGACACTACAGGCAAAACAGAGAAGAGAAAAAAGGGTGATTGGATGTCAGAGAAGGACAGATCCCTTGCAACGCAATACATTCTGTGGCTCAAGGTAAGGAGTAATTGCAAAATAATCAGAAGCTCTTTCAGGTGGCAAAATTGGTTGCAGATACACACTCAGACCCACCCTAGGATGCATTGCTCATCACTTTTTCTTATTTTCTGTGCTTCTGTATCCCTATTAATGTTGCACGGTGGCCCTATGATACTCTCACAATATCCAAGTCACGAAATACTACCACTACCAAGGCGATCTGTTATACTTGGGAAAGCTAACCGTTAGCATTCTCATTCTATGAGAGTTACTTTTCAAACCAAATGATTTACAGCATAAAGTATGAGTTCACTCACTCATACTGTCTACTAACTGCCGCTACAATAATGCAACTACTCATAAACAGTTGTCAAGTGGTCCTCCGGTGACCCTTAAATGATTCACAAATGAGAGCTACACTCTGTAGTCCTATCGGCAGCGCAGATCCGCCCATGATAGAGTGACTAATGACTCACCTAAGGAAGACTGAAGGCTCTTTGACTACACGCTCCTGATTTATAGTTTGCTCACAGTCAATTGATGATGGCATGTGGACGAAATATACACACTAACCAGAGAAAACCATAATCCTAATTTATGGAAATGTAATGGAAATTCCTTATTAAGTTAAGAAGATTAAAGCAGGGGGAGGTGAGGGGGGACAAGAAGAAACATAGCAATAAATTTAATGATGCCATTGTTCTGCATGTGAGGAAAATATGTGACGCTGGGCCACAAAACCAGTCATAAGGGTCAATTTTTTGAAATTGAGATTTATACATAATCTAAAAAGCAGAATAAATAAGCTCCATTGATGTATGGTTTTGTTAGGATAGGACAATATTTGGTTGAGACACAACTGTTGGAAAATCTGTAATCTGAGTGCGCAAAAAAATCAAAATATTGAGAAAATCGCCTTTAAAGTTGTCCAAACGAAGTTCTTAGCAATGCAAAACTAATCAAAAATTAAGGTAGCAAATTTACTAAATATCTTCAAGGAACATCATCTTTCCTTAAAGGAGAAGTCCACTTCCAGAACAATAATTCACAAATAATTTACTCACCCCCTTGTCATCCAAGATGTTCATGTCTTTCTTTCTTCCGTCGTAAAGAAATTATGATTTTTGAGAAAAGCATTTCAGGATTTTTCTCCATATAATGGATTTCATTGGTGCCCTGATTTTGAACTTCCAAAATGTAGTTTAAATGCAGCTTTAAAGGGCTCTAAATGATCACAGCTGAGGAAGAAGGGTCTTATCTAGCAAAACGATCGGTCATTTTTTTTTCAGAAAATAAAATTTTTTATACTTTTTAAGCACAAAAGCTTATGTACCACATGTTCTGGGATGCACATTCATGTACTACTGAATCATGTCGAAAGGTCACGCCGAACATAGGTGGAACCACAGACCCAATGTTTACAAAGTGAACACGCAAAAACTAAGAAAGTGCAAGTAAGTCAAACGCTGTTTACAAACAAAAAGGTACAACGATGTCAGATGATTCTAAAGTTGTAGGAGAAAATAAGATGGAGTTTTTCCCCACACTCTACCTTTTTGAGCCGGAGTACACAGACGATGAACTTGGACGTGATTCGTAGTACTGATGGGCAGTTCGGATCATTTTACAGACTCTGGCCTTTGAGTCTCGTTCAGCAAAATGAACAAATCTTTTTTCGAGTCATTTCGTTCATTTTATCAAAATATAACTAAAATATTACGTGTTATTTCCCTAACACATCTACTGCTTACACAAATGCTGATCACACTACAAACAAGACAAAACTATAATGCTATAAGAAACAGAAAAGATTCATTCACCTCACCTCTTATCTGACAAGTTTTCGGGTTTGAGTCGTTCCTTCATCACGTGACAGCCCCATAAGCTCAACCAATGCAGTGTGAGCCGGAAAAAGAATCGATTAGTTCATCTCTCGAGTCTTTGGGTTCGAGTCGTTCGATCATCATGTGACAGCCCCATAAGAAAAACCCGAAGACTCGAAACAGGTGAACTAATTCCAGTACAGAACCTAGTAGGATGTTGCGCATGCGCGACTGAACAAATCACTCCCCGAGACGACTCGTTCTTCCCGAGTCACTTTAAAGATTTGTTCAAAATGAACGAATCGTTCAAGAACGACCCATCACTAATTTGTAGCATCATTAATCTTTTTTTTTCGAAAAAAATTACAGATCGTTTCACTAGATAAGACCCTTCTTCATCGGCTGGGATCATTTAGAGCCCTTTGAAGCTGCTTTTAAACTGCATTTTGGAAGTTCAACATCGGGGCACCAATCAAGTCCATTATATGAAGAAAAATCCTAAAATACTTTCCTCAAAAACCATAATTTCTTTACGACTGAAGACAGAAAGAAATGAACATTTTGGATGACAAGGGGATAAGAAAATTATTTAAAAATTGTTGTTCTGGAAGTGGAGTTCTCCTTTAATATCCTAAGGATTTTTGGCATAAAAGAAAAATGGATCATTTTGACCCATACAAAGTATTGTTGTCTACTTACGACTGGTTCTGTGGTCCACGGTTACATATAACAACACTTCACAGTATCAGAGTCTATACATTAGCATTAGTTATATTACACAATGGTGTAATATATCATTTTAAAGTCTTTCTGAGAATATTATGTATAAATATAAAGAATAAAGACATGAAATCATTAATAAAAATGTTGCTTTTTTCCCCCCCCAAGCCTTTCAGAGGTACTAATCTGTTTTACTGTCCACTTTCTAACAATATTCTCAATAAAAACCAGAACAAAAGAGAGAACAGCTGACAAAGTGATTAAGAATTTCTCCAAAATGTCTTTGTTTTCCAGCAAGGTGCTTTAGCTACACTAGAGAGAAAAATTGCTTCATCTCATGAATACTAGGCACTTGACACTGCACCTTAAATGTAATTAACTTGTTCTTCAGCTGGAAACTAATGGAGAAGATTTGCATCCAATAAATGTGACTACCAGAGCCCTCATTCAAAATGTACCCAAAGCCCAGCTTTTGTCAAACGATGGCTAGAACACAAATGCATTGTGTTTTCCTGCAAACAATCTGTATTCAAATGCAAAGTTGTTCATTGCCTATTATACTTTATTGAGAGCTAAAAGGAGTGCAGTGCTGGGTCCTTTTGCACTAATTTTGGTGGTGTATGCATACATGTATTGTTTGGCAGAAAGAAATGCGTGTGACCTTTGCATACCTCAGTATTTATTGCATTTGTTTGCATAATTCTGTGCTTACTGTCCTCTAAATGGGCAATGAGAGGCTTGCTCCAGATATCACTTTATCTACATGTTACATTTGGGAAGACATGAATGAGCAAACTAAAACCTCTTAAATGTTCATTTTATAGCATCACAGTGACAAACCATTCATTTAGAGCATTTGCAGCAGGATGTCTTATTGACATCACACTCAAAATCACAGGCATAATGACTTTTTTTTTTATTACCCCGTGATGTATTCAACTTGGTTTAAACATGGTTAAATCTAATCCATATATCATGCTCTGTGTGGCAAGCTTTCTACTTCCTTCATTCGTCCCCTGTTGTTTGAGAATGTTCTGTCAAATGCAGTCAATATGACGACATTTAAAATAAAATTCGACTCTTGCAGCCACACATTCATCAACTGTGACTATTATGTTTTTAATCAAGAATGAATAATCACATAAACACAGTGAAAAGCTACTAAAACAGAAATGACTGCAATGACTTTGATCACAAAGTACAAACCCAGCATTCAACGGTCCTGTCTACACCTTCAAGCATGTGTCCTGAATCTTGATGTTGCCCATATAAAAGAACTAAGCGTTTGTGATCAGAATGCATTTAAACCGGACTGCCCTGCCATACACGCTCACAGTGATGGCCGGTTCAAACCAGACACTGCCTACGCACTCATGTCTGATTCAGGACTGAATTAGAATGACTTCCAGTCAAATTCCTGAATTTAAATTTATGCAGCAAATGCAATTAAAAAAAAAGTTTAAGGAAGCAGAATTAAAAAGGAACAGATAGACAGACAGATATCCTACTGTCCTCCACAGTGACTCTCAGATTACTTACAAATTGTGCAGTAATCTGTTACTGATTCCAAATTAAATGACAAAAATTGTAGTTAATAATGTAATCCATTACATCAGGTAATCAATAAAAATTGTTTTGTATTTGAGAAATATTTAAAAAAAGCTTGAGCCGTTTATTGAAGTGCATGAATCACAAAACAATGTATTGAGTCAGGTCAAATTTGGGTTTCAAAAATGAACAAAAAGAAACAAGTTCTCTTGAAACGAATCCATCTTTTGTTCTTTTGAGAGATGAAGGCTACTCTATACATTACTGTTTTGAAAGAATAAAGACAACTGGATCTAAGCAGGACAGAAAGAGAAGTGGACGGCCCAGATGCACAACAACTAGAGAACAACTACATCAGAGTCTCTAGTTTTAGAAACAGACTGTGCTTTTAGGCATACTTTCAAAGAAAGACAACATCTGATACTCACGAATAAGGGTAGAACGGGCAAAAGAACAAAGATGAGATGGTAAAGCATTAGAAAAAAAAGCATTAGGCTATATGTGTGGATGAAAGATTTTGGACTTAAGTTTGAGGTGTTGAGCTGTCGTGGGAACAGTTTGATCAGTTTAATCCTATATACTTTAAAAGTGCTTCAGCAAAGATTGAATGAAACCTGCTGAGCAAAGCTAAAAAAAATAAAACGATATTTATTTGAAACATAACATAAATGCCTTTACTGTAATAATAGATCGATTCTTATTAACAAAATACGGAGACTATATTTTTAAAATCGAAATTTCTGATGATATGAACAAACCATTTTGTTTTTCCACATCGTCCAATCTTTCAAAGACAACAGGCTTTTGCTTTATTGCTGTGCACTTGCCCATTCTGCCATGATCATTGTGCTGTTAGTTACTGCATGATCAACGCATCATATTAAAGGGATAGTTCACCCAACAATGAAAATTACCCCACGATTTACTCACCCTACACTGTAAAAAACAATTTGTTGAGTTAACTTAAAATAATTTGTAACCTGGCTGCCTTAAAATTTTAAATTCAGTCAACTCAAAAAAAGTTTATTCAACTTGAAATGTTACATTATACTAAGTGACAACTTAGATATTTGAGTTGAATCAACTTAAAATTTTAAGGCAGCTGGGTTACCCATCTGTTAAGTTTAGCAAACACAAATATCTAAGTTGTTAATTAGTACAACTTAACATTTCAAGTTGACTAAACTTATTTGAGTTGACTGAACTTCAAATTTTAAGGCAGCAGGGTAACAAATTATTTTAAGCTGACTCAACAAATTGTGTTTTTTTTTTACTGTGTAGGTGTATATGACTTTCTTCTTTTAGACGAATACAATCAAAGTTATATTAATAATGTTGTGGCTCTTCCAAACTTTATAAAAGCAGTGAATGGCTGTTGAGATTTTGAAGTCCAATAAAGTGCATCCATCCATCATAAAAACTGCTCCACACTGCGCCAAGGGGTTAATGAAGACCCTCTGAAGCAAACAATGCATTTATGTAAGAAAAATGTCCATACTTAAAACTTTATAAACAGTAATCTCTATAGCTTCCGCTAACTGTCATATGTACATTCATGAGAGAGTGGCGTTCCAGCAGTTGTAGATGTAGCGTAAGCTCCAGTGAAAATATGCTAGTCTTGTAAAAAATTTTTTTTTTTTTTTTTTTTCACAGGAAGGGAAAACCAGTCCACTATTAGCTTATATCAAAATGTAAGCCAGCAATATAATCATTGTTAAACAATAGTTGACTTAAATAAAACAACCCAGCATGTTGGGTAAAACATTTAACCCAGCCAGTTGGGTCAAAATAACCCAGCATTGTGTTCTGTCCAATATTTACTCAGCACTGAATAACCAAATAACCCAAGTTGTGTTGTTGTTCTTACACAAACACATCGATTCACTTCAGATGGCCTTTATTAACCCCCTGGAACCATGTGGAGCACTTTTTATGATGGATTTATGCACTTTATTTATAACCTCTGTATAAAACTACTGATACCTTAGGTATTTAAATGTAGCATTAAATACATAACAGACAATGTAAAAGTCATGCGATTTTCAAAGGGATGAGACCTTTCATTTAGGTTTGTACAACTGGCACATTACTGACATTTGTCTTAATACTAAAAGCCCATCCGACCAAACTAACTCAAACATAATGCTTTCCCTTCAGCTCAGGTGAAGCATTAATAAAATGAATGTGCTTTTCACATGTAGCAGTAAGATTTATATAGACAGGATCTCAGCGCTGACAAGATTAGACAGATCATGCTGCTATTTAAGATCAGTAATGGTAGAAACAGGATGGAGGTGTTGACTGACAACAAGAGCGATCGTTCCTCTCTACAACATCATCATTTGCTCGCAAATCGATAAGGCTGTGTATTTGTATGTGTGCGTTTCTGTGCACAGATTATTTATTTCCGAGTAAACAGAAGAAAAGGGGAAGTGTAGGGAGTGCGAGACCTCAGACATCAAAGCATATTTAAAGCGATGAGTTTCTCGATAATTAAATCAAGGCTAGTGGCAGCATGGGAAGAGACCTCTCACGCAAGAGTCACTGCCTATTTACTGCCTATTAGTAACCATAGATCACCCAGAGTCTCCTGTTGACTCACATACATTAACACACACATTCTCACCGTATTTATGGCCCAATAAATGATCCTGCAGATTGGAAGAACGCCAGAGCAGATATTCTGTATTCTTCAAATGTTTAACACGTCCCAACTGCCAGTGCTGTTTTCATCTCTCCATGAAATATGACTGGTTCCCTGATTGTGATGAGAGTTTATTTCCAAACACCTTCCTGTGTTCTTTCACACACTGTGTTTCCACTGGCATATTCAGAGATTTACTACTAACAAAAGACGACTGTTATGTGACTGGGTCTTTCTTTCTTGGTTTCTTTTTAAGAAAGAAAAAATTAAAGAAATCCCCCTAAAGAGATATAAGACTACAGTTGATGTGTTATTTCCCTTGATATGTATAATGCTTTGATATTTATAATAATTTCTCTTCACTGCACGTCTGAATCCATCTGATCTGGTCTCTGCTTTCACAAGAAAGAGGACCTTGGATTCTGTGTGCTATCGTGACATAACTGATAGGGCTGTCAACCAACTCATATTGAATTATATAATATGCAAATTAATATCACTCATGCATATTGCATATAGCAATATTTGGTAAGAAAAGCTCTTAAAATGAATAACATTCTAATAGATTATTGTGGAATTACAAAAGAGTGTTTTAAAGTTTTTAAGTTAATATATATATTTTTATTTTTAAAGCACTACTGAACTACTTCTCATTTGGGCCTGTAAGATTTTTAGATATTTATTTATTTTATTTTATAGTTTTATTTAGCAAGAACATATTTATTTGTTTAAAAGTAACAATAAAGACATTCTTTCTTTAAATAAAATAAATGCTTTAGCTTCGAATTTTCTTTACATTAAAGAATGCTGCAAAAAAATGCACCACATTTTTCAAAACAATATTAAGCAGCATGACTGTTTTCAACACTGATAATATGAAATGTCTCTTGAACACCAAATCAGCATATTAGAATGATTTCTGAAGCATCATGTGACACAAGACTGGGGAAATTCTGTTTAAAATTCAGCTTTAGCATCACAAAATACATTACATTTTATAATATATTAAAACAGAAAACAGTTATTTTAAATTGTAATAACATTTTACAATAATTGTCACAGTACACTGTTTCAGAAAGCACGCAGGAGGCACAAATAAATGTAAACAGTCAATGAATGAAACACTGGGGTAATCCACACAATAGGCAATAGAACAAACACACGTATGTAACTGGTAGACCTGACAGGGGAGAATTGAACAGCAACATAAATACAAGGGTTAACTGGGGAAACACAGGTGCAATGGATAGTAGAAGCGCTGTAGAAACAACAACAGAGGGAAGCATGAGTGGAAATTTGGGCGGAGGCTTGGGAGGAGGATGGATACCCGGGAGGAGGACGACGAACAGAGTCCAGGGTGGAGACGATGAAGGAAGGAGCCAAGGAGGAAACAGGAGGAACCAGGGTGGACCAGACGGAAGGAGGAGTCAGGGAGAAGATAGGAGGGACATGGAGCAAGAGGAGCCAGGTGGGACCCAGACCACAGGCATGATGAGGGAGGGAGGAGCCATGGAGGAGGAAGGGCTGAGGACTCCAGGAGGGCGGCCGACGGTGGTGGAGTAGGTGGTGGAGGAGCCCGAGACAGAGAGCCAAAGAGCCAGGGTGATGAGGAGGATTCAGAGGGTCAAGCTGGAGCTGATGGCAAAAGCGACTGACACAGAGGCGTGGATCCGGGAGGCCATGGTGAAGCCGAAGCAACAGAGGACCAAGGTGGAGTCGGAGGGTTGGAGGATCCTGAAGGAGCCGGAGGGACAGAGGGACGAGGTGAAGCCGGAGAAGTGGAGTCCCGAGGCGCAGGATGGTCGAAGACAGACCAAGGCATAGCTGGAGGGATGAGGTAGCCTGGTGGAGCTAGTGGACTGCTGGGCCATGGCAGAGAGTAGGGAGCTAGGAGCCATGGTGGAGCCGCTGAGTCTACTGGGAGACAGGGGATCCTCCAGCCGTAACATCGATGGAGACTGGCAGGCCCGCGGCAAGCCCACTGGACAGATGGTGGGCTGAGGGTGAGCAGAGGGGCTGGCCAGACCACAGCGGAGGAGGAGGGAGGAGCGGGTGGGAGAGCCTCCGGGCTCTTAGGGATTCCCTTAGGAACAGAGTGTCTCTTTGGGTTGGACTTGGAAACAGGAGCCCTCTCTGGGCTGAACTTGGGAACAGAGTGTTTCTCAGGGCTTGACTTGGAAACAGGAGCCCTTTCTGGGCTTAACTTGGGAACAGGAGCCCTCTCTGGGCTAAACTCTGAAATGGGAGCCCCCTCTAGGCTGGATGTGGGAACAGGGGTGACAGAGTGCTCCAAAGAAGGAGGGAGGAGAGGGGACAGGTCAGCAAGTCTATGAGGTCACCCTCAGGCATGTTGCAGTGGGCAGAGCTACCCTCCGCGATCTCATTGGCCACAGCTTTCTCCCTCGTGGTGGGCGTGGTTACAGGCTCACTTACCTGGTCCAACGGCACACGTAGCTTTGGCTCAGTGGCGATCCTCAGCTCTGTCGCTCCTTGCAGCTGGCTCTGGCTCTCCGTCATTGGTGGGCTCCGCACTGTGGGGAAATGGTGGACTGGGCAGTGGGTCGGGAGTGGAACTGGTGAGTTTCTCCAGGAAACAGGCAGGGAACAGAGATTGATTTCTCGCCAGTGTCCACTCCATAAAGGTGGCAAAATTGGCTCGAGGACCAGCGCGTCGTCCGGGTAGGTGGTGAGGCTTGAGAAGACCAGGAACAGTCTGGTGTGGCCCTCGAGTGATTTCTCCCTCTGCTCCAGATGTAGGAGAATGTATTCCGGGCGAAGGAGGGGATCAATGAGGGGAACACTACGGAAACAAAAACTGAGGGTAGACATGGAGTTAACTGTTTTAGGTTGGGTTTTCTGTCACAGGAAGCTGGCAGGAGGCACGAATAAACATTTTTTACATTTTAGTGAGTGTGTTAAATTAACAACGTTTATTTAGAATTCAGAGAATAAGAATAAGAATTGAAGTCTAGGACTTTCTGTTTCCATATGACAATCCAAATCTCTTCTTTATCCTGAAATATCTTCTGCCAAGAAATGTCAAAGTGTGTCAATGCATCTTATATAGAGATTTGTGGATTTGCGATTTGTTACTTCATGTAAATGTGACCTATATTGCATGTGTTCATCTGGCAGCTGCTACAGGCTCCTGCAGAGCTTCCACACCTATGTTCAGTTCCTCACACTTACAGTACATACACTTACACCAAATGTGTAACGGTAAAAAGCTCTTTACCCAGCAATTTTTCTTAAGCTCTTCATCACCCAACAGCACACAATATAATCAAAGCTACGTATCTTACAATCAGTACATTAAATTCTACAGTTATTGATTTAAAAAGTTAAGATAACAGTTGGGGTTTTGCAGATACAATCAGTCAGATGTATCTGGAAGCATATTGATAATGGAGTTCACACCAGGAGCATGTCATTTAATTATACTCATTCAGTATGGGGCCAGACGGCCTCTCTGCAGCCTTAACCACAGACAGAGAAGAGAAAGGGAGGAATTCAGTCAAGGCAATAACAGAAAGTACAACCCTATATTCTAAAAAAAAAAATAAAGAGGTTTTTTTTTTAAACAAGAAGGGCTTTATATCCGAAAGTCTCAGAGAAATTTTCTAGTTAAAACCACCTTTATAAACACAGTTCTGACTGGATGAGCAACATTCAAACGCACGATAAAACAGTCAGTGCACACCTCAAAGGAATTTAATATTTAAAGCACCAAGTTCCTACCAAGTTTACGGCCTAAAGTTAGGTTATTGAATATTTATGTCATTTTTATTGATGCTGCTGCTTATTTCTGAAAGCAATACATCAAGCAAGGCCATGCATTACAGTGAATATACCATAAGTTTAAGTATAATCGGTTAAAGTTTTTTTTTTTTGCTAACAATACCACTATTTTAGCCCTGGTAAAGTCACTTTAATGCATGGCCTCCTGGGGCTTATTGCTTTAATGTACTGCTACTTTGCTAGAACTCAGAAACCAACAAGCTGAAAAACTTATAATGTGACATCAAGAACCACCAAGATATTATAGAATCTCACAAAAACTTGTTCACCCTAATTCACACCACAATTCAACCGGTAACACTTTACAAAAAGGTTCATTAGGTAACATTAATTAACTACATTAGTTAACATGAAATAAGAATGAGCAATAGTTAATGTTCATTTCAGCATTTACTAATTCATTAAAATCTCATGTTGTGTTTGTTAACATTAGTTAATGCACTGTGAACTAACATGAACAGCAGTTTTTTTTATTATTATTAACTAAAGTTAACAAAGAATGATAAATAATGTAATAAATGTATTGTTCATTGATCATTCATGTTATTTAATTCATTAAATAATGTTAACAGATGACATCTTATTGTAAAACATTACCATTTAAATCAGAATTTCCTTTGTTTTGCTTCATGCTTCATTTTCAGTGACAAAATAATGTTTTTCTTCTTTTAGGGAAATTTCTGACAATATTTCATGGCATCTACCCATGCTGAACAGGTGCATTATATTTCACTATGTATTTTGCCAATATAATTCACGCAAGGTCCCAAGAAAATGTTTTGTTGTGTTTCTTAGTAAGACATTTTATAATAGGTGTGTAAATGTATATTGTCCTGATACACTGGTGAATGCACGTCAAAGCATGACATAGAAATTAAGAAACTGTTGAATAAAGTTGTTATTTTTGTTTTTGTGCAGCTTCATAAAATTAAGGTTGAACCACTGATGTCGCATAGACTATTTGAATAATGTCCTTACTACCTTTCTGGGCCTTGAAAGTGTCATTGCTCTTGCATGAAGGTTGCATTGCTGTCTATGCAGGGCCAGAAAGCTCTCAGATTTAATAAAAAATATTTTAATTTGTGTTCAGAGAATGAACGAAGGTCTTATAGGTTTGGAACAACATGAGGGTCAGTAATTAATGACAGAATTGTCATGTTAAGACCAGGTGTAAATGGTCATGCTGACCACTTGTGATCTGATCAACTGTAAACAGGGCCTAACTTTCCCTAGATCACTGTTTCAAACCCTGAAGTTTTCAGTAACTTTGTTGATCATTCAGTAGCCTATGTGAGGCTGAGCCTCTAATACTACTTCCAGACAAGTGCTTCCAAGATGGGAAGTGAAGTCCATGCTGGTTCATCTAGTTCAGCTGACCTCTCTCACAACAGAGGCAACACAGAGATCTGAAATACTGATCAGAAAATGATACTTAATGGCTATGATCAAAAACAACATACAGGACTAATCCTCTTTGGGAAAGCACTCACTCTAGAAATAAAACTAATCCAAGCTAAAGATAGACAGCCATTAGATCAAACATAAGGGCAAATAGTCTCTTTGAGAGTAAACAAGGATTAAGTGTAAACATTTAGGGCAGAAACAAATACTGTAGTTTACACAAGTATGCAAACACAAATGCCTAATATATTCAAAGCTAATAAATTAATAAATAAAACGAATGATAATGAGCGGCTTCAAAGCACTAGGTTCTAATAAGTTCTTCAGCTTCTAAGACAGAATTTCTCCTTAAAATAAATCTGTTCATCTGTTTTGGTGACCGCTAAATATCACCGGCTATTGCTGCAGTCTGCCAGACTGTACCAAATGAAATACATTGATGCATGAAAGCAGCCAAATAGAAACACAACTCAAACGCAACACAAGCTTCAGCCCCCAGACAGTACAGCATTCAAACACATCCTACACGCAAACTAACACTTAACACAGAGCTGATCAACAGACGTGAAACGCCGTATTAACATGCTTACCTTCTGTCTACTTCAACAGATTCTTGAATGTGGAACAGATTTTTCTCTGGCTGATGCACTCTTGCAAACAAATAAATTGGCTTTTTTATTTGTACTTTACACTGGTCGCATAAAGCAGGTATTTGCTTTTGAGTGCTACCGCCAAGGACGGCGTGAAGTTTTGCGATAAAAACGTGATGAAGGAAGGTAATGAAAGCAGAATTTCATTAAATCTACCCCCATTTTTCATGTAGGGAAAAAAAGAGAGAGAGAGAATAAATTAGAGTGTGAAGAAGATGCTCTTAGCTGGAAAGATTAAAACTACGGGGTGGCTTTATGTAGCTTGATTTGCCCTTTCTTTTTCTCCTCTTTTAGCATTGTTGAAGAGTCACTTAAGAGTCCAGTGACAAGAGAAAGCCAATGTCCTTGCATTTCATTTTCCTGAACAGTACTGCCTCAATCTGGTATGATCTGCAAAACACTCCGAGGAAATAAACAAGTTTTATTTATTTATGCGTTTTCAAGACCAAATCTGAAGAGCCGTGTTAACGTCGGCTGATGAAATGGCAGAGTCGCTGTGATGCTGACGTTTAGCGGACAGATGAAAATTGAGTCGAACACTCTTGGCGATGGGGGTCTTACTGGTGATCGGAGGGAAGAGATTGAGGTTTAAACACTAAGATATATGACCTGCACTTAAGAAATTCAGCAGGCTCTTTCATCTGAAACTTAAATGAGGGCAGTGCAATAAATGTAACATGAGATGCAGAATGCTGTGTACTCAGTGTGTTCTCTCTGTTGCTGTTTCTTTATTGTGTTTCCATCTGTTGTATATTTTAATCTCTTTTATCTATTCATCATCTCTTTAATGTCTTGGTGGGAATTGTGAGAAACTGAAAAATGTAAATACTAAATTGCATTTAGCTTTTGTGTCAGAAGAGTGTTAACTAGCCCAGCAACACAATAGCTTATGCAACTTCCTTTTGGACTTCATGTATGAAATAAAATTCGTCAATTCAGAGAATCTTTATTATAGCACTCCAACAGTGCCTTACAAACCCCCCACTGAGGCAGAAGTGGTAACAAAAATTCCCTGAAATGTTTAAGTTAGAGACAGCCTTTTATTTTTTAAGTGTCTGATAATCATGCAAATTTAATTATCATTTTTTTCCGTTTTGACAATGTAATAACTACAGGATGATAAGACTAATTAAAAAAAATGCATTATGCCTACTAATTATGAATACTACCATTTCTACTACTACTGCAAGTAATAGTAATAAATATTTATGTACAAACAAATTAATAATTCAAATGAATAACGAAAGAGCTTGTTGGGTTTTATTAACCCATTTGCTGGGTTGTTTTTTAAAATAGAGCCCAGTCAGTCAACCAGGTTTTTAATTTTAAATAATAAAAATGCACTCTAAAATCTGTTTTTTATATATAAGACAGCTCATATAGGGTACAACTGGGCTAAAGGCTAAAATCATTAAGAAGACCTTTGTCTCAAAACATATGCATTCATTTTAGCGATTCTTATTTGCTACTTAAATGTACAACATTTTTAAAAACATCAAATATTAGATCAAGTAAGCACAGAATCAACTTTGCGCTGCAGCCCACGATTGCGTCAAGGATCAGACAAATTTGCATGTGCATCTTGAAAAGTGAATGTTTTGGAAAGTGCTACGCCACGTTTTTGTGCCATCCAGTGGTTTAGAGGAAAATAATATCAAAGGCGCCTTTAGCTCCATTGTACCGAATTGTAAGAACCCAGCATTTAGGTTAAAAAAAAAGAAACTCAGCATTTTGTAGGGTGCAGTAAAAACTACCCAGCATCTGGATAAAAGTATTAAAAATAACCCAATAAAATGACCCAACAGGCTGAACCCAGCATTTGAGTTAAAAAAATAACCAGCATATATTGTGTATAAACTCACAATTCTGAGAAAAAAAATGTCAGAACTGCAAAAGAGAAACTCACAATTAAGTTTTTACTTACACTCTAAAAAATGCTGGGCAGTTTTTTTTTTTAAACCCAAATGCTGGGTTCAACCCGTTGGGTCATTTTATTTTATTTTTTTACATTTTTTTTTTAACCCAGATGCTGGGTTATTTTTTTTAACCCAAATGCTGGGTTCAACTTAAAGCTGGGTTATTTCTTTCCTACAAAACTGCTGGGATGAGCCTGTCTCTGATGAAGCAACCCAGCTGCTGAATTACATTTTGAAACCTCTACAGGAGAGAGCAGTTCTCAGCACCGCCAATTCGGTGCGCTTCTTTAGCGAAAAAAAGTTTTTTTTTCCTTTTTGGTTAATTTATTAAGTCTTTTCTGTGGTGTAAATTGTTATTTTACGCAACACAACATTTAAGGATGAGATGTCAGTCAGCTGTGTTATCATCACTTCGCATGATGGAAACGCCTTTTGCCCTGCATAAAATAAATGGATTTTATTTGTTATTGTACTGAGTTTAATTTAATGCTGAAATATGTTCTTTAATGTCAGTACCGTTTGTTTACGGGGAGGTTTTGGAGGCTTAGATTTCGGCGACACACTGGCATGAGAATTAGAGCTATTTTGGTGAAAAGCGATTATAAAGAACGGTACACAAAAAATTGAAATGCTACTTTAAGTCTAAAATGCTTGTTAAATGAGTTTAAATGTATGCAATATTGTAAACTATGCCGTATTCACCCAAATAAATTCAATTTGTCTTGCATTTTGTCCATGTGTTTAATAATAAATGTTCATCTTTTGATTATTGCTGTTGCTGTTGTAGTAATTCTGTGTGTTTTTTTGTAAATTTCAGTCCATTTTAAGCCAGCAAAATAATAATTTTGAACAATAGTTGACTTAAATCAAATAACACAGCATGTTTGGTAAAAACATTTAAACCAACCAGCTGGGTCAAAATAACACAGCATGTGTTCTGTCCAATATTTACCCAGCGTTGGGTTGCCAAATAACCCAATAAGTTCCGGTCCATTTTAAGCCAGCAAAATAATCATTTTAAATAATAGTTGATTTAAATTAAATAATCCAGCATGTTTGGTAAAAACATTTAACCCAACCAGCTGGGTCAAAATAACCCAGCATGTGTTCTGTCCAATATTTACCCAGCGTTGGGTTGCCAAATAACCCAAGTTGGGTTGTTTTTAACCCAGCATTTTTTAGAGTGTAGTAATTGCAAGATATAAACTCACAATTATGAGTTACAACATAATTCTGAGGATAAAAAGTGTGAAGTGTGATACATAATACAGAAAAAATAATAAATAAATAAATAACAATAATAGTTGCTTTTACTCTCATGGTAAACAGCAAAGAAGTACTTCTACAGAAGCACACACACAACATCTTTGTTCATGAAAAAATAAAATAACAGCTTTCATAGTCTGCCTGATAATAGACAAACAGTTTCTGAGTAATCTATAATTCCTATAACAGCCTTCGAGATCCATATGAACATTTCATGAATCATTCATTTGAATGTTTAAATATATAATTTTGTAGTCTGAGGGAAGAAATGTAATGCATTTTTACACAGGAGGCCATTTTCAATTCAAATAGAACATAGATGTTACAGCAGCTATAAACACTCACTTGTGCATGTGCAAAACCTCCCAAGAATAAATCTAAATTCCCTCATAAACAACTTTGAGGACACAAGGTCAACAAAAACTTTTGAGTGACGAAATAAACCAATCTTTATATATAGATCCACAAATATACCTTTCAATTCTCAGAGGGGCGAATCTCACATAAAACTTGTCAACACTTCAAGTATATGGCGGGGGGGTAACTATTTTTTTGACATATCAATCCTATAATTCAGTTTTTACTCTAGGGGCGACTCCATCTCCCACAACTATGAGGCATAGCATGCATTAAATGAATGACTGATTAGCATCGGCAGCATGCAGATGAGCAGAAGCTGCTCTGAGACTCAACTGGGCCAGCAGGCAGATGTTTCGAGGAATCAACCATTTCCTCTACATCTCCCCTGCAAGGAGGCAGAAAGACAAGTGCCAAGGCCTGATTTGTACAGGACTGTAATACTATTTTGATTCATTTCTCTGAGCTTGTGGGTTCATGAGTTTTTGACTAGCTAATCCATTTTTGGAGATAACACATGTATGTTATGGTGTATTTTGCGCTATTGATTTATGACTCAGTGCCTGTCTTAGTATTTTCCCTAAGCAGATATTTGATGTCTCCATTCTGTGTCAGTTATTAAACAAATAGCTGTCAAAAGAGCTTCAAGAAGGCAACGACAGAGATCTCAGAGGAAGCAGAGCATTTGTACTCCTGTGAGCTTTCAGCTGAAATAAAACTGTGACTAGATGTGTATACTATGTGTTTAGATGTTTAGCTAATTACTACAATTAATTCCACTGAGTCCCAGTTACACAACTAAGAAACAGTATTCACTAAAAAAAGCAAACAGCTAGTCCTCAATTTCAACCACATTTGCTAAATGGCAACAATGTGAATTGTGCATTATTCATACAAAAATGGGAACTCGTTTAGCCATACATATAGAAGAAAATACTGTTATACACATATGAGTTCACAAATAACCTGATTTCATTTTTCAAATGAAATATTTTGAGATGTGCAGTATTTCGACAGTGCATATAGGCAGATAACAACTTTCCCTTCATCACAATTTATTATGCAGTGTATTTGCACTGCTTAAATCCCCTTTTTTTAACAGCATAAAGATAGCATAAAAACTTGGATGAGTACTTGGATTCCAGAGACCTGGATAAACACACCACTCACTTTTGCAGTATTAAAGATCTCCTTAGGTATAAAATCAAAGGATTCTACTTTACTGTAGTGCTTTAAGAACCACTTGGCGATGCAGTTTGTTCCTCTTTAACCAGAAAGTACAAAACAGCACATATTAGGAGAAGTTTGATGTGATTCAAAGGTCAAATGGAATATTTAAGTAACTGGTCCTAGGGGTCATTTATAAGACGCATGTATGCTCAGATTTGATCCTGAATTCATAAATCTAATGTTAAATGTGAAGAACAAACTGCAATGCATAAAGGCAAAACTTAAGTGAAGTGTTCAAGTGTACAAAACTTAAGTGTACTTAATTAATTTATGATGGACCATGTGCACAAAAATGTTTTGTTAAGTCAGAAATTAATTACACCTTATTTTGAATTTATTTATATAATTTAGTTCATATCTTGCTGACTTTATAACATGCAATTTTGAGTTAAGTCAGAATTGTGAGATAGAAACTTGCAATTGTGAGTTATAAATTCACAAATGTGAGTTATAAATTCAGAATTGCGAGATATGAATTTGCAATTGTGAGTTATAAAGTCAGATTTTTTTCTTGCAAATGCAAGTATATTTTGCAATTCTGACTTTTTTCTTGCAGTTGTAAATTTCTGAGATTGTAAGAATTATAAAGTCCAATTTTGAGGAGAAAAAATAACTCACAATTGCGTGATATAAAGTCAGTATTTCAAGATATAAATTTGCAGTTCTGAGAAAAAAGTCATAAATGTGAAATATAAAAAGTCAGAATTGCGAGTTTATTTCTCAGATTTACGAGTTTGTCTCACAATACTAACTTTATAACACACAATTGCAAGTTAAGTCAAAATTGTGAGAAAGAAACTTGCAATTGCGAGTTGTAAAGTCAGAATTGTGAGACATACACTTGCAATTCTGAGAAATTAAGTCAGAATTGAGTGATATAAACTTGCAATTGCCTGTAATAAAGTTAGTATTGCGAAACAAACTTGTAAACTTCTGAGAAATAAACTCTCAATTCTAACTTTTTTTATTGCGAGTTTATATCTCGCATTTGTGACTTTTTTCTCAGAATTGTGAGTTTATATCTTGCAATACTGACTTTTTAACACAGAATTGTGAGTCAAGTCATAATTATGAGATATAAACTCATAATTCTGAGAATATCAGTCTTTTTTCCCTGCAAAATTGGACTTTATAACTCGCCGTTGCAAGTTTCTATCTCACAATTCTGAGAAAAAGTCACAACTGCAAGAACAACCGCGAAGTCAGAATTGCGAGATATAGGCCCGGTTTCACAGATGGGGCTTAGACTAAGCCAGGACATGGATCAATTAGGACTTAAGTAATTTTTATAAACGTGCTTAGAAAAAAACATTACTGGTGTGCATTCTGAGACAAAACAAAGACACTGATATATTTTAAGATCAGTCAGTTCAAGTTTCTTTTTGTTGAAACATCTAAGACTTACATTTTAGTCTAGGACTAGGCTTAAGCCTTGTCTGTGAAACCAGGGGATAAACTCACATTTGCAAGAAAAAATTGTGAATTGTGACTTTATATTTCGCAATTATGACTTTATAACTCGCAATAACAAGTTTATACCTTGCAATTCTGAATTTAATACTCGCATTTGCAAGTTTATATCTCACAATTCTGAGGAAAAAGTCAGAATTGCAAGTTTGTATCATGCAATTCTGAGGAAAAAAGTCAGAAATGTGAGATAAGTCGCAATAAAAAATTTAAAAAATGTAATTCAGTGGTGGAAATGGGCTTCCATAGATTATTTATATGGCATTCATATATTAATCATCTCTGTTTAATAAGCAAGGGGGTAAAAAACAAGATGCATCAAGAATCAGAGTTAAACCTCATGAAATGAAACCCAGGTTACATCAAACAATGTAAGACAAATACTGGAAGAACAAGAGGGTTATACATACTCAGAGAACTAATTAACACACATGAAACACTGGAATACAATCAAGGATGGATCAAGGAACACAAACAAGAACTGCAAACCAAGAACTTCAAAATAAAAGCCTGACAAGAACAAGATCACAAAGCACTAGATTAAAAAATAATAATAAAAAAAATGCAACAAATGTGTCTGTAGGAGCAACATCCTTTATGAAACTCTCTCTTACTCTTGGTGTGCTTGAAAACATGATTTGAAGCCTCCAAACACAAAGTCTATTGTAGCCTATACATCATAATAAATTCATCTGTCATGTTTTGTTTCTTTTATGGCTAACAATTTAGACAGAAATATGGCAAGCCTAATGAAAGTGTCCAGGTACCCTAAATTCAATTTGTTTACAATCACAGTTATAAGCATCTGCCGGTATCCCCATATGTCTGTCTCTTTCTCTGTGAGTGATCTCCAAGATGTCTATGCTATATTGCATTTCTTTTTTCTTTTGATTCACCTACTGCTTTCACTTCCACAATGTTAAAGTTATGTTTGATGACTAAACACAACGCTGGTAGGGGAGAAAAGTGGAAACCTTGCATATTACAGGGTTTATGCAACCTCTACGACAGTATACTCCTGTCAAGCATCTGCTAAAAAAAACAGTAGATCAACTTTCACTTCAACACTGTGCATATATTGTTGCAAAGACAGTTGTAATCAACCTCCCCCGGCATGATGGAGGCACATAATCTTCCAGGAGATGATTGCCACTCTTTTACACAAATATATGATGCATTTTGTTTTCTTTCTTTCTTTTTTTTTTTTTTTTACTGAATAAATATCTTTGTTAGGTTTTTCCCCCTGCTGTTCCTGTGGTGTTACAGTTAAAACTGAAGACTAAAGTGATTTTTACATTGCTGACTCACAAATTCTAGCAGGTGTTAAAATATTCTCTCTTCTCCAGCTTAATATGCAGAGACAACTATAAGTAAGCAATTTGTAGGGTTATTCCCTCAAAAGCACACACTGTGGTTCTGAAGCACTAGGAAACCTTGCTTAGTTTGTTTAAACATCCTGACACCATAACCAAAAGAATGTAACAATCTGAAGAATCGTTTCTGGAAGAATAAACGTTTCAATCTGTACACTGAGGACTTAATTTTTTTTTTACTAACTTATAAACCTTCAAAAACAGACTTACTATGAGTTACAAGGTTTTAAATCAGTGGTATATGCTCTGTTAAAGCCACAAGGCCACATTATTTCAACTTATTTTTTTAAATAATTGTGTTTAACAGCAAAATACTTGGTGAAAAACTACAAATACCCATAATTCTGGAAAAAAACAAAAAACAAAACGACAATAAAATCCACTAGAGAATCAAAACAAACAAGACGCTTCAAAAAACTCTTTAGTGCTCACCCACTCCCATAATGCACTGCAAATAATGTAATACAACCAGTTTTCTGACCCTCTTAAAAATATAAGTAATAATATACAATTGATGTCGAAAGTTTACATACACCTTGCAAAATCTGCAAAATGTTAATTATTTTACTAAAATAAGAGATGCATGTTTTTTTTTAAATCTGAAGATCAGGGTAAATTTTATTTTGTCTTCTGGGAGACATTTAAGTATCTTCTGTAGTTTCTGAAGGGCAGTACTAAATGGTAAAAAATTATTTTAGGCAAAATAATATAATAAATATAGATATTTAGGCAAAATAAGAACAACGTACACATCTTCATTCTATTCAAAAGTTTACACCCCTGGCTCTTAATGCAGTTTTCCTTTCTGGAGCATCAGTGAGCGTTTGAACCTTCTGCAATAGTTGCATATGAGTCCCTCAGTTGTCCTCAGTGTGAAAAGATGGATCTCAAAACCATACTGTCAATTGGAAAGGGTCCAAATACACAAAAATGCTGAAAAACCAAAGAATCTGTGGGACCTGAAGGACTTTTCTGAAGAACAGCAGGCAGTTTAACTGTTCAGGACAAACAAGGGACTCATAAACAACTATCACTAAACAAAAACAAAACAAAAAACAGCTGTGGATCATTCAGGTAACAACACAGTATTAAGAACTGAGTGTATGTAAACTTTTCAGGATTATTTTCTCTTGTGAATGTGGACTATATGTAACCATATTTTATGAGAAATATCTTATTCAGGTCAGTACTAAAAAAAAAATAAATAAATAACATGCATTTTGTATGATCCCTTTTATTTTGTATGTAAACTTTCAACCTCAACTGTATATCATTATTTATATTTTTAAGAGGGTCAGAAGCGGCTCTATTACATTATTGCAGTGCATTATGGGAGTAGGTGAGCACTAAAGAGTTATTTTGAAGCGACTACAAACAAAAATTGGGTTAAATACAACCCAGTGCCGAGTGAGTTTTTTTTGACCCAGCGGTTGGTTTAAATGTTTAACCCAACCTTCTGGGTTGTTTTATTGCACTCAACTGTGGTTTAAAAATTACTATATGGCTGACTTAAAATGAACCCATAATATTGTGCATATTGTTGTGATTCTGAACCACAAAACCAGCCTTAAGTAGCATGGGTATTTTTTTGGCAGTAGCTAAAAATACATTGTACAGTATGAGTCAAAATGATCGATTTTACTTTTATGCCAGAAATCATTAGAATATTAAGTAAAGATCATATTCCATGAGGATATTTTGTAAATTTACTACCGTAAATATATCAAAACTTAATTTTTGATTAGTAACATGCATTGTTAAGAACTTCATTTGGACAAATTCAAAGGCAATTTTCTCAGTATTTTGATTTTTTTTTGCACCCTCAAATTTCAGATATTTAAATAATTGTATCTTGGCCAAATATTTCAGATGATGTATAAAACCCAGTTTCTTAAAACTGACCCTTATGACTGATTTTGTGGTCCAGGGTCACATATAACGAACATATTTAAATCAATAGATTTATATTTAGCAGTCATTTTGATTTTATGTCATTCACAATCACATTCACTATTTTGTAGATTCTCAAATACTTTTTTGTTTCAAAGTTTGTAATGCTGTGTTTCATCTTGTATCTTGACTGGTTTGGTTCATAACTTATAACTCTTTTTGAAAATCCCTATGGGGAAAATTAATGGGAAAAACAGGCCTACTTCTGGAACCAAAGCCACTAAAAAAAGGACTATATATTTTTGGCTGAACAATAGAAGATGGGTGTTGTTAGTGTGTGTGGGAACATCAAGAGAATAATTTTTGTAATTCTGTTTTTTTGTGATGCTAATGGTGCAGAAATTACATCCTTCACATTAAAGGTTATTGTGATATTGTAAATTGGTCTGTTAGGCTGCTGGTCACAGCTTAGCAATGCCATATTTAGCATTTGATTACATCCTACGTCTTCCCTCACAGTATTCATGAGAAAATATGTTCCAACTGCTTTGTGTTCTGATTGCTGGATCAAAATAGCAACTTGATAAGACTTGTTCTGTAAATATTACCTGGCAACTAAATTAAGGTCTACAGAGCTTCTCCTCTCATGCTATAACTTCTCAGCACAATGTATGCCTTAGGAAGTGTTGGGGAAAAAAAAAAAACAGTTGTCAAGGAGCGACCTGTGAAAAATGACACGGCTGAAAATAAACACAAGAAGTGAGGGTGTTAACACGTGCTCAAAGGTGGAAAAATCTGTTGGCTCCTGCAAACAAGCAGTACAGCTACATACTATGGTGAATACAAATACACTGCCTGTACAAATGCCAATAACATGCTTACCAGTAATGCTTTATCAGTTTCTCTTCTATGTATCACTTTGCTATTAATGTCACAATTCACAATTAAACATATGCAAGGTCTAATGATTGCAAATACACCCTGTACACACACACACACACACACACATACATATATATATATATATACATATACATATATATATATATATATATATATATATATATTTATTTATTTACTCATTTATTTTTTCTTGTAGTACTACACTACCCATAAGCCTGAAGCAACATCCTCCTATCGGAGAACTTGTGTTACCATGGAAACAATGGCAATCTGCACAATAGTGAAGTTTTGCAGGCTATCAGGGGCAAACTAGTGGTTTTCTGATAAGAAAGCTCTTTAAACAGAGCTGACTTGAGTAATTTTACTTCACAGATCATTTTAAACACTTTTTAAAAAATCTTTTAAATGAAATGTTTTATTCATCATGGAACTTGCTGTACTTCTGGAAGCCAGGCCAGGGAAAACATGGGTTCACTGTTGTGTGAAAGTGTTCTGTTGTTTGCTAGGACAAGCACTGTGCCTCTGCAGTTCATCCAAAGATACCTCTCCAGAGGAAATGGTGACTCTTATCAGAACAGATTCTACAGGCGG
Organism: Labeo rohita; assembly: GCF_022985175.1. NCBI lineage: Eukaryota > Metazoa > Chordata > Actinopteri > Cypriniformes > Cyprinidae > Labeo > Labeo rohita. The sequence goes on along the minus strand of NC_066881.1, from coordinate 15,041,533 downwards.
GAAGATGTAGGGAAAGGCAGATCACTGCTGATATGTGGTTCCATCTGTACAGCACTGCGATTATATTTAACATGCCACAATGACCCTGCCTTCAGCAAACTCCACACAGCAAATTAAATAGACATAAAAAGACCAAAATAAAAAGACAGTTTCTGTTACCATGGAGGTTTAATGCCAGTAGAAGAAATGTATTTATGTAATACACGACCGCAAAGAACAAGAAAAAGAGAGAGACAGTGAGCTAGTGAGAGAGAGAGACAAACAATGAAAAAAGAAGGACAGGAAAACAGCGATAGAGAGCTTGAAGTGTCTTAGACATTAAGATGTCTGAGCTGTGCTTAACTTCCTCAGTTTCTCCTCTCAGACGGAAATACACCAAAAGAAGGATTACAGAACGATTGCTAGAAAAGCACTTGGCACTCAAAGTCATTGAATGTGTATTTATTGAGAAAAGAGCATGTGGTTGTCTACTTAAATGTTTGACTCCGGTGTAAACAAAACCGTAAGATATGCATGTCTATTTTACATCCCCCTTCTTAAGGCCTCATCAAACAGATCATCATTTAATGTGTATTTGTGAGAAAAAAAACAAACAAACAAAAAAACAAAGCAGAGTCTACAATGATTACCGTAAAGAGAGCAAATACGAGTAAAACTGCATCTTTGTATAATCCCTGAGGCTTACTATAATTCCTGATATATACGTCGTGAATTTACATTACAAAAATTGTAGTTAGTAACAAATGAGCTATATCACACAAGTAGCCCTGAGATATAGGTGTAAATTGCATTTATACAACAGTTTGACGGCACAAGTAAGTACATAAGAAACAATAATGAAGTGTGGTTGCTGGAATTTTACCATTAAAAAATACGGTAGCAATGTTTTACGGTTTTCACTTAAATTTACAGGTAAATACCGTAATTTCATTAACTGATTAATGTAGATCAAATCAAATTTAAAAAAAGGAACACAGGGAATTCTGGGAATGTCAATTTACGTTGTTTCACTTTAAAGTCTTTTACCGTTAACCATTTAACAGGTTTTTACTGTAGCATTTTTACAGTTTTTTACCATTAAATTCACAGACATTTTTTACAGTATGTAATAAGGTGATATAATAACACTACTTGTTCTTTTAGATTTCTTTTGACATAACTCGTTTATCAAACAGATTTCATTAGATTTATTGTGTACCACATTGCTATAAAAATTAAAAGAGAAAGAAATCATGTTATATTCTTTATTTTTATCAACTAATTATGTAAGGGATAAAAACTATTTTAATGCACGACGTGGAGGCCAAAAACCACCCGAAGCAAAGCGGGAGTGCATTAAAATCATTTAATGCAAAGCTAGCCATGCATTAGACATTAGGACCAAAAACATTAAAACAGATGTGTCAGTCAGCACAAGTACTGCAGGTTTTTTATTGCACTTTTCAAGCATGTACAGTACTGACACTTCATCACCACTGCAATATATATATCGTCCAACACTAATATATATAGGATTAGGTGATATATATTGTGTTGATGCTATAAAGTGTACATGTATCTGTTGTTTGCTAGAACAGACACTGTTGTTCCTCTGCTGTTCATCCAAAGATAACCCTCTAGAGGAATAAATAATATTGGGTAAAAGTGTACTAAAGCATTCCTGCAAAAAAAAAAAAAAAAAAGAAGCTGTGTGTTGCTGTTACGAATCTGGTCGGTGAGCTGCGGACCGCTCACCACCAGACGTCGCTCTCGCCTTTTTGTCACGCACGGACTGTCACACTACACCCCGGACTACACTCCCCATCAGCCATTGCACTTCACCCCCGTCCAATCAGAGACAGTATAAATACCCCGGTCTTCCTGTCACTCTTCGCCGAGTATCGAATTGTGTTCATCATTCATACAAAGCGTTTTTCCTTGTTAGTCTGTGTCTAGTTTCCTTGTTTTTGTCCATTCGGAACTCTCGCCTGTCTGACCACTCTTTTGCCTAGCCCTTTACGGATTACGTTCGCCGCTGTATCGACCCTCGCCTGCTATATGGACTATTCTTCACCTTGCTGTCCAAATACCTGTTTGCCGTTGTTTGACCCTGCCTGCCTGACCATGTCTATGTCACGTCCCTTCAATAAAAGTATGCAGATGGATCCGCTCGTCTCTCGTCTCGTTCCCACTGTGACAGAATACTCGGCCACAAAAGGATCCAGCAGCTTTTCACCCGGACATTCGGCAGATATGGACTTTGACTTCACTCTCTTCAGGATCAAACAGGGACAACGTTCACTCAACCAGTACATCCGTGAGTTCTTAGCCCTAGCTAACTATTCTACTCTCCCGGACTGCACCATAATTGAGATCTTTTGTGATGGCGTGAATGAGCCGTTAAAAGCAAGGCTGAGACGCGAGGGTCCGCGCTCTTCGCTAGTGGCTTTCATGAACTTTGCGTTTATGTGTGTGGGCTCGCCGTGTACTGTGGGAGTCGCGGAGGAGGAACGCGACAACGCGGACATGGTAGCCGCGAACCCCTCTCGCAGATTGGCGGTCACGCCGGATCGCGACCCCACAAACACGTTTGCCGCCTGGATCACCCGTGAAATGGCACGAGATGGCCGCCATCCCCAAATCTGTTCACAAGATGGCAGCCCTCCAACAGCCCGCTCACATGATGGCCCACGTGCTGGACTCACCTCTAATAGCTGTATGGGCAGCCAAGATGGAGCTCCGTCGCGTTACAGCTGCTGTTCCTGCAAAAACAAGTCAGGACACCGCTTCATTTCCAGTGTCAAGTCAAGCGTCTCCCAGGCCAAACCAAGCTAAGGCCGCTCTTCCAGAGCCAAGTCAAATTGCAGGTGCATCTTCTGAGTCAAGTCAAGCTCCAGCTGCCACTCCAAGGTCAAGTCAGGCCTCCAAGTCCGGTCAAGCCTTTAAATCCGATCAAGCTTCCAAGTCTGGCCCAGCAACAGGGTCAGGTCAAGACACAGTTGCTGTTCTCCACGAGTCAAGCCAATACACTGCTGTTCTCTACGAGTCAAGCCAACACACTGCTGTTCCTCACGAGTCACGCCAAGTCACAGCTGTGCACCACGAGTTAAGCCAGGAGCCAAGCCAAGTTACTGCTGTTGTTCCAGAGCCAAGTCACGTTACAGCTGTCGTTCCTGAAACAAGCCAGGCCAAAGCTGATCTTCATGAGCCAAGCCAGGTCACAGCAGATCTTCGTGAGTCAAGTCCAGTTTCCAAGTCCTGTTTTAATGCAGCTTCAGCCTCCAGTCAAGCTTCAGCCTCCAACCAAGCTTCCGAGTCAGGCCAAGCCAATACTGTGATTCCAGAGTCAAGCAAGTTCACTGCTGCTGCTTCAGAGTCCAGTCAATCCTCCAAGTCACGCAACGTCAGGGCTGTCGTTTCTGAGTCGAGTAAGGTCTCAACCGACATTCCCGAGTCAAGTAAGGTCACAGCTGGTCTCCGTGAACCACGTCAAGTCACAACTGAGCTTCATAAACCTAGTCTTGTCTCGCTCACCCACCCAGAGCCAGGTCTTGTCTCGTCAGACCGCTCCGAGCCTAGTCACGTTTCATCAGACCGCCCAGAGCCCGGTCACGTCTCGTCTGACCACCCAGAGCCTTACCAGGCCTCGTTCGACGGCCCAGAGTCAAGTCATGCCCCGTCCGACTACCCCAAGTCAAGCCACATCTCGTTTGACCTCCCAAGACCACGACCTATCGGGATAGCCAGTGCATTGGGCCCACCACAACCTCCCGCTGCTGCTCTACCTTTAATGGCGATTGCCATCTGGTGTGTGTGGGCTGCACACTGTGCCCCTGAGGCCACGCCTGCTCATAAGTCAGCCCCTGAGGTCGCGTCTGTTCACAAGCCAGCTCCAGAGGCCACGACAGCTCACAAGTCTCCTCCAGAGCTCCCGTCTGGTCACAAGCCTGCTCCAGAGCCCCCGTCTGGTCACAAGCCTGCTCCAGAGCTCCCCTCGGTCGGAGAAGCCGCGCCAATACCTCCTGAGGTGTCAGCTTCGGCTGTAGATCCTCCCTTGGAGGTGGCGTCCCCTTACAAGCTCTCTGCTTCTCCCCCTATTCTGTCTGCCTCCTCTGTCCCTGCTTTCCCCAGGTCCCAGACCGTGACGCGGCCTCCTGCTCTGCCCCGGAGGGCCGCTGCGCCTCCTGCTCTGCCCCGGAGGGCTGCTGCGCCTCCTGTTCTGCCCCGGAGGGCCGCTGCGCCTCCTGCTCCGCCCCGGAGGGCTGCTGCGCCTCCTGTTCTGCCCCGGAGGGCTGCTGCGCCTCCTGTTCCGCCTTCTGTTCCGCCCTGGAGGGCTGCAGCACCTTCTCCCCCTATTCTGTCTGCCTCCTCTGTCCCTGCTCTCCCCAGGTCCCAGACCGTGACGCGGATTCCGGCTCCGCCCTGGAGGGCTCTAGCGTCGCCTGCTCTGCCTCCGGCTCTGCCCTGGAGGGCTTCTGCTCTGCCCCGGAGGGTTCCTGCTCCGCCTCCGGCTCTGCCCCGGAGGGCTCCTACTACGCCTCCGGCTCCGCCCTGGAGGGCTCCGGCGCCTCATGCCCTGCCTCCGGCTCCACCCTGGAGGGCTCCTGCGCCTCCTGCTCCGCATCCGGCACCGCCCTGGAGGGCTCCTGCGCTTCGTGCTCTGCCTCCGGCTCCGCCCTGGAGGGCTTCTGCTCTGCCCCGGAGGGCTCCTGCTCCGCCTCCGGCTCTGCCCCGGAGGGCTCCTACTACGCCTCCGGCTTCGCCCTGGAGGGCTCCGGCGCCTCATGCCCTGCCTCCGGCTCCACCCTGGAGGGCTTCTGTGCCTCCTGCTCCGCTTCCAGCTGCACCCGGGTGGGCTCCTGCTCTGCCGGTCCTGTCTCAATCACCGGGTCCTCCGCAGGGACCTGGTCCTCCAGCCCTTGCCCTGTCTCGCTCCCGCCCCACCACTCCCATGGACTGTTGTTCTGTTGGAGCGTCTGGAAGCCGCTCTTTGGGGGGGGGCTATGTTACGAATCTGGTCGGTGAGCTGCGGACCGCTCACCACCAGACGTCGCTCTCGCCTTTTTGTCACGCACGGACTGTCACACTACACCCCGGACTACACTCCCCATCAGCCATTGCACTTCACCCCCGTCTAATCAGAGACAGTATAAATACCCCGGTCTTCCTGTCACTCTTCGCCGAGTATCGAATTGTGTTCATCATTCATACAAAGCGTTTTTCCTTGTTAGTCTGTGTCTAGTTTCCTTGTTTTTGTCCATTCGGAACTCTCGCCTGTCTGACCACTCTTTTGCCTAGCCCTTTACGGATTACGTTCGCCGCTGTATCGACCCTCGCCTGCTATATGGACTATTCTTCACCTTGCTGTCCAAATACCTGTTTGCCGTTGTTTGACCCTGCCTGCCTGACCATGTCTATGTCACGTCCCTTCAATAAAAGTATGCAGATGGATCCGCTCGTCTCTCGTCTCGTTCCCACTGTGACAGTTGCCAAGCGAAGTGAGACAGTGAACATTGTAGCTTAACTAAATATCAGTACTCTTGGGAAGCTGCTTGACCGATTAAATTAGTGGACTCGAACCAAGTGTTGTATAAATTACAAATGTATGTTCACGTTTAAAATTATATATTTAAAGTCAGATATGCTGTTTGCCCTGCCTACACTCTTATAGAGGATCTGAGAACACTAGTGAAAATATTTATTTTGCATTGATTTAATTTATCCCCCCTCCCACATTATGCATTATATTCACACAGCAAATAAATCATTTAGTTTCATTCATTTAACAGCAATATATCAGCACTACTGGAATATATGTTTGATCAATCAAATTAGTGGTTTCCTGATTAGATTTCCTGTTTGCCCAGCTAAAACCCATCTAAAATATATACAGTCCACTAGTGATATATTTGCATTCTTTTTCATTACAAAATGATATTAGTCTGACAAATTTGAGTAAATAGCTGGAATGTGAATTAGGGAATGTCAGTTTTTGTTTTGTCTCTTGTTTGCTTGAATGGCAGCAGAACTCAAGCTGCTTGAACTCCACAAGCTTGTGTAAAACCTGACGATCATGTTGAGACAATCCAAAAGAACATCTTGTGCTTCAATGGAAGCAAGAACATCCGACCATCTGTATAAAGTGTCACATGATCAATGTTACATATTATTTGATTAGTGACCTAGAAATAGTTCAGAATCTGACATGCAATATCTCATAACATTTATTTATTGTAGATTATTTTTCAAAATCCTAAAAAATTGGGTTTAAATTAGCTTCTGAATCCCACATTTTATATAGAACAGTCTCAAGTTATGCTAATTACGCCTAAACGTTGAAACAACAGGCTTCACACTGCACTGCTCTCTCTTCACATCGCTCTCTCTCTTTCTCTGTCTGTTATTCTCCCTCCTTCCTGCTCTGGCACACGGATGAACGTAGAGAAAGAGAGGACTCTCAAGGTCAATGCTGCTCCAGGGGAACACTGGTTCACAGTTACATCAGCTCTGCAGCATCATTCTACACTATCACTTTATTCCTGCCTGCGTCTATTTTTTTGACAAGAAAATCAGACAGCAGAAGCAAGAAATCCTCATTCTGCGTGAGCACAATGTTCCACAGAATGTTGTTTCAACAATGATCTACAGCTGTTTTGATCAACAGATCTTGATGCTGCACAACTCAGGCTTTATTACAAACACAGTGAAGTAAAGTGATTACACTGACCGCTGCTACAGCAATGGACAGCAATGACTGCAATAAGCTCAAATTTGTGAAGAAGTGGGTCTCTGATTTAATGACTAGGTCAATCATGTGACACAATCTATTTATTTATTTATTTGAAAGCAAAAATTATTCAAGCATTTTAGGGGCAGTATATATATATATATGGTTTTGAAATAAGCCTCTTTTGCTCACCAAAGCTGCATTTATTGGTTCCAACAATTGGTGAACTATTATTACAATTTAAAATAACTGTTTTCTATTTTAATATATTTTAAAATGCAATCTATTCCTGTGACAGAAAAGCATTTTTCAGTGTCACATGATCCTTCAGAAATCATTCTAATATGCTGATTTGATGCTCAAGAAACACTATCAATGTTGAAACAGCTTAATGTTTTTGTTGAAATTGTGATTTCTTTGATTAATAAAAAGTTCAAAATAGCAATTCAAGTCATCAATTCAATATAGAATCAAATTCTGACTTTTGTTTCTCAGAACTGGAGATATAAACTCACAAATGCTAGTTATAAAGTCAGAATTGCAAGATATAAACTTACAATTCTGATATTTTTTTTCATAACTCCATGATATAAACACACAAATGCGAGAAATAATGTCAGAAATGCGAGTCAAAGTCAGAATCGACATATAAACTCAAAATTCTGACTTTTTTTCCCAGAACTGGGAGATATAAACTCACAATTACGAGTGATAAAGTCAGAATCGTGAGATGAATCTCAACTGCGAGTTATAAAGTCAGAATTGCAAGATATAAACATACAATTCTGACATTTTCCTCATAACTGCGTGATATAAACTCACAATTGCAAGAAATAATGTCAGAATTGTGAGTCAAAGTCAGAATTGTGAGATAACTCACAATTTCTTTACTTTTTAAGATTTAATCTCACAATTATGACTTTATTTCTCACAATTGTGAGATTAAATCTTAAAAAGTAAAGAAATTGTGAGTTTATATCTCGCAATTGTGATTTTATTTCTTAGATTTCCTAGTTTAAATCTCACATTTTTTGAGAAAAAAAGTCAGAATTGCGAGATGTAAAATCGCAACTGTGAGAAAAATAAGCCTGAGATAAAATGTTGCAATCAACTTGTTTTTTTGTTTTTTTATTCTGTGCCGGAAACAGGCTTCCATAATTCAATGCATCCTTACTGAATAAAACTACTAATTTCTTTTCTATTAGAGCTGAGACAGTAATAAAAATTGTAATCTAATTCATTAATACATTTTTAACGTAGTTAATTACAATTAACTGCACATCAATTTGGCCTGAGAAATTACACCTCAAAACAAAAATTCATTTATTCAAATGATTCTTTCAAATGGATGATTTATTCATAAACAGACAAAAGACTGACTTTTTGAATGGATCACTAAACAAATGGCTTGCTCAAAATAAATAAATCAAATCTGAACTCTGGTTAAATACTTTTTTCAGTCCTGCCACAAACAACGCTTTGCAAACAGGGTCACTGTTACACCTTCTGGCGGCTACAACACAACTCCCATTTCCATTTTTTTTTTAACGGTACACTAATTAAGCCCAAATGTCAGAACAATAGGCTTCTGTCCACATTGCTGCTGGGGAACTGGTGCACTCTCTCTGTCTCGCTCTCCTCCTCTGTCTCTTTTTGTCTCCCTTCACCCAACTCTCCATGGCCCTTTGATTTATGTAGGAAGGACTCTCAAGGTCACTGCTGTCCCAAAGGAGCACCGAGAGGTTCATAGTTACATCATGCCGAAAGGATCGTTCTGCGCTATCACTCATTTCCTGCCCGAGGACTATTTTTGTTGTGGGAATTGATTAACTGGGCAAATTTGATAAGAAAACCAGACAGAGCAGGAGCAAAAAGGGCTCATACTGTGAGGGCGTTGATCCATAGAATGTTATTCCTGCATGGATCTGAAGACATTAACTCTTTGCTGGTCTTTTCAGGGTTTTAGAATACGCCAAGTCATGGAAATGAAGTGGAAAACTGAAACATAACAGTATTTAACAGACTAGATGAATGGCACGAAAGGGTCTCACTATAAATTGACTGACGGAATCTAATTGTTTGGTTCTAAAGTGGTTTTGCTTCAAAAGCCAGATTTAACATGGGTCAACACATCGTTTGATTGAATGCACAGTCTCGATGTCACCAACGAAAGATACGAGAAGTATTTTCACAATAATTTCTTTAAAAGCCTAAGGTCACAACTCACCAATACAACTATTGACTAAGATAGAGAGAGAGAGAGATCACATGGCAGTGTAAACAGTTACACTATTCCCAACATATCAAATCCAATGCTATTAAGATTACAGATGATTTAATAAGCTCATCCATGGGGTAATCAATGGTTATTAAAGTTGAAGGTATTGATGTATTCAAAGGTCTTCCAAATGAAGTTATCAATTACTGAATGTCAATGACGACTGAATGACAATTACCAATTATTTTTTACTGGCTGACTATAAGAGTAAAGGTCATCTCTAAGATAAAAAAATACATAAATTAACCAAAATGTGCACATCATATGTTTCATGCGAGAAGATCATATTATACATGTGAAGTTGTTTTTGTTGTTGTTTTGTAGAAAACCAACCTTGTGACTGGGAGTCCCATAACAATTTTTCATTTCATTGATATTATCAGTAATAAAATGTTAGCAAGCTGGACCTGAGGACTTTATTGATCACTGCTGCTATCTGTGCAGCTGTGCCTAAACTTCAGAGCGCCAGGGCCATCTCTACACAGCAGAAGCCAATTCTTTATTGCTAGACAATGCCTATAAATAGAACTAACTATAAGCAGTCAGCTCAGGAAACCACTGATACCATCCATGCTTCAACAGTAATGCATTAGTACTCACACAAGCAAACAGTTTGAGGTATGTTAATATGAGCTGGTGCATCGCAACGCAATGTTTTGACAATAAGATTCAATGCAGTAATTATCAAATGTAATAAATGACTAAACTGATTTATGCTTTCATTCATGCATTATGCATGCATGCAGTTCTTGACCTGGTTTCAATTCATCAAATCAAATTCAAAACTACTCCAAATACAAAGACACTGATTGTCCCTACATTTGTGTCCAGCAATTTATTTGAAATAATTATGAATCAAACTAAATCATGACCAAATTTCTGATTTTATGATGCACTGCCTAATTTAGGTAAGAGTCACATATTGCAAGTGTGCTCAGAAGCAACAGTCTGACTGTTAATGTAGTATTACATGTGTAAATATATTCATATGCATCTTTACACATACGTAATCATACGTAAAATCAAATAAAACAGTTCTACAAATGCCGAGTAACAAGCTACCGGATCATTTCTTTCTCTCTAAGCAGGTGTGGTGTGTGCTGAGGTGTTGAGCAGATGAAAGTGTGAAGGCAGGTGAAACATTGCGAAGACAGACACAGACAGACTGTCTCCCTCAGGTCACAGAGGAGAAACAGACTCTTTCAAAAACACCAGCAGTGACTGTGAATAAACTCAATAAGAGAAGATGGATAACTCCGCAGCCCAGAGACATCAAGGGCCCCACACATTGCAAGTGAGGTAAGAGGTCACGACCAGAGAGGGAACAGGAATGGATTTGAGTTCATTCCAGTAACGAGGAAAGCATTATCTGTCATTATACTCGCTTCTATCAGAAACCCTTCAAGAGCAGATCTCACGGATCTGCAAAGGATACGCATGTGGGTGGGTGGCGTGCGTGTTTAGAAATGTCTGCATGTGAGGATGCATATGTAGTTTCGATAAAATGCTTTTCATCTTCTTGGTAAGAGGCCAATGTCCTAATGCAGAGCCAAGAAAAGGCTTTTTATTCACTTGGCACTTGCTGCAGGTGACAGAGGTCTTGGTAATGCGAAGACATGCTCTTCCCTCACTGATCACAGCATGGAACACAGAGCTCCCTTCTCCACAATGTCTTTCACACATTTTTTGATGGGAAAAAATGTAACTGGGGCACACTTTTCACTGCCAGACATTCTGGACAGCTAAGAGCAAGGTCAGGAGCAGCCCTCACTGCCTTGGTGAAGTTTAATGCATTCAGGCTAAATCAAACTGAACACTGATATAATAATGAAGCACACTTATTAATATCTGTTGTCTCTCCAGTAGAAATATTACAATACCAAGATCTCAAGCTACTGATTTCTTTGCTTTATCTAAATATACACTGACCAAAATTATAAATGCAAAGCTTTTATTTTTGCCCCCCAACTCAAGGATCTAAGACTTTTTCTATGTACACAAAAGGGCTATTTTTCTCAAATATTGTTCACAAATCTGTCTAAATCTGTGTTAGTGAGCACTACTCCTTTGCCGAGATAATCCATCCACGTCACAGGTGTGGCATATCAAGATGCTGATTAGACAGCATGATTATTGCACAGGTGTGCCTTAGGCTGGCCACAATAAAAGGCCACTCTAAGACAGCTGCTGCAACAACCGGTTTGCATAACCAAAGAATTTCTGCACAAACTGTCAGAAACTGTCTCAGGGAAGCTCATCTGCATGCTTGTCGTCCTCATCGGGGTCTCGACCTGACTGCAGTTCGTCGTCATAACCGACTTACGTGGGCAAATGCTCACATTCAATGGCGTCTGTCACTTTGGAGAGGTGTTCTCTTCACGGATAAATCTTGGTTTTCACTGTACAGGGCAGATGGCAGACAGCGTGTATGGCGTCGTGTGGGTGAGCGGTTTGCTGATGTCAACATTGTGGATCGAGTGGCCCATGGTGGCCGTGGGGTTATGGTATGAGCAGGCGTATGTTATAGACAACGAACACAGGTGCATTTTATTGATGCCATTTTGCATGCACAGAGATACTGTGACGAGATCCTGAGGACAGTTGTTGTGCCATTTATCCACGACCATCACCACATGTTGCAGCATGATAATGCACAGCCCCATGTTGCAAGAATCTGTACACAATTCCTGGAAGCTGATTAATTTCATTAATTATTTCTGTATGTATTATATATTGTATATCTTTACTGTTACTTTTGTAGTAATGTCTGTTATTTTTGATTAATTTTATACTTTTTAATAGATATGTGGAAACTGTCATACACTCTTTTGGGATTTAAAAAAAAAAAAGTTAAAAAAAATAGCATCTATTTAAAATGTGTGTGTGTGTGTATATATATATATATATATATATATATATATTATGCAATTATTTGTGTTTAATCGATTTGGCAGCACTTTAGTGTTGTTATTTAGAGAATGCATTTTATTTACGACAATGCACTTATTGCGTACATACATGTTTTTTGTACTTATATTAAAAAAAATACCTGCATGTAATTACATCTGTAATTAATTTGTGATTACATTTATAATTACACTGTTGACCCGTCCCTTACACCGACCTATACCTCCAAACCTGTCCCTAACACTACCCATATCCCACTTCAGCAAAAATGTTTTAAACACAAAAAGTACACTGCACTTATTTTTTGATGTAAGTACATGGTAGTTAAAGCCACCTAATATAAAGTGGGACGAGCATTTCTCAATTCAGTAACTCAAGTGTTGAAATATTTTTTTTTAGTAATGACCAAAGTACTGCTACTGTTCAACATCCCTGCTTCAAATAATGTACTGCATTAAGAAGACATTTTGTTTGTATGTGTTTGGTTGGGCACAGCAAATAGCCCATGTTCTCAAAAGACACTTAGCCTGGGTGGTGGGCACAAGTTCAAGTCCAACTTGTTTGGCTTGACACTTGACTGTAAATGTTGAGGATCTATCCATCTGTGCACATTGTATCATGTATCCTACAGCTAACAATGGGGTGAAAATCTCTACTGAAAACTGTTTGGACAGTGTGACAAACAATTGGTTTTAAAACCTGGTCCCAACACTACACATTGTAGATATTTGATGCATTTACCCCGTTCACATTGACAGATTTTATCACTGGAAATCACCAGGTTGCTGTAAAGTTTGTCGCTAGTGGGTATTTATGCTGCTGCAAGTCCTGATTTTATTGGAGGGCTATGCATATGGCCATAGTCAAAATCACAAATGCTGCTGAAAACAGTTTCTATTCTAATCTGACAAGCAATCAGTTCTTCTTGAACTAAAAATAAACATTCTGCAGGAAAAAGCATTTGAATATAAATTGCAGCAGTGTGCAATACATCATTCCATAAACAAGACAAACTATTATCGGTACATTACTCAAACTCACAATTTCTGACATGCTTTTATACACATCATTTTTTTATTATAAGATTTCTTTATAAAGGCAGATACGAATCATATATAACCGTGAAATCATTCACACTAATAACGTCCTCCATCTTTCTGATACTCAACTACAATATGTGACAGGAGACAGATCATGTGAGCTCCAGTGTCTCAACTAATATTGGTCAACTGCTCATTTGCATATGGTTAATCTTTTCTCATCAGTACACAATCCATGGTCACTCACAGCACAGGAAAACATCACTTTAAATGAAAACGACTTCATGTGACAAATGAGTCACTTCATGTCACAGCAGATCCCTGTCCGTGCGAACGGCCATTTGAAACTAATAGTTCTAATTCTAATTCTGATTGCCGAGTTGTGCTTTGGGTAATTTGACTCAAATTACTGTCTAAAACACCTTACTCAACTCATCATCTCATTAGCTTAGCTCTTGATCTCATCTGGGTGACAAATAATGGACACGTCCAACATGTGAAGTCTTAGGGGACGCCCTGAATCAGGAGTGAGAAACCGTAGCATGGACTGAGGTAATATAGCAGTGCATTGTGGGAAACAATCAGATGATCTTAGCGTCCTGGATTCGGTTTCAGCTCTGTTCCTTTAAGCAGTGTTGTTTCTCTCGTGTCAGTCCAGGTTAGTTTTTAATGCAGAGTCCCTTTTTGTCTGTAGCACCTTTCCACTCATCCTCGTACACCACTAATGAGCCAGATTACATAAGAGCACATGTTTCTGAACGCAAATGGCATGCTAAACAAATGTAAACAATAATGAACACCCAGGTTGGGATGGAGACAGACTCATTATAATGTTCTCTGCCTCAGGGATTGTAGATGACAAGGCCTGCTTCTGTAGGAGTTGTGCATATGCATGTAAGTTTGTTTTCTGCACTGTGAAAACAATGATTAAGGAAATTAGTGTCTACTTTTCCAGTTCAAAACATCTAAATTTCCCTAAAACAAGATAATTTACTTGGAAAGCAAGACTGCATTAATTTTAAGTTAGAATTTTTAAAAGTTTATCTTCAGTCGAAAAGAAATTAAGATTTTTGAGGAAAACTTTTTTTAAGGATTTTTTTTCATATAGTGGATGGGTCTTATCTATCTACGATTGGCCATTTTCTAAAAGCAAACAAACAAATAATTTATATAATTTTTAATCAGAAATGCTCACCTTGACTACGCATTATGTAATCACATTGTAAAAGTCAGGTGTGGTAAATTCTTCGTCTGTGTACTTATAGGGATGTAATGGTATTTTCAATATCATAGTATCGCAATAGTAAAACTCGATATTATCGTGGTCACATATTGGTATGAAAGATAGGTCTTCCGGGAAAAAGTGTAGTTTTTAAAATATATTTAAACTTTTTATTATAACATAAAAGTTCTTTAAAGTTGTGTTTTGGGACATTATACTTTGGCACAGTAATGAACTAAAACTAAAAGCACAATATGGCTTTATCCATTCATCAAGTCTGTTTTCACTGTTCGTTTCAAAGTGAAGTGTGCACTTCGTTAAGGTGATCAGCTTGTGATCCGCTAGAAAGTGCAGTACAAATTGCTGACAACTAGTAGTTTAAATGGGTAACCTTACTGCAGTTCAAATTCAAAATATCTCTTTCAAGTGTTGAAATTAGGAAAGACGTATTGTAATTTCCCTACTGTAGTGTAAAGCAAAAATAATATACCTTTGAAATAGAGATGCACTAAATTTTCTAAAAGTATCGGCTGAAAATGGCATCCTCTCAACCATTGATCAGCTCCCGCTATGATCTGCTCACATGCTCTGATAATAATAGCTTTGTAGGAGTATACATTATTTGGATAATTAGTTAAAGGGATCATCAGATGCAAAACTCACTTTTACATGTTGTTTGATCATAAATATGTGTTGACAGTGAGTGAACACAACCACCCTATAATGATAAAAATCCACCCAGTGGTGTTTTTTTCTCTATCCACAAGTTTCCTACGCCCCATGAGGCCTTGTGTCAAAAGTGGGAGCGTCTTCCGGTTCAATGTAAACAAGTGGGACTTGACACTCATTCATTAAACAGTTGACAGGAGTGACGGGCAAATGAAGCCTCGTGAAGCACCGAGACATTCCTCTGACTGTTTCGGGACAAGATTCAAAGCTTCGAGAGTGTCGAAAACAGCGCGATCTGGTGGTTAGTTAAAAATAAAGCAGCCAAAAGACGAAAGCTCCGTTGGAAGACGCATTCACCACAATTTCCATAAATCGGTCCATGTTATTTGCACAAATAAAAGCCTAACCATGTGTGTGTTTGTTTGTTAAGTTTCTGACTCTGATAAATTAATTTACCCATTGAATAGTGCCATTAAATGCCAGTACGAATATCAATATGATGCAATATAAGAATAATGTACACATATATTAATTGCATATGGCATATATTTAATTTTCCTTAAATAATTTGTATTCTAAATATTATTTGTATGACTGGGTATTTAAAAATGTAATTATTAAATAGGTCCCAATGAAAATGTACTCGCAAAGTAAGATCTGGGGGTCGAACATTAGGACACGCAGAGTGAATCGCGCACATGACTGGACAGAAAGGGATTTCTACATTAACAAGCCTCGAATCGAGGCTTCATCTGGTATGCCCTTTAACACAAGCTCTTAAGTCTCGGTTCAAATGTCATTTCACTAGATGACAGTCATTCAAGATTTAGCGATCCAAACTTGCTAATAACACAAATTCGAAAAGCATATGTTGTCCATAAGAACGCAATGACATCTCTCATAAAAGTGTGCACCTTTACAAAGTAAACAATGGTCTAAAAACACTTGGTATACTACGTCCGACACCTCACTGGAAGTTGTACCCATGTTCTTTTTTACAGTAGCGCCCCTCGGAAACTTGTGGATAAATTAATCTCTTGCCCGAATATACCTGTTTGCCAATGTTCGACCCTGCCTGCTGTTTTGACTAGGTCTTTGTTCAATAAAGCTTTGCGTATAGATCTGCCCGCTTCACACGTCTGTCACTCAATTACACTCAGCTTCTTGGCTATGTGATGTCAAGGCAGCTCCCACGATAGCTGATTGACACGGCTGTCTTACCTTAGACTCACCCTGAGTGAGCTGTGAAAAATCCGACACTATTGTTTCGACGCCGGAGCAGGGGAAGACAAGAATGTCTCCTAAGCGACAGGTGTTCAGTTTTTGGATGTAATATTGATCACTGCAGTCATCATTTACTCCCGACATCTGAGCCGCCGAAGACGCAGAGGATTAACGTTACCTTTGTTCTTGAAGGGAATGCATGATCCCCAATCTACATAAATGCGTTTATGTTCGCGCAACTCATTCGTGATCCAGTTTCACCTACAGCAGAAGTGAGTATAATTTTTTTTTTTTTTTGCAAACTGTCTTTGCAAAAAAAAAAAAAAAATTGAATCTTTGAATCTTTGCAAACCGTCTTTCCTAATAATGTGCTAGTTAGCCCACAGAAGAGAGGGGCGGGGTGAGCAGAGCTCATTAGCATTTAAAGAGACATGCAAAAAATTGGCTGATGTGTGCAGAGCTGATTTTGACAAGGTAAAAAGGTTGTTGTTTTTCCATTGAGAAATTTTGATCAAAGTATATTATAGACTTTTCATTAAGACCTAAAGAATCATATCAACTTCCGAAGGCATCCGATGACCTCTTTAAAAAAGTTATATCTGATTCTGTTGCATAGAACTAAATAAAAATAATATATAGATTTGTGTTATCTTTGGTACAAGTGTGGTTATTTTTATGGGTTGTGTTTTTTAAACTTAGTATCAGTATCGGAGTTAAATTTAAAAAGTCTTATGAAATTACTTTATGTTATTTAATAAAATAGTAAACAATTATTACAAAGCATTTTCAGTTTTGGTTTGTGCATCCAGAATTTTCGGTTTCGGTCCAGAGTTTCCATTTCGGTGCATCTCTACTATGAAATATTCATTTTCATTTATTTTGCAGTGCAACTGATTTACAATATGGCTATTACTGTCATTTTGTTATTGCGTTACAGCGTGAATGTAATTTAGACTGAGACAATATATCACAAATAAACAGAGGGTTGAGTCCCCTTTAAAGTTTAGGTACAAGTCAATTCACTTTTTCTGACTTAAATTTCTTAGTTAAGAATATGGGTTGGAGCTCTTAATTTCAAACTCTCAAAGTACATTAGATAATTCATTTGTCTTTTTTGTTTTTAAGTATCATAATAATATCATATCGTGGACTTCATACTGTGATATTATCATATCATGAGATTTTGATATCGTTATATCCCTAAATTTATTTATTTGAAACTGGAAAACAAGACCGCAAATGATATTTTGCAGTTTGTATATGTAAAATATCACATGCCAGATCTGCACTTCAGCTGAAACAAAATACATCTAAATCATGTACTTCTTCATGTAGGCCTGACATTATCTGGTTCCTTAGGGTGTGGGAGTGTGTGTATGTGTGTGTCATTGTGCTTATCTGCATGCATCAGTGTCAGACAGACAGGCTCTGCTTCTTGCGACCAAGGAGAAGCAATTTTCTTGCGCGTTACGTCGCAAATCAAAGATCTTCATAGTAATTGAATATGCGCTGATCCCGATCGTACGGCTCACTGTAGGGGACTGGGAAGTGGGGGTCTCCTCTGCGTGTGTCTGTATGAGATAGCATATGAACAGTAATGAGAGCAGACTCTGAGCTGGCTCGCGCTGAACCGATCATGCTGCTCTCCATTTGGGCTGAGAGATGGAGGAGATTTAACCTCCAAACAATGAGATTTAAACAAAAGCTTTTCAACTCATCCACAGAGATGCCTCATGCATTTTTTTATAACTGTTCACAGAAGAAGAATGTTGTTGCATTATTCATGGGAAAACTACATCTCAGCTGTATCAAGAATATGAAAGACAGTTCTAGGCTGCCTAAGTGTGGCGCCTGCTGTTTGAAAAGTGGCTATTCTTCAGTAAACAGGCAAAATAGGGGCCACAATGACATGATGTAAAAAGCAAAAACTTGTCTTGTAACCAACTACTTTTTGATATTACCATCGTGAATGAAACGATCACATTTTTTCCTCTTCATAAACTTGGGACGTTCAGACAGATGCACATTCTTCCCTAAAGACCTCAAGTCCTCCTTTCGTGTGATGTAACACTGAGATCAGTCAACCAGTGCCGATTCATGAGCGATCAAAATTTGGAACAGTTACAGTATATTGCTACTGGCAACTAGTAAGAACTAAAGGTTCTGTGCAGAAAGTTCCTTTAAGAACGCCACAGCATGGGTCAACATCACGGTCGTGCTGGTCTTTTATCAATCGTGTTGGTAGTTCTGTAAGGCTCGGGCATTTGTTTCTGTCTGTCAAGGTCATCTTTGAGCAGGTTTTGAGAGCTTTAGCTGTGCTTGAGCTGAAGATAATGAGCTCGGGATAGTGTAGGTGTAAGTTTTCCAGACAGTCTGATTTTTCGTCTGAACAATTTGGTTCCTGTTATATAAACTCGTGTTCTCGTCTTCTCGTTACATGTAAAATGCAATGTCCACATGTACAGCTGTGCTTATAAGTTTATGTACTGTAGATGAATTACACTAATTACACTGTATACACATTTCCATACCCTTGGTTCTTTATATGGTGTGCTGCCTCCGCAAGCATCATTGACTGTTTACAGCTTTTACTACATCTACCTGCGCCAAGTGCCAAAGGTGGATTTCGACATCATTGAGCCACTGTGGGGAAGACCTCAAATGTGTAGGGCATGCTGGGAAAACAGAGACATTACAAGAGCTAGAGTATTCACAGAAGGCTACAGACGGTCACTGATACACCATATTAAGAACCAAGGGCATTTAACAGGCATGTTTTGCTGCTGTTTTGTACATTATTATGATTCTGTACATTATGATGATGATGATTATTAAAAACTTAATAAAAATTTAAAAATTAATAACAATATTATTAATAAAGTAATATCTCTTTATAATTTGTTTAATTTGTACAATTTAAATAATAAAAAAATATTATTGTGATGATGATGATTATTAGTAGTAGTAATAATAATAATAATAATAATAATAATTTATTTTTGTTCAATTTATATAATTGAAATAATAAAATAAAACTATTATTGTGAATAATAATAATAATACAATTATTATTTATTATTATTATTAATCATGTTTTTGTTTTACAATAGTATTTTTGCAATAGTAATATTTAAATTTATATATTAATAAAATAAAAATAAAATAAAAAGTAAAAGAACTACTATTGTGATAATTATTATCATTATCCACAATAATAATTGTATTACTTTTAATTTTATTAATATTATTAATGTTTTTGTTTTACAGTACAATAGTATTATTGCAATAGCAATATTTCTGAATTTATATTTTATTGTTATATTTTAATAATAAAAAAGTAATTTAAAAAAAT
This sequence comes from Labeo rohita, assembly GCF_022985175.1. Taxonomy (NCBI): domain Eukaryota; kingdom Metazoa; phylum Chordata; class Actinopteri; order Cypriniformes; family Cyprinidae; genus Labeo; species Labeo rohita. The sequence continues at coordinate 15,022,135 of NC_066881.1, read as the reverse complement.
ATATTATTGTGAATAATAATAATAATAATACAATTACAATAATATTTATGTCTTTGCTTTCAAACATTAAACATTATAATAAAAAAATAATAAAATAATATCATTTTTGTTCTATAAAATGCATTATTATTATACCATGTTTTTGTTTTACAGTAGCATTGTTGCAATAGTAATACTTTTGAATTGATATTTTAATTTTTATATTTTAATAAAATAAAAATTAATAAAACATTTTTGTGAATACTACTACTACTAATAATAAATTAATCATAATAATAAAATTACAATATTTAAGTTTTAGCTTCTTTGCTTTTAAACGTTAAACATATAAGAAAACATTATAATAATAAAATGTTTTGTTCTATAAAATGTATTATTATTATTAAATATTTTATTTTTATATTTTTATATAATCAAATGTTTTGTTCTATAAAATGCATTATTATTATTATTATTATTATTATTATTAAATATTTTATTTTTATATTTTAATAATAAAAAAGTAATAAAAATATTATTGTAAATAATAATAATAATAATAATAAAATTACAATAATATTTGTGTCTTAATCTCTTTGCTTTCAAACATTAAACATATTATAATAAAAAAAACTAAATAAAATATTTCTGTTCTATCAAATGCATTATTATTATTATTATTATTATCATTACTGTTATACCATGTTTTTGTTTTACAGTAGTATTGTTGCAATAGTAATATTTTTGAATGTATATTTTCATTTTTATATTTTACTAATAAAATAAAAAATAATAAAAACATTACTGTGAATAATACTAATAACAATAATAAAATAATCATAATAATAAAATTACAATAATATGTAAGTTTTAACTTCTTTGCTTTCAAACGTTAAACATATTAGAATAGGAAAACATTATAATAATAAAATGTTTTGTTCTACAAAATGCATTATTATTATTATTATTATTATTATTATTAAATACTCAAATTTTATTTTACAAAATAACAATATTAATATTAACAAAAGTATTTTTTATTGAAATTTGTATAACTGAAACAAAAATATTTTTGTTGTGAACAACAATGCAATTTTGCCTTTGTTCTTAAAATGTAAAATGTATTATTATTATAATTATTATTATTAGCATTATCAAGTTTCTGTTTTACAGTACAATAGTATGACTGCAGTAGTAATATTTCTATTATTGCAATAGTACTATTTCTGATCATTTCATCTTTGCATTTACATAATAAAATAAAAATAATACAAATATTATTGTGAATAATACTAATAATATTTTATAGAACAATATCAAAAGTACAACAATAATATTTATTTTATTTTATTTGCTTTCAAACATTAAACCATAGAGTTTTTTGTTTTTTGTAATAATTTGCAAACTTGCAAGGTGTGGAACGATGAGGTGTGCAAACTTTCAAGCATATCTGTACCCGTATGTGTAACATGCTGTAATGCTTGTATGTCTGACGCGTCGTACTGAAACACTAAATGGGCGTTTACCTCAGATGTGGGCCCTGTGATTGAGTGGTCCCTGCAGGCGGGCCACTTACAGCCAGTCTAGAGATGAAAGCTTGTCACTCACACCTCTCAGCAATGACAGGACACAATTAGTGTGCAGCTTCCAGCCAAACCTCAGAGAAGCCCGTGTGAATGACGCACGCAAACAAAACCTCTGTAAGTCCAACTCACGCAACTGAAACAAATACACGTGTACGTGTAGCCAAATATATAAGCCTCCTCCCGTCATTTCTCTCTTTCTCAGTGAGCTGAGAAGGAACCGGTTAATCCCGGCATGATTTATTTGAATATGGATCTCCTATACCACAGCACAGAGGCCTGGAGAGCAATTACTCCTGAACAAAAACCTTCCCTGAGCTGTCACACATCATCCCGCGAGCGCAACACCAAGCGGCCAGAGCAATTTATCTGCCTTCTGCATCACAGATACTGACACTGCAGTCATTCCGGTGTATGAAAAGTGTGTTCTTCACATATCACTTAATCTGAACACTACACACTTTATTGTTTGACACCCGATACAGATTGCGTTACAGATATTGTGAAAATAATGAAACCTTTTCATTTGATCACCTGGTTTATGAAACCAATAGCTATTTTAAAGTGCCGACAGTCAGCGGCTTGACGGGCACGGTCACATATGTCATGGAGACAAAACCAATTTGATAACGTAAAATCTCAGCCGCAAGTCGTGAGGTTAATTTGATGTAACCGATTTAAAGTGCCAGTGCTGAGATGATGGATGCTGAAGCTCTGACAGAGACATAGAATGCTGAATTAAGCATGCTATCCATCTTGCAAGGGATGACAGTGTCGTCATGACCCCCAGGAGAGATCCTCGACACAAAACTGCCCTTCAGAGCAATAGGGATATTCCACAAAGACTTTTCAGTGCTAAATAGAACTTACAGTAGGTGGGAAGCTTCACATGGAATTGAACACCTGTAGTCCTCAAAGTAACTGAAATATATGTTGGCTTAAAAGACCTAACTAGAACTAGTTGTGCTTGAATGTGCACTAGTTCAGTGGTGGGTGTAAGGCCATGGGTGCTGATTATGTACATGAATATGTATAATATGTATAATATGAATAGGTATAATACATATACAGTACATAACACAGACATATACTACTGTTTAGGTTCAAGAACTTTTTTTTTTTTTTTTTACCAAGAAAACATTAAATCAAAAGACTTATGTTGTAAAAACGGTTTTACATTATGTACATTTATTTATTTATTTTTATTTATTTTACATTTTAAATTCAGTTTTAAATGCTGTTTTTTAACTTTACTCATCAAAGAATCTTGTATTAAGGTTTCCACAAAAATATAAACATTGATAATAATAATAAACATTTTTTGAGCATCAAATCAGAATACTAGAATAATTTCTGGAGGATCGTGTGACACTGAAGACTGGAGTAATAATGCTGAAATTTCAGACTTGCATCACAGGAATAATTTTGATTTTAAAATAATGGAAATAAATAAATAATGTAATAACAGTTCACAATAATATTGTTTTACTGCATTTATGATCAAATTAATGCAACCTTGGGAGAATAAGAGACTTCTTTCAAAAAACAATCTTACTGACCCCAAACTTTTGAGCATTTGTGTATATTTAATACAATATAATTATTGAAATAATAGCCAAAAGGTTATTTGTTTTTTATGTTTTATTATTTTTGTCATTTGTAAATAGTAATTCTAATAAAAAACTACTTTTTATAATTAATGTTTAAAATTAATTATACACACACACATATATGTTATTGCGACTTTTTATTTCACAATTCAGACTTTTTTGTCAGAATTGTGTGATACAAACTTGCAATCTGACTTTTTTTCCTCGGAACTGAGAGATATGAACTTTGGAATTCTGAGAAATGAAATCAGAATTGTGAGATATACTTTTTTCCTCCGTTTGTTGTCAAGTTTGTCTCAGAATTCTAATTTTTAATATTTTAGATTTGTGAATTATAAAGTCTATTTTTGAGGGGGAAAAAAAGACTGATAAGTTCTCAGAATTGCACATTTATGTCTCAAAATTCTGATGTAATAACTCACAATTGCGAGTTATAAAGTCAGAATTAAAAGATATAAACAATTCTGAGAAAAAGTCACAATTGCAAGATATTAAATTGCAATTCTGAAAACTGTATCACGCAATTCTGACTTTTTTGTAAACTCACAATTGCAAGAAAAAATCTGAATTGTGAGATAAAAAGTCAAAATATACCTTAATTTATTTTTATTAAGTGGCAGAAATGGGCTTCCATAATATGCACAGAAGTAATGTCTAAGAAGTAAATATATAAAAAATAACATTATTTTATAATAATAATAATAATAATAATAAAAATATAATGTTAGAATGATATAATATTTGGTTGTACTTTATTTTACAGAACATGCATGTGCACTTTTAGTAAGTTTAGGGTTAGTACCTAGTTATTTCCTAGAATTGTATTTACTATAATTAGTGTGTATGTACATGTGGAAAAGGATTGTAAAACAAAGTGCTACCTAATATTTAATAATTTTCTATTAACTGTGCTGCAAATTTTTAGATTTGATACCTTTGCATAAAAAGCATGACACGTATTGTTAAATTCTTAGCGCTGCTTTATTATTATTATGAGATATTGTAAGAGGTCGTTGAACAACACACTTGAATTCCACAAAAACCGATCAATCTAAATTAGGATCTTATTTATACCTGCCATCAATCTAGCCTAACACTCCTCAGCTGTAGAAGCCAAATGGTAATATTTATTCAACCTAGCACAAGCTGCTGGAAATCAAGAGGCAGGTCTAATAATGTCAGAATCTATCTTGGGCCCAGAATGAACAGCCGCCAAAGCAAACTGCCTTTGAGGACTCATAGATGCATTCAGTTGGCCTGCAAATTGCTTCAGCAGTGTTGTCAGTCAATTTGGCACACTTGCCCGCGACTCTAATTGATGCTGAATTTCCATATTGGTCACATCTGTGTAACAAATGCTATTTCACTCAAAGTGAATAGCAGACGAAAGAGAAGGGACAGGAGGGGGAAGGGGGAAAAAAGAGAGAAATAAACCTGTTCTTTCCAGCGGAAACACCTGTGAGACGAGCCGCTGAAGATACTGGCATTTTAGTGACTTTAAAGTAAGACAGAACGTCTGGACAGTGTTTCATTTCAATATCCTTAACCGTGTGAGAGATAATTACTTCGCACCTGGTACAAACGCATTTGCAATTACGCTTCTATTTATAACTTGTAAAATACTAATAAAAACCCAGTGTCGATGCTTACATCATGAATAAATCAAATGTTTTGCTATACAAATTGACTATACATAAGCATTTTAGAGTGGTAATAGGTTTAAGTGAAATACATTTAGCACTGCTAATAAAAGTCAACCTATTCTTTTAATTCTCCCACATACATCTATATATGTGTGAAATCTCAAAGCAGGTTTGACGTCCTCAGCATCTGTTAGTGATAAGCAGATCAGCTTTGCACGTGTAACCTAAGTGGCACCAAAATGGCAGCAATGCATTTTTAATGGCAGCCAGTCACTTGGGTGCCATTCTCACAGCATGGGCTTCGGTGTCATTGGGCCTCCAGCAGCACCATGTAGGGAAGGAAGTGATATTATTTCTGCACTCTGCATAACCTAACAGCCATTATGACTCCAACCTCTGTGAGACTGTGTCCGAGCTTGTGTATTTACTTTGCAAGCCAATGGGTCTGTGGCAAGGAAACTCATCAAAGGCCGGAGTCTGATAAAGCACTTCATTTGAGCAATTAAGCCAATGATGGATTCAATTAAGCCCTTTATGAGTTCAGGTGGAGTGGAGGACTGCGGGGTCCCTGCGGATTGGATTTGGGTATGAATTAAAGGTGGATGAGCTGAGGGGTCGTACTGTGCATGCTCAGGCTTCTCCACTCAATATTTAAAAAGAAAGACCAAATTAACTGCTCATACCTTCATCTGGAGGTTTATCCTGCAGCGGCCCAGCACAGTGACAGATAAGAACATAATGTGTCCCTGCTGTCTAATAGCAAAATGGCTGCAGTATGCTCTGCTCTCAGCTAGACTTTCTGTATAATTAACTTGTCTGTACTGTTGTGTTGTTATACACAGCCATTCAAAAGTTTGGGTCAGTGGAGTTTCTCGTATACCCAGCAAGGCTACATTTATTTGATAAAAAATCCAGCAAAAATAGTAATATTATGAAATATTATTAAAATATTTCAAAATAATATATTATCTTGCAAATGTTTTTTTTTTTAATGTTTCTACCACCAAAAAAAAAAAAACTTAAATGTCAGAATTGAAAAATATAATTCACAAGGGATCCAGAGATCCACTGCCAGAAACAACATTCCATAACAAAACCCTGTTTCACACAGTTATACCAGTAAATTTTATGGATAAATACAAAAATGCGCTGTTCACACAGGCCACGGCATTTTGTCTTTTTACCGGCAAAGCAACATTCACACATCACTTTCAAAATACCTGTAAATTCTGTGACATCAGAAATGACCTCTAAGCGGCTGCGCCTCCTGATGCTGTTTGTAAACATGGGGGGTAAATGCTGTCAATTCTCACTTTTCTTCTCAGAATTGTGTGATATAAACTCGCAGGTGTGAAAAAAAAATTTTCTCGCAAAATTGAGTTTGTATTACGCAATTCAGATTTTTTGTCTTGCTATTGCAAGTTTATATCTGGCAGAATTGTGAAATATAAAATTGCAATCGAGAGATATAAAGTCAGATTATGAGGGGAACAAAAGACTGATATGTTCTAAGAAATCCAAGTTCATATCTCACAATACCTACTTAACTTGCAATTGCGTTATAAAGTCAGAATTGCAAGATATAAATTCAAAATTTTGAGAAAAAAGTCACAATTGCAATATATTAACTCGCAGTTCTGAGAAAGAAAGTCAGAATTATGAGTTTATATCTCGAAATTCTGACTTTACTTCTTAGAACCGGCAAAGCGGCATTCACACATTCCCTTTTAAAACAGCGGTAAATTCTGTGACATTATTAACCAGAAATGACCTCTAAACGGCTGTGTTTGTTAACATAGAGGGGTAAATGTGGTCAGTGTTTTTGTTGATGTTTTTATTTTTGTGTCAAACGTTCACATTCATTCAGATGCTTCTGGCCCAGACACATCGTCTTAGATGACTTCAAACCAAACTACTCAACTATCCAACTTTTTTTTGAATTCTAAAGTCTTGCTCGATTGGAACGATGCTCTACATTTCTAGTCGCTGGTGTTTCTAGTCAAATTAACATATTTTAACAATAAACCTATGAAAATCATTTGGCACACTGTGCCACAGTTTTCACTTTACAAATTTTATATTTAGTTTCAGTGAAAAAGTTCAGTATAATTTATTCATTCCTTTGATCTTTTTTTACACAACCTCACAAGTCTCATGACAAAAATGTACCTGGGAGAACTTTTTCATGAAATGCAAAATACGTAACGATAAGTATTTACTGTACAGTACCTCTGTATATCCATCCAGCCTTTACCATAAAATGTGTCATATGTACGTCCATCTGTTCCGGGGAAAAAAAAAACCCCAAACATTCTTTTAGCGCCACTCAGTGGACATTTCTGTTAGAAACTGCAGTGATATCTACTTATTGGTACGCATTTCGTGTCTTGCGAAAAGCTTCCCCAGGAATGCTTTCGCCATGAGACCAGGTTGTTTTTACATGTTGTTACGTCATCCGTGTCAGAATGTTATGATTGGTCCAGAGTGGATGTATAAACTCGAAAAGTTTATCGGCCACTGAGTGCGTTTGCATGCAAGTTCTTAACCTGATTATGCGTAATACGCCAACAATGCATGTAGTCATGCCAGATGCTTTCTTGACCCCAAAAAATGTTAAAAATATGTTCTCATCTTCTGCAGCAGGGTTGGATCGTTCTTTTCTCTTTACTATTATAATCGGCATATTGTCAAATTGTCTAATTCTAACGTTTGGTAACATTTCTATTCAAAATCACGATTCTTCTAAAAAATAAAACTGTGGCAAAACATTAAATTCGGATTAATCGAAAATCTGAAAAATCACCCAGCCATAATGTATACCTACTGTACAAGATTAACACCACAATCTACAAATGATATACTGCTATGTAATCTTGCAGACAGTTAAATATTAATAAGTACTGAATTTCGTCAACTTTTCGAAGTACACTAGCATATAAATAACCTAAAATCTAACCAACATACTACACTGTAAAAAACAAAAAACAATTTGTTGAGTCAACTTACAATAAATGGTTTCTCCTTCTGCCTTAAAATTCAACTCAAATAAGTTTAGTCAACTTGAAATGTTAAGGTGTACTATGTAAAAACTTAGATATTTGTGTTTGTTAAACTTAACAGATAGGTAAGTAACCCAGCTGCCTTAAAATTTTAAGTTGAATCAACTCAAATATCTAAATTGTCACTTAGTATAATTTAACATTTCAAGTTGAATATTTTTTTTTTTTTTGAGTTGACTGAACCTAAAATTTTAAGGCAGCCAGGTTACAAATTATTCTAAGTTGACTCAACAAATTGTTTTTTGCAGTGTAAAAGCCACAAAACTCCAATTAGGATCACTCTAAGAACACTTCCTCCATTACACAACAACAAATTAGATACTGGATAAACCATGCTAATTAGTAATTTCAGAACTGTTTGGAAGGCTATAATCATCCACAGTAATATAAACAGTAGTCTTTTTTCAAAACACGCAGCCAGACTGAGGTATAAAAATGTTGTATATTGGGTCTGTAAATGATGTGCAGCCTACTTTGAACAAGCATCACAGAATTAAAAGCGGCCTCTATTTGTCCGCCTGAAACATGTATCTGTGTGTGGGCCTCTTAATGGATAACCCTGGCAAGACATGTTTGTTTGGTTTTCTATGTGAAAGTTGCCGTGTCTTTGTGTTGGTGTCATTAATTGCTGGCATATTTCCACCAATTCACCGTTCAGAAAAAGCAGGATTAGAAAGGGAGCTTTAGAGGAATAGTAAGTTGAAGTGTATTATTGGGAGAGTGTTTTTTCTGGCAGATTCATCAGGTGTTGATGAATAGAGAGAGTAATGTCTTAACATACCCGCCCATATGCATCCTGCTGGGCCTGCCATACGCCACTGCAGGGACGCTTATTCAGAATTATTAGAGCTGTCTTTGAATCGACAGGGAAACTTTAGAAGTTATAATACTGCTGCAGACGTTCCCCTTGCCAGATTTTCTTAAAAATGGCTTCCCGGAGTGGTGCCCGTGCATAAAAATGCCACATACAGATAAGAAAAAAAACTCATATGGACGCTGAGATGGGAAGGGGAAGACGTAAGAAGAAAGAGAACAAAGCTTGTGAGAGTTCACAGAAAGGCGACTGAGAGTAAGAGGGAAACAAAATGAGAGCTAGAGTAATAAAAAAAAAAGAGTGAGAATAAGAACCGCAGACGTATAATAACCCTTATGCTCGTCTTTCATAGTTGAATAAATTGCCAAGCATTAACATTTGAAGGCCACCGTGTTTTTCTACCCAGTTTGATCTCACCTCGAGGACTCTTTTGACAATGGTGACAGCCCACGCAAATATGACAAAGAATGCACTCATTAAGGCAAAGCCATGTGGGAAATGGAGAAAAAACACCACCTACTAATGGCAGAAAAAACAAACAGACACACACAATCAATTATGGAGATTTCAGCAGACAAGAAAGGTCAAAGTAGGAGTAAAACAAGCCGCCAGAAGGATGATGAATCAGTCACTGGTCATATGCTGTGTGATTTACTTTCTCTCATGAATGGAGTGGAATGATTTACTGCAGCACCAAGGAAAATTGTGTAGTCCCAGTCTAAGATGTTTGTGTTAGCATATGCTAGCTCTTAGCTTTTACTGCTTATTAGGGTTTACCTGTCTATTGACAACTAAAAACACACCTCCTCTGTGAACACAAATTGTAGCACTGCTAATGTTCTTGGCTGCGTATGATTTATTACTCTTGTCATAATATCCAAGTCACCTTGAAAAGCATCTGCTAAATGAATATATGTAAATGTATTAAAACATGCTGACATTACTACTACACAAAATTAGATTCACTGTCATTGTTCACATTATTATGGAAACACTAAAATGTGATAAATTACAGACAATATTGTGCAAATATGTACACCAGTGTTTGGGGTCGGTTGGGTGTCTCAGCAAGGCTGCATTTGTTTTGTGTGTTTCTATTTTGATGTGTTTTAAAATGTGATTTATTCCTGTGACGGCAAAGCTGAATTTTCAGAAGCCATTAGTGCAGTCTTCAGTGTCACACGATCTTTCAGAAATCATTCTAATATGCTGATTTTCTGCTTAAGAAATATTTATTAGTATTACCAAAACAGTTGTCTTGTGACACACAAAAAAAGTGTAGTCTAATTAATCTGTGTACCACATCCTCACAAATTTTATCATTGCTTGCATGAAACAAGCTAATTACCCATAGTTTACAGTTAGCTAGTAGAACTTTCCATAATTTGCACAAAGCTTTGTGGGACACATCAGCTATTTTGGGCACCTCAAAAAAAACATATAAATGTATAAAAGCCTAGCCTTAACTATCACAGGTATGCAGTGACAGATCCTGGCGTATGCCATTTGTGTAGTTAGCCACCTAGAACAGCATGAGGCACGGCTGGAAAATGCATTTAGAAATGGCTGCATTTATATACAGTGCCTTGCGAAGGTATTCATACCCCTTAATTTTTTTTTCACGTTTTATGTTGCAGCCTTATGTTGAACTGCTTTAAATGACTTTTTTCACACTTTTTTTTTTTTTACAACTTTGCAAATTTATTAAAAATAAAACACTGAAATAGGTATATTGTACAAGTATTCACACCTTTAACACAGTACTTAGCTGAAGCACCTTTACAGCCTCAAGTCTTTTTGGGTATGATGCGACAAGCTTTGCACTTCTGAATTTGGCAGTTATCTGCCATTCTTTACCTTCACCTCTCAAGCTCTGTCAGCTTGGATGGGGGCTGGCAGACATTTTCAGGTTTCTACAGAAATACTTGATTGTGTTCAAGCCAAGGCTCTGGCTGAGCCACTCAAGGACATTCACAAAGATGTCTATAAGACACTCTTGCTGTGTGCTAAGGGTCATTGTCCTGTTGGAAGGTGAACATTCTGCCCAGTCTGAGGTTCTGAATGCTCTGGACTGGGTTTTCATCAAGGCCATCTCAATATTTTGGTGCATTAAGCTTTCCTTCTACTCTGATGAGTCTTTCAGTCCCTGCCGCTGAAAAACAGCCCCACAGCATGAGGCTGTGACCAGCATACTTTACTTTTGGGATGGTACTCTGCAGGTGATGAACAGTGCTTGGTTTCCTTCAAACAAGATGCTTGGAGAACCTTGTGCTAGGTGCCTAGGTACCTAGATGCTTTTTGCAAATTCCAAGAGGGTTTTCATGTGTCTTCACTGAGGAGAGGATTGAGTTTGGCCATACTGCCATAAAGACCGGATTGGTGGAGTGTTGCAGTGATGTTTGTCCTTCTGTAAGTTTCTTTCATCTGGATATATGATCATGGAACTCAACTAGAGTGACCATCAGCTTCTTGGTCACCAGTATAAACAAGCCCCTTCTCTATCAGTTGCTCAGTTTGACCAGCTCTAGCAAGAGTCCTAGTTGTTCCAAGCATCTTCCATTATAGATAATGGAGGCTACATGCTCCTGTTAGCTTTCAATGCAGCATAATTTTTTATTTTTTTCTGAACACTTCCCTCAATCTGTGCCTTGACGCAAGCCTGTTTCTGAGCTCTACAGGCAGTTATTTTGACCTAAGAGCTTGTTTTTTCTCTGATATGCATTTTCAGCTGTTAGACCTTTTCTGAGAGGTGTGTGCTTTTCCAAATCATACTCATTCAAATGAATTTGCCACAGTTTAACTCCACTCAAAGTGTAGTAACATCTATAAGCGATACGAGTGCTCCTGAGCTAAATTTCAAGTGTCCCAGAAAAAAATGAAAGGGTATGAATACTTTCACAAAGGCACTGTATAATACACTGTATGCCACCTACAATCATAAATCACACTGTTTGTTAATTTAGGCCAGAGACGAACTGCCCCCCTGACTGTGTCAGTTTTTTTTCCCCTTCACAACGATCACCTAATGGAGTTTTGGATTCTTGCCACTGTCACCTTTGGCTTGCTTAGGTGGGGTTTAAAAGAAAATTCACATTCAGTGATAATGAACTGAACTGAGCTGAATAACCACACTTTTGCTTTCTGTAGAGCTACTTATAGCTAAATTGAACTTGTTTCATAATTGACAACATCACACTTTTATTGAACTGAATTGAATCAACACTCGAGCTGATTAATCACACTATTGTCTACTGTTGAGCTGCTTTACAGCTGAATTTGTTTCATGACTGATGAATTTCACAACATTAAGTTATTTTGCTGTTTATTAATGTGAAGCTTGACAATCTGTATTGTATAAAGCATTGTATAAATAAATGTGACTTGGCAAGTCACAACAACATGTTGTGTGATGTCACCATATTGTTTTGCATTAATAGTTTGAATCATTTTTCAGTACCAATGATTCATAGTTTATTGTTTTATTCTCTTTTATAGCAAGGTAGAATGGGATGCCTCATGACTGATGTCGCCTACAGCAACATGTGACTGCTGGTGTGCAGCATGTATCCAAACGATTATTTAAAAAAAAACAAAGATAAGAATTTAGTCTTATAAATCTACATCATCTATAAAAAGGCAAAAGTCAGGATAGTTAACAAAAAAGGTGATAGATTAGCTAGTATAATGTCCAGCACAACAATATAATCCTATTCTTTCTATCATATAACACGTAAAAAACTAAATAACCATGCAAAATGGTGGCTCAGATTTCTATCTAGAAATAACCTAGCATCCAGGATCCAGCATTGTTGGATTACTTGTCTCCATAGACCCAGGTGATACTTAGGCTGTGCTGTGCTGTGCTCGTCACCTCTTTAGGTTGCTGACACTAAAGCCAACAGCACCATCTGCGACCCAGTCGGCTTTCCTGCAGCCACTGGACGTAGATCTGTACTGACAGGGTGTGAGCTGGAGTGCCAGTACCTTTTTCATCTCTGGGGAAGAACATCAGTGGACAGAAACACCTGTTCACTCCTCTCTTCTCCCCAGGGAAGTGTCTTTGGTTCTTGGGGGAAGAACTCCACTGTCTGTCAAGCTGAACCTTTGGAAACCACCAGCTGCAAATGATAAACCACAAAGCTTTTCCCAAAAATGGCCACTGAGGATGAAGCTTTATCTGTTGGAGTATTAATATAGAACTTGAAGGCCCATGTCAAAAAATTAGCATTTTCGAGCCAAAGGTTCCCAATGGAATTACTTTAATGTGTTTTTGACTCTATCTACAACATAAATCACAACATTATTATACAGAGAGATTTTAAATCTATTGTTTTTAAGCTGCTAAATAAAGATAACAGCAGTCCAATTCATCTTGTATATAAGCTTACATCCTTATGGTAGTTGAAGCAACTTGCATTTCTTAAAAACTCATTGGCTTCATAATTCATGCCTGAAGTATGATGTTTGAGGCTGAACAAAAGGTTACTCATAAACCAAAAACTACTAAAATTCTAAAGTTCTAGAAAGAACCCACAGTGAAATAGCATTCTTGGTTACTTTGATATCAAAACTGATCAGTTTGAAACCCCTTCAAGAGCCCTTTATTTTCCGAATGTTAGCACTTAAAGTATTTTATAGTGACAAAAATACTTTATAATTTTATCCAAATGGCTTAAATTTTAAAACACAGAAAATTTAACAAATACTTAACAATATTAGCAGATATTAAATAAATAAATAGAACTGTTCTTTCAATTTCAGCTTTAGCTGAATAAGTTACACTCTTTATTGAAAAAGAAGAAAGAACTTATGAATGAATAAAGCAATGCTGCGTTGCAAGAGCAATATTAAAGAGATAGATCACCCAAAAATGAAATTTCTGTCATCACTTACTCTTCCTTATGTCGTTCCAAATCTGTATTTTTTCATCCGTGGAACACAGGAGATGGAAGAGGGATGAGAGGATTGTGATTGTAACTGTCAAGCTCCAAAAAGCACATAAAAGTAGTCCATGAGGCTTGTGCGCCATATCCCAAGTCTTCTGAAGCTGAACAATAGCTTTGTGTGACAAATAGACCATTATTCATAGGAAACCTTCACCTCAGTCATTCACATCTGCCACATTAATGATACATGAGAATGTCTTTGTTGATATAAGCACAGTTTATACTACACCACAGATGGAGAAAGATGCAAAGAAAATAAAATGCACAAATTTAATTGGTTCGCCTGTGTAAAAATGGTAGTTTTGAAAGTGAGGAAGTGATGAGATTTCAGAACTAGTCTCCAGTGCTTCCCTCAGCATACCAAACAATTCGAAAATGGCACAGTGTTACATAAATCTTTGAAAAGCAATAATAAATTCAGACAACGTATTTTAAAAGTTCTTTCTAGGTGGTTTATGACAGTGTTCAGGGGTGCACAATTATTCCAATCAATCAATCAAATCAATCAAAACAGTAATTCTCATGATTAACTATGTATTAATATTATTTCTATCATGAAAACTCTCAGAAGATTTGAGCATGATCATGGATATGACAATGTTGATGTATTTGTTCTTGCTATTGGATATTGCTGCTGCTGCAAAGTACAAGAAATTAGCAGATCTATACAGGTGGAGGTGGGGAGGTGGAGGGCTTCAGAGGAACTCTGAAAGTGTGCTGTGAACTGCTCTAGCATTTCATCAGTTTTCGGTAACGACCCAGTCTGCGCCATCTAGAGTTTCATGACAGATCTTGTAATTTATTTATTTTAGTAAGTTAGTGGCTACAATATACAAATTCAAATACAGTTCCCAGCTTTTTTTTTTGTATATGCAGCCTAGATAGAATATGGCATCCACAACAACAACAACAACAACAACAACAACAAAACCATTGCAATTTAAATTCTATTTATCAGCATTAAAAACTAATTACAAGATCAGAGGAAATAATAGAAAATTATGATCCTGGTTATAATCATACAGCACTAGCAGTGGATTTTAACTTTTGCAAGCACGGGTCCCACATCATATTTTTACAATCTTCAAGAATCACAGTTTAAAATGAAAGGCTCAATACCAGGGATTAATGATTGTGCGATTTACTACAGAGCTGTACCGTAAAACAGTGCCTTAAAACTCCCAGTGAGAGAAAAGAAAAAATTCCTTAGGATGTTTAAGATCAAGAAGAAACCTTGAAAAAAACATATATTTTTTAGTCATTTAAAAACATTTTAAGAACACTGAAAGACAATTTAATAAGCTTTCATTAATGTGCAACTACTCAAAACTGAGATGTACTGAAGGGATACTCCACCCAAAGATGAAAATGTCACACCATCCCCATCTTGACTCCATATAATGCAGTCCATATAATGTAAGTAGATAGCCTTCTGAAGCAAAAAGATAGGTGCGATGGTTTATAGTAAATAAGTATTCTGAAGCATCAGCTTTTGGTTTACTATCCACTTACATTATATGGACCCAAAGGGGTGGACTATTTTATACAGACTTTCTTTGTGTTCATTTGAAGAAAGAAATTCATATACTGTATATCTTGGACAGCATGAAGGAAGTATGTGATGAGAAAATATTTGGGTGTAGTATCTTTTATGGTCCAGTTGGTAGGGATGCACCTTGTACGTAAATTATGTCTCTTATGGCAAAATGTAGTAGAAAACCCATGAAAGACTTACGTTATATAAAAAATCCACATTGTTTTATACATATTTTGGACTGTGGGGGTGCCATTATTTCAACAATGTGAAATGGTTGCACTCAGTGAGCTACTGCCGCTAACTGTTGCTATTTTACCGCAAAACAACTGGTAATTGACAACTCGGAAAATAAAATACTGATACAATACCACACTGTGCTGCTTTTGGTTGCAATTTTCAATCGAAGGACAACAAGAGAAGCACTGTATGTCTTCACTGCTTTCCTAGTGATAAGAAGAGGAGAAAACAACAGGAAGATGCCTGTGGACAAAGACCTACGTCTTTGTTCTCTCTAATTTATCCATGATGCCTTTGAGGCTTTTAGTAGACCACAACTACTGAAAGAGCTTTCAAATGGCAGAGACAAGAAACGCTAGATGCCATCCTGGCAGGCTGTAAACATGCCTGTGTTTGTCATGACACCGCAGCCACTGAAGGAGATTCTCAGCACGGATTTCACTCGATATCCAGGG
The DNA here is from genome assembly GCF_022985175.1 of Labeo rohita. NCBI lineage: Eukaryota > Metazoa > Chordata > Actinopteri > Cypriniformes > Cyprinidae > Labeo > Labeo rohita. The sequence continues at coordinate 15,006,272 of NC_066881.1, read as the reverse complement.
TGTTTAGACTCCTTGTGGGGAAAATTGGTATGACGTTTGGTTTAAGCCTACACTTACATCCATTGCCACCTGTATCGTATTAGTATTTGTATTTTTGTGGTAAAAATAGCAACAGGTAGCACCAGTAGCTTACCGAGTGCAACCATAGTCCAAAATGTGTATAAAACTTTTTTAAAATAATTTTTAAATAACGTAAATCTTTCATGGGTTTTCGACTACATATGTCAGCAAGAGACATCATTTATGTTATAGTAATCCATACATGTCATAATAACCAGGGTTCACTTTAATACCACATAGTCCCACAACAATAAAAACAACAAAAAGTTCACTCATAACCTAAATTATTTTTTAAAAAAGAAGGCACAAAGAGAGTGGTCAGTTGTCTCACACACCTAAAAAAAAACCACAATGTGGATTCTGACCACTGACTGCAGATCGATGTATACGACCTCCTCCCAAAACTGAATGACTAAAGCAGAAAGGTGACCAAAGGCCCAGCGTGAGCAGTTTAATGGGTCGGACAGAGAAGCATTGAATTAAAATGGCAGGCATGACAACTCCATGATCAAGTCTGGTTTGTGACAACAGATTTTTACTGTCAGCGTCACACTGGACGGCATGGAGAGCAGCATGTGTGTGCGGAGAGCTGACAGCGTTGAAGTAGTGATTATGTAAAAAGCGGTACAGTTTAATCTTACTAATGGCACACAGGAGGACCGCCGCTCTGACAAGCTGCAGGCATGGCGATAATCATGACAAAGCAACGAGGAAGTGAACGTATCACAAACTCGCTCAAACAGACACCCACATACAGAAAGACAGTCTGGAGCGTTCTGACCCCTGCGTTCACGCTCTCCCTTCACAATTTGAAAGTTTATGTCTATGTTGCTTTGTGCATCCTCCTCTCGCATCTATCTCTTTCTGCAGGAGCGGGTTATTTTTGGTAGTGTGCACAGATAGTTGTGGGATTATTGCAGAGCTGGGATGTGCCTGGCAGACGTGAGAGGCGAGAAATGAGGGAGAGGAGATGGAGGTGTGAAGAGAACGGTTGCTCATTCATTCGTCATTACTTTGTGATTCAGGAGTCGAGATGTGGGCCGGCACTGCCAGGCCAGAGTGGGACGCATCACTACAGGCCAACAACGACACAATGGACACACTGCAGCTAAATACGGTTGTCACTTCTCTACGGATCTCTTCATTCTGTTATGTACGTACAAAGTTTCATTATTTACAGAAGCGACGCCTGCACAGGCAATTTCACTCTAAATTCAGGCTGTGTAAAGATCCTAACTATAATTCTCTTCCTGCTATTGTTTCTACCACTATCCAACTCATACATTACAATCTAGAGAGAGCTTGCTGCTTAGAAGCAGCAGCTTAATGAGCATAAACAAAATATGGTGCCTTAATCGATGGTGATTTCTTGCAAAAATTGCCAGGCGATAATATGTCTCCGGTCGCTAATAGTACTAAACCAAACAGGTCCTGCATTCCATACGCACACCAAATGACAATTTAGGATATTAACTCCCGCATTTAAATGCACTTGTAAGTCCCAACACTCAGTGTTTACATGGCCAAGGAGAACAGTGTACATTTACAAGAAAAAGTATGTGAATTTGTAAATTATCCAAAGATTTCTATGGGTCAGTTTCCGCCACTGTTTATTTTTCAGTTTTGGCTATTTTCATAATTGCAACTTCATATCCTACCATCTTGTATATACAGCTTTATTTCTACAATTTCTGAATTGTTTCTTCTATAACTGGTACTTTATCTCTTAATGACTATTATATTTATAATTTTTATTCTGATATGGAAACAGTGCATGCACTGCACTGTATTTCTCAAAAGTTTAGGGTCAGTGGTCAAGAAATTAATAATGTAATTTGGTGTAATTGCGTTAAATTATTACAAAATGACAGAAAAAATTATTTTGAAAAAAAAAAAACATTTAAAATGTATTTTAAATTGTAATAACATTTAACTACAATATTATCACTATTTTTTAATCAAATAAATGCAGCCTTTGTGAGCATAAGACACTATATATATATATATATATATATATATATATATATATACACACACACAAATATCGGTGCCCTTGCAATTCTGTCAGAAAATGCAACCCTTCTCTCAGAAAATTGTTGCAGTCGCAAATGTTTTGGTACTCATGTTTATTTTTGTTGTTTGCATTTGAACAACACAAAAAAACAGAGAAGAAAAGTCTAATCTAAAACAATTCCACACAGAACCCAAAAAATGTAATATTTGGTTGGTAGCACCCCCTTTGGAAAAAATAACTGAAATCAGTTGCTTCCTGTAACCATGAATGAGTTTCTTACACCTCTCTACTGGAATTTTGGACCACTCTTCTTTTGCAAACGGCTCCAGGTCATTCAGATTTGAAGGATGCTTTCTCCCAACTGCTGTTTTGAGATCTCTCCACAGGTGTTCTATTGGATTCACCTCTGGACTCATTGCTGGCCATTTCAGAACTATCCAGCACTTTGTTTGTAACCATTTCTGAGCGCTTTTTGAAGTGTGTTTCGGGTCATTTTCCTGCTGGAAGACCCATGACCTCTGGTGTAGACGCAGCTTTCTGACTCTGGCCACTACGTTGCGCCTCAAAATTCTTTGGTAATCATCAGATTTCATGATACCGTTCACACAGTCAAGGCATCCAGTGCTAGAAGCAGCAAAGCAACCCCAAAACATCTTTGAACCTCCACCATGTTTGACTGTAGGGACTATGTTCTTTTCTTTGAAGGCCTCCTTTATTTTCTGTGAACAGTGCCATGATGTCCTTTACCAAAAAGCTCTACTTTTGTCTCATCTGTCCAGAGGACATTCTCCCAGAAGGATTATGGTTTTGTCACATAAGTTTTGGCAAACTCCAGTCTTGCTTTTTTATGCCTTTTATGTGTCAGCAGTGGTGTCCTCCTGGATCTCCTATCATAGCGTCCCTTTTCATTCAGATGGCGACGGATAGTGCGAGCTGACACTGTTGTACCCTGTGTCTGCAGATCAGCTTGAATTTGTTTGGAAGTTAATCAGCGTTCTTTATCCATCATTCGAACAATCCTTCGTAGTAATTTTTCATTAATTTTGCTCTTCTGTCCACGTCCAGGGATGTTAGCTACAGTGCCATGGGCTGTAAACCTCTTTATGATATTGCGCACAGTGGACACAGGAACATTAAGATCTCTGGAGATGGACTTGTAGCCTTGAGATTGTCCATGTTTTTCCATAATTATTTCTCTCAAATCCACAGACAACACACTTTTTTCCATTTTAACTGGTTGCAGGTGTGATTACTATTTTGCCCACACCTGTTAATTGCCACAGGTGTGTCCAAATACAAATTACAGGAGCCTCACATGCTTGAAAAGCAATTATTTCTTACAATTTTGACAAGGTGCCAATAATTTTGTCCATCATCAGTTCTGTGTGAAATTTGATTAAGTTTGACTTTTCTTCTCTTTTTTTTTTTTTTTTTTTTTTTTTTTTTGTGTTGTTGCAGTGCAAACAAAACCAATAAGCACGTGAATACCAAAACATTTGCAACTGGAACAATTTTCTGAGAGAAGTGTTGCATTTTCTGACAGAATTGCAAGGGTGCCTATATTTTTGCCTTACTTGTTCATGAAATTGATCTGATCCCCATGTCACAAAAATAGTTTTTTTTTTAATCAAATAAATCCGGACTTTGTGAGCATAAGATACTACTTTTATATATAATTGATTATTGCCTATAGTTGATTATTGCCTAACTTGTTCATGAAACTGATCTGATCCTCATGTCATAAAAAAAAGCCAAACACAGTCTACACAAACAAAGAACACAAACAATACACCTATATGTCCTTATTGAACACACCGTGTAATCGTTCACAGTACAGGGTAGGGAAAACGTATATGAACCCTTGACTTTAATAACATGTTGACCCTGCTTTGGCAGCAATAACCTCTAACGTTTCCTGTAATTGCGGATCAAACCTGTACAACAGTCAGGTGGAATTTTTCACCACTTCTTTTTACAAAACTCTTTCATTTCAGCAATATTCCCTGGGTGCCTGGTCAAAATCGCTCAGCTGAGGTCATTCCAAAGCATCTCAATCCATTTTTCCATGGCAAATCCAAGGGTTCACAGCCTTTTCTGGCAACTGTACAATGCACATAAAAGAGCAGAGTGAAAAAGCATCTATTTCAGCAATGACAGCTGTATGTTTGCTACAACCATTTCAGGGCATTCGATTTTATTGTTCTTGAGTTACTCCAATTTTAATTTGGCTTTGTGTTGGGGAATTTTATCTTCCTACAAAATGAACTTTCTCCCAGGCTTGAGGTTTCAGAAAGAAATAGGTAATCTTGCAGTATTTCCTCGGCACCATATATTCCTCCTCCTACATTAACAAGATGCCTAGATCCCGATAATGAAACACAGCCTCACAGCATGACTGCCGATACTACTAGTATACTACACTGTAGGCATTGTGTTTTATTAGGTGTGGGCAGTGTTAGATTGTTTTTATACATTACAATTTTTTTTAAAACTCTTACAATCTGTTCCAAAGCTGAATGCTTCAAACAATGAAAAGTCATCTGATGTTCAGAAGCTCAGGCTGCCGTCACCCTATAAAGCTACATCTGAAAAGGCACTTACACCAATGCTGTAAAATATTTACTGTTTAATGCTGTAGAACTGTAGAATGAATGTAGTTTTAAATACTAATTGTGGATAGAGAAACATGAAATTAATGGAAAATAGTCCATTGGAAAATGAGACAGCACTCTAATGAAAATGAATAAACAAGTAGATAATGAATGTATTAAATTGTTTTTAAAAAATGCACTGATAATGGCATTGAATAGTCCATGACTATAAAAATAACCAGTTGAATGGCATCTGTAACCCAATGGAAGTTATTATAGCCATTATAAATTATTAAATTTTGTAATCAGAAGATGTGCAGACTCATTTGACAGACACAGTGCACACGAGATTGAGGAAACAAACACGCACTTTAAAATTAGAAAGTTTATGTTGCCAAATTGAGATTTCTGTGTTCTTATGCATAGCTCTGTGCATACACATTTTTGCAATTGTTGTTGTTTTCTGTTTCAGTTGCAATATATTATTCATGTTCTATTATTTTGGAGAACATACTTGGAAAAGTGCTGTGATCCCTTTGCTACAGGTAAAGTAAGACATTTAGTAATGACTGTTGAACTACATTTATTTTCAGATATTTGATTAAAACCTTAATTTATTTAAATATTCATTTAGTTTCTTAAATGTTCAGGGAACATAATGAAATTATCTTTTAATTTAAAATGCCAGTATGCCAATATGCAATTAGTTAAATAACTAAATAAGGCCAAAAATAAAATTTGCCATAGCGTTAAGGCTTTTATGTGGTTTAGAGCAGCTTTAACTAATTTAAAAAACGCACACACATCGATACATTGGAACACAAATACCCACCACCATATGCTCCATACTGTATTTAATCAACCATGAACTGCCAAAACTCTGACTTCAGGCAACCTGCAAGGACGCAGGTGTATTCATACGAGCTTTTACACGCAATTTGAGCAGGAACACGAAATTATTTGCTCTTAAATGAGACTTGGAGTAACTCCACTGAATCTAGCACACCAGTGAATATCATGCCCTGTCTCTGACCTTGTTTTCTGCTCTGAGTTCTAAAGGCATAATTCATGCCTTGATCAATCTGTGCTAAGTGCAGGACTGAAGCATTTAATCACAATCATTCCCAATCATTGCGCTGCATCTTACATAATGATGGATTGTGTGAATAGCTGTAAAACACTACATTACCGAGTAAACCAGTAAGGCTGATCAGAAATGGGTGCAGAATGGCTCTTAGAGTGGCAGGACTGAAAGATAATCAGGGAAATTGAGGGAAAGCGTTTTAATCCGGTTTCAATATTCGCTGCACACTCCTCTGCCGCCCGGGTTGCTGTCTGGGTGGTGATTTTCGCATCAACACTCCACCTCTTTAAGAAGTTCGTTCGAGGGTTTAATTCATGGCATTCTCTGCTACGCTGCTGAAAACATGAATTAGTCTCTCAGAGCTTAGAGATTAAATAAACAAAAAACTGTACTTACTCCAGGGGGGGAAAAGAAGGAAGGAAAAATGAGAAAGAGTGGGAGTGTGCCATATAGGTGCCGGCAATTAAAACAGATATCAGAATCTCTATTTTGACCTTTTCATGACAGTAGTTTGCCCTGATTAACTCAGAGAGAGGGAAGGAGTTTTCCCTAAATGTGTTTTCTGTTCATTTTCTTCTACCATCACCCATTCAATTCTCTGCATTTTTGGCATGCGGTTGAAATCTGAATCTTTCCACCTAATTACATTGCAGTCTCCCATCAATCATGTGTCTAATGGTTTCAAAGTCTATGATTTGACAGTTAGGACCGCCACTTTTTGTTTGTCTTCTCGCTCCTGTCTCTTGCAAGATGGGGTGTCATAAATCTACAAACTTTTCCTCCTTGGTCCTCATCTCTCCTTCCTACTTCCTGTTATTCTGTTCTTTCCCTCTGAGGTTTCAATCATTTCTTCCTAATCCCATAATTTACCACTAAATCACAGACAGGACTATAAATAAACCTCGTGTCTGATTTTTTATTTTACACATTTTACATTATACTTTTACTCAGCAATAAAGTATTAAAGTTATCAAAACTGACAGTAACGACTTTTATGTTATTACTAAAAGATTTCGATTTCAAAGAAATGTTGTACTTTCCTAAGTAATTTAAAGAGATCCAAAAATGAAAATTACTCCATGATTTACTCACCCTCAAGCAATCCTAGGTGTATATGACTTCCTTCTTTCAGACAACTGTAATCTGAGTCATATGATGCGCTTTCATGCTCTCCTTTGTCTTTGGAGTGTTACAAGTTGTTCGTGCATGTATAAGATCTGTAAAGTTGCAAAGACTATAGTCTCAAACCCAAAGAGATATTCTTTATAGAAGTTAAGACTCAGCCACGCCTTCCTAAAATTCAAACACGCCCCCACAAATCTACATCACTGTGTGGGAAGATCTGCATACCACCGCCCAAATGTATATGCAAAAAAATAAGGTATAACTTTTATTCTTGCTGTCTGTAGTATTGTTGCAGCCACTGCCACGTCGTGGAGACGCTGTGTGTTTTGTTGCGAAAGCAAAAGTACTTTGTTTGGCCTTCCAAATGAGTACACAACTAGAAATCAGTAGTTAAGTTATATTTACAACACTGTTCCAGAACAGAACAACACAAATATTCAAGTGTGTGCAGAGCATTTTATGGAGGACTGTTTCCTAAACCTGGGAGAGTAGCCTACAATGCCAGCTGTGCACAAAGGCTGTTTCTACAAAGTGGGGCAATTCCAACTTTGCAAGGACAGTCTGGCGCTTCTGACTCACAGCGTGTAAGTACATTTTCATGTTTAAAGAATTTGCTACTGACTATTCAAATGCAAGTATTAAGCAGTGTAGAGTAGTGCTGCTTGTTTGTCGTTTCCATGATCACAATTTCAGACATGGTGTTATACTTTTGCAGCGCAACGCAATGAGTAATTATGTCCTCACTGGATGCAATGCAACAAATGCCTCAATTATAATGGCTTTTATTGTTCTTGTCTTGTCGCGCCGGGACACTGCAAGACAAAATGGTAAGGGGCGTAACATTTCCATCAAACGCAGGAGGTATTTGGCCAATCACAACGCACTGGACAGTTCGCTAATGAGAGCACACCACGCTTTTCAAAGCGATGAGCTTTGTAAAAATCGACACGTTTCAGAAAGGTGGGGCAGAGAGGAGCAACAATAATGTACAGTATGTGGAAAATACTGCTGTGTTTTTTAAACTTCAAACCACGTAAACACACTGCATTAAACCAAATACACAAAATAATGATCTTTTAAGCAACATCATATGACCCCTTAAAAAAAAATGTCCTGGCTGTTTCAAGCAGTGAATGGGGGTTGAGATTTTGAGGAAAAATAAAGTGCATGCATCCATCATAATAAATACTCCACACGGCGTTAATAAAGGCCTCCTGAAACAAGGAGAAGCGTTTGTGTAAGAAAAATATCCATATTTAAAACTTCATAAACCGCACTCTTTTCCTCTAACTCTTGTAGTGGTGTTCCAACAGATGACGTAGGACGGAGGACGTGGTACGTAGGCGTCGCCTAAGCTCCGGTGAGAATACGTCTCGTGAGAACCAAGTTTTGTTTACGGCAAGGAAAACCACTCACCTCTTGGCTTAAATTTAAATTCTCCAACATTTTTCTTTACAAATCCTCACTTTGTACTTCTAGTTCTCACCGGAGCCACTCTTGTGAACGCGTGTACGTCAGTTAGAGGAAACTAACTGATCACACGGTTTATAAAGTTTTAAATATAGATATTTTTCTGACACAAACTCATCTATTCAATTCAGGAGGTCTTTATTAACCCCCCGGATCCATGTGGAGTACTTTTTAGGGGGTTTTTTTTGGCTTCAAAATCTTTACCATTTACTGCAATTATAAAGCTCGGAAGTGCCAGGATATTTTTTAATCTTTAAACTCTGATTGTATGCGTCTGAAAGAAGAAAGTCATACACCTAGGATGGCTTGAGGGTGAGTAAATCAAGGGGTAATTTTCATTTTTGGGTGAACTATCCCTTCAATAAAAATTCAGAAAAAAAAAAAAAAAAAAAAAAAAAAAAAAAAAAAATCACATTTTCCACAAAAATATTATATAGTATACAGTAATATAATAAATGTTTTTACAATTTGTAATAATAAATTCTCAAGCAAATCAGCATATTAGAATGATTTCTGAAGGATCATGTACTTAAGATTGGAGTAATGGCTGCTGAAAATGCAGCTTTGCCATCACAGGAATAAATAATATTTTAGAATATATTACAATATAAATATTCTCTCTTTTTTTGTAATATTGTAATAATATTTCACAGTATTATTATTTTAATGAGAATAGAAACTTCTTTCTAAAAAATTTAAAGATCTTACCAACCCCAAACTTTTTAATGGAAGTGTACATAGCTGCAGAACACTGTCAAGATTTTTTTTTTTCTTTTTTCTTTTTTCTTTATTTTTTTTATATATATAAATCAAATTGAGTACATACTGTGAAAGTACAGGAATTTGGACGAGCTCAAGACGTGGCCCAGAGGACTGGGGGACCTCAAAGCTGGAGCAGCAGAAAACTCAAATAAAGTCATGACACCACGGAAAACAACTTGTCCATGTTTCAACAGTAGACTCCTATAAGAGTCAACATTTCCAAACCCTAGTGAATAGCTCATCCAGACACTACTTTGTATCACATACACTTTTGAGAAATTATGCTGCGCACAGCTGAACTAAAGCATTTAAAAAAAGACAAATTAATACTTTAGTCTTATTAGAAACAAACACTATATAGCTCATGTAAACTAACTATCTGTCTGCTTTTCCATTGGTAGGCGCTGCATTGTGTTACTTCACAGACTCGAATCTTTTTTAAAATGATCATAGAAAGGATGCTAAATGAGCTCCACTTTTACAAGACCGCTGGGTCAATTTCTCACTCTCAGCTTAAATGCTCCTTGTTCAGGTAAATTAAAAGCAGAATTTTTTATTCATTTTAGATTTCTTGATACATTGATATCAGTCATCTATAGAAGTGGATCTAAATGTTTTCTAAACGCCAAGTCGTGACTCTTAAGGTTCAAAGCCAAACCTTTCTGAGGCTAGAGAAAGGACTCAGGTTTGTCATAAGTGGACGATTGGAATCCACCCAAACTGAAGGGCAGTCAAAGGTCTGCTTTGAAGATAAGAGGCTGCAATTACAGAAAGCAGAAGGGATCATTTAGGGACAAATCGCGAAAGTCCGTCTTCCGTTTCGTCCCGCACAAAGAAGACAAGCTTTGGTGCTTTTAAAAGTTAGAGCAAACCTTGCTGGCGGGGCTGATTGTTTTAAATCTGTGCACGTACGTTTCACAGAGTGCCAAAGCTTTGAGGTCGACCAAGACTCTCCTTTGAGACGAGACCCCAAACATCCTCTAAATTAGAGGTCAAGAGAGAAATGACATCAGCTTCTTTTATACAGCACCACTGGTGCCCAGCAAACGACATCCCGCAGCGAGCAAGGCAGCTGGGGTCAGTCTGAGAAACAGCAGTCTGATTGAACTAAAGAGGGAAAAGAAAGAGCAAGAGATGAAGAGAAAGCTGTTGAGTGCCATAAAAACGGTAATGAAGAGGGTGAGGGTTTCCTTTTTCACTGTCTATGAAACTCTTTCTACTCTGCCATGACGCCCATATCAAGTATTTCACACCAAGGGTTAGTGATTTTTTTCTCCTTTCTAACTCTCATGGACAAACACCTTTCAACGTGTCAGTGTATTTCCATATATATACCGATTCAGGATATATGTGTATCTTGAGAATCCCATCAATATGAGAGACGTCCTTACATGTGCGCACTTAGAGATCAGATACAGAGAATACTGCAGATCAAAACAGAACTTTGTGGGAGGTAAATCAATGGATATTTAATTTATGCTCAATTCCTTCTCCCCTGTGATTACCCTCCACATTTCTCACAATTTCATAATATAATAATACAGGGTGTGAACTGTGTAAGCGAGGCCTGGCTGTGTGCTCACAGGCACAGAACTTGATGTTCAATGGTTTGACTGTCTTACTGCCAAGCTGCAAGAACACTGACACATGCTGTAGTACACACTTGTGTTCTCTCACTCATGCATAAACACACAAGTAAACTACACAATACAGTCATGGCCAAAAATTTTGGAAACCTTGCAATTCTGTCAGAAAATGCAACCCTTCTCTCAGAAAATTGTTGCAGTTGCAAATATTTCAGAACTCACATCTATTTTTTTGTTTGCATTGGAACAAGGCAAAAAAAAAAACAGAAAAGTCAAATCTGATACAATTCCACACAGAACCCAGAACAAAATTATTGGCACCCTTAACGTAATATTTGGTAGCACCCCCTTTGGAAAAAAAGTAACTGAAATCAATTGCTTCCTGTTACCATGAATGAGTTTCTTACACCTTTCTACTGGAATTTTGGACCACTCTTCTTTTGCAAACTGCTCCAGGTCATTCAGATTTGAAGGATGTCTTCTCCCAACTGCTGTTTTGAGATCTCTCCACAGGTGTTCTATATGGATTCACATCTGGACTCACTGCTGGCCATTTCAGAACTATCCAGCACTTTGTTTGAACCATTTCTGAGTGCTTTTTGAAGTGTGTTTCAGGTCATTGTCCTGCTGGAAGACCCATGACCACTGGTGTACATGCAGTTTTCTGACACTGGCCAGTACGTTGCACCCCAAAATTCTTTGGTAATCATCAGATTTCATGATACCGTTCACACAATCAAGGCATCCAGTGCCAGAAGCAGCAAAGCAACCACAAAAACATCTTTGAACCTCCACCATGTTTGACTGTAGGGACTGTGTTCTTTTTTTTGAAGGCCTCATTTCTTTTTCTGTAAACAGTGCTTTGATGTCCTTTACCAAAAAGCTCTACTTTTGTCTCATCTGTCCACAGGATTGTGGTTTTGTCACATAAGTTTTGGCAAACTCCAGTCTTGCTTTTTTATGCCTTTGTGTCAGCAGTGGTGTCCTCCTGGGTCTCCTACCATAGTGTCCCTTTTCATTAAGATGGGGACGGATAGTGTGAGCTGACACTGTTGTACCCTGTGTCTGCAGATCAGCTTGAATTTGTTTGGAAGTTAATCAGGGTTCTTTATCCACCATTCGAATAATCCTTCATTGTAATTTTTAATTAATTTTGCTCTTCCATCCACGTCCAGGGAGGTTAGCTACATGGGCTGTAAACCTCTTGATGATATTGCGCACAGTGGACACAGGAACATTAAGATCTCTGGAGATGAGCCTTGAGATTGTCTATGTTTTTCCACAATTTTTTCTCTCAAATCCACAAACAACTCTTTACACTTCTTTCTTTTCTCCATGCTCAGTGTGACATACAACACAAAGGTTGCAGCCATTTTAACTGGTTGCAAGTGTGATTACTAGTTTGCCCACACCTGTTACTTGCCACAGGTGTGTCTACATACAAATTACAGGAGCATCACATGCTTGAAAAGCAATTATTTCTTACTATTTTGACAAGGTGCTAATAATTTAGATTTTTCTTCTCTGTTTTTGTGTGTGTGTGTGTGTGTGTGTTGTTGCAGTGCAAAAAAAAAACAATAAGCACGTGAATACCAAAACATTTGCAATTGGAACAATTTTCTGAGAGAAGTGTTGCTGACAGAATTGCAAGGGTGCCATGACTGTATATGTTTTTTTTCTTAAGCCCAAAAGTCTCTAAAGCCCATCAAGGCAGCAATAATGTGTTATAAAAAAAAAAAAAAAAAAAAAAAAACATAATATTGTGAAACATTATTACAATTTAAGATTATTGTTTTCCATTTTAATATATTTTAAAATGTAATGCAATCCTGTGATGGCAAAATTTAATTTTAAGCATCATTACTGCAGTCTTCACTGTCACATGATTCTTCAGAAATGTGCTAATATGCTGAATTGGTGCTTAAGAAACAAAAACAAACAAACGAAAAAAGATGCTGCTTACTCCGAACACAAATGTAAACATATACAGGCCTACACGAACCTAATGAATCTTTTCACGGCTAAGTGAAAGAAATAATTGATAGTATAACAGGAAATTCCTTTGCCTAAGCTTCATAAAAGTATCTTATATTGGCTGTGTCTCAAAACCTAATGAGCTGACTCACTCTCTACATTAAATGGCCCGTTGTCTACATAAACAGCATTTTAATTAAAACACAATGTCATAAGTGTCTCATTTAAGATGTTCTTCATAGTCTACTTCATCAGCATGCATTTCACATGTGTGCCATGCAATATATCGAGCTGCACAAGATTCATCTGATGCCAAAGTCCTTTCAAAGCGTGTCAGTCCACTCACTGGCCATCTTACCAAACTCAGAGGAGCTAATATCCATCTAAAGCTGTATTTCATTTCACTCTGTAGTTTCTTATGATGCAAATTTAAGCACTTGATCAAGTAAACAACACTGATGACCCAATTACATGTGACATGGTGACAAGTAATGTATTAAACATAGCTGGTATTTATCAACATCGCTGTAAAATGCCATTGTGCATCTTCCTTGCATCTTTTAAAAAAAATGTAAATTACACTCTATTCCAAATATACAATAAAACATTAGCTCCACTAAACACACTGCCAGTAAGAGCTCCGTTTTTCTTTTATACATGTTGTTTGGTGAAGAAACAATCATTTATAAATATTCATATGACTATGCATATGAAAAAGTAATTGTATACTAAGTTAACAGAAACATAGTTTTTTTTTTTTTTTTTTTTTTTTTTTTTACACACTGAGCATTATGGAGTTCTTCTTGTAGCCATATTTTACATTTCACCTCTTCTAGCCAGCTGTCATTGGAATGGCACCCTGGCATGTTGATGGAGACAGGACATGCGGATACAATTTCTCAGGGTGCCAATCATGTTTGGTGTGAGATGTACAGCAGGGTTCAGAAATAATTTTTCCTGCACTGACCACTGTAAGTATTTCATACATTATTTTTATTGAAATATTTCTTGTTCCTATGGTAATGAGATTATTTAGTTGTTTACATATACACAATACACATACACTCTGGAATGTTTGATTCTGATTCTCAAAAGTTTAGGGTCTGTAACATTTTTTTATGATTTTCAAAGGAGTCTCTTATGCATTCAGAACTGTAATATTGAAAAACATTACTACAATTTCAAATAAACTTACTATTTTAATATATTTTAAAGGAAACCTATTATGCAAAATCACTTTTATAAAGTGTTAAATCACAGTTGTGTGGCTGCAGTGTGTGAAAACAACCAGTAATCATAAAAATCCACCCTTTTTTGTTTTTTTTTTTTTTCATAATCCCATTGAATTATAAACAGTCTCTCTGCACGCGTAATTCCAGATTTCTCCCTATGTTGACGTCATCATAAGGAGAAATTGAGTTGTGATGATCTCTGCCCTATTAGCGTAGACACAGCCCTGAGTGAGAAGCAGCAGTCCACCATTACTGTTTTCTTGCTGTAGCTGTTGGAGATATACAACGTCAGCGCCAAAGAGGCATTAAAAGTGTTGTGTTTTGGGATGCACCAGCGAACATAGGAGTCTCCACAGACTCCCTCCATCTGAGCCGCTGAGGACACTGAGGTTAATTTTCATTTTCGAAGGAAATGTCCCAGAAAAAAAAAGGAACTTGGTACACTGTAAAAAACAATTTGTTGATTCAACTTAAAATAATTTGTTACCTGGCTGCCTTAAAACTTTAAGTTCAGTCAACTCAAAATAGTTTAATCAACTTAGTCACTTGTGCTAAGTGACAACTTAGATATTTGAGCTGATTCAACTTAAAATTTTAAGGCAGCTGGGTAACAAACCCAGCTTTTAAGTTTAACAAACCAATTTTTTTTTTGTTTTGTCAACTCAAATATCCAAGTTGTCTAGTACAGTATCTAAGTCCAAGTATCTAGTACAACTTAACATTTCAAGTTAACTGAACTTAACCCTTTAACTGTCACCGTCTTCTCTGTGGGACGCCTAAGTTTACTTCACCATATTACAAATAAATTCTAATCTAATCATGACAAACTATATATTGTTGGAAAGGTCTAAGACTCCTAAATAGATATTTTACCACTCTTTTGTGTTACAAATTATGAAGGAAAAGTAATAGATTAATTTATGACAAGAGTGCACCTCAAAAATCTACATCATAACAGGAGTTCTGACCTTTGTCACAAAAAGACTTTCTTCATTGCCTTTTCCCTATCACGCAATAGAAATCTTAAGAAATTATATATCAACTGAAAACTTAAAATCTCAAAATCCATCCTTTGAAACCCATTTTAAAATCAGACATTGCATTACCATGGAAATTGTACATCAAAATCATATTACAAAATATGATTCTTTCACGAATTATAAAAATGTAACTTTAGATTAGTGCATTTTCATGTCTGTTTAAGATAGGGAGTGACAGTTAAAGGGATAAAATTTTAAGGCAGCAGGGTACCAAATTATTTTAAGTTGACTCAACAAATTGTTTTTAATTGAATATGAAAGGAATGTCAAATTGATCACTTGAATTTGTCGAGCTTATAATCACAAGTGGGACTTATAAAGTTTGTGATAGCACGCAAAGGAACCATAAGACCAGATATATCGTTATTTTTATTGCATTGTGCTCCCCATCTGTGTAATTCATAAAAGCGCATTAATTATGCACAGTACAATCTGATGACTGACTTTTAAACTATTACGGTTCGGACATATAAGGCTAAACACCGCTACTGAGAGTATCTGACATTTTCAGTGCATGAGATTGTCCTTTTTTGTTTTTGCCAACTCTTCAAGCTGCCCTCTTTTCTGAAAAAGAGCACCAGCTCATTTACATTTAAAGGGACAAACACAAAAATGGTAGGTTTTGGCTTATACGCTATAAGTGGTAATTTTAACAAGCTATAAAAATGATCCGTCGGGTATTTTGAGCTAAAACTTCACATACACACTCTGGGGACATTAGAGACTTATTTTACATCTTGATAAAAGGTCACCTTCCATTACTCCAGTCTTCAGTGTCACATGATCCTTCAGAAATGATTCTAATATGCTGATTTGGTGCTGAAGAAACATTTCTTATTGTTATCAGTGTTGAAAACAGTTCTGCTGCTTACTTGTGTGAAAACATTTTTTTTTTCATGGTGCTTATTATACAGCGATATTGGCCACTCCGAGCCAACATAAACCATTAACATTAATCAGAATCTAGTGCCACACTATAAAATATCTTGAAGGTAGTATAAATTTGCTGCCTACGATCTGACAACAGCCTTGGGTCAAGAACACAACTACGATGACCCCAAAAAATCTTTTGGTGGCCAAATAAGGTTATAAGATACATCCATCAAATTTAATTAAGCAAAAAACTCCAGGGGATACACCAACAAACAGGACATCTTTAACACCACTTTTTTTTCTCTCCAGAGAAAGGAGAATTTAGTGTCCAGTCACAATGATTAATCTAGGCCAGGTGTGCCCAATCCTGTTCCTCAAAGGCCACCGTCCTGCAGAGTTTTGGTGCATTCACACCATGTCATAATTATCATACTAAATGAGAACCTTCAAAAGTATGCATTTCTACATGCATAGAACAACACACATACTATAACACCAAATAATTCTGCCAAAACCACAATAAAATGTTTAATGTTTATATAAGCATTTTATTAGACTTTTATACATGAAACTATTGCATTAAACAGTATTTTGTTTATTTTCAGTTTAGATTATGTGAGGTGGAGGAGCCTTGTAATGCATCTCAAAAGATGTATCTCATTTTGGTACCTAATGAGTGGGAATAAATGCTGGAAATCTGGAAAACCATTGCGTGTTGTAATTGAGTTCAACTAGGATGTGAACAGTTTACAAATTGTAATCTCTTAATTGCGGTAATTCTAAGATGCACCTTTAAGGTCAATCACATGTGAATCAGCTAATAGTTAATCAAGGTCTTTAGTATTTTTAGAAACTTCCAGGCAGGTGTGTTTGAGCAAGTTAAATCCAAAATCTGCAGGACACTGAAGCAGCATGGGGCACCCTTAATCAAAAGGACTCAAAATCTAAGGGAATAAGAGAATTGAGAATCACAGTTTGCAGATGCAGAACAGAATTAGGTGAAAAAAATTATAAGGTGAAAGAACTAAATTCTCAACTGAAAGCGCAACAGCCTGATAAGGAGAACACTGTGCTTGTGAAAAACAGCTGTGTGGGCATTGTGATAGGGAACTAACAAAGTGAAGAAAACAAAAGAGGAGCAGAGGAGAGGAGGAGGAGAAAGGAAGAAGAGAAGGGGGAGAGAGCGTGCAGTAATTACGTCCCTCTCTGGGACTGAGCTTCAGAAAAGCTGCAGGATGCTATAATTCTTGTCTTGATGATGATTTAAAATCTGCAATTCACAAACGGCCTTCACGATACGCTGGAGAGTTTGCCTCGGTATAGCCAATAACCGCTATATAGCAGTCCTAATTAAGATGCAGATGCAATCTCCATCTGCGAAAACAGTGCGATCATGCGACAACCCAGGTTCCTACACATTAGTGCTTTTTGACATCTATTACTACGCTGATATATTCAGAAAAGACTCGCAGCTTGAGTTCCTCTTTTTCAGCTTACATTTCATTAGCGATGAAAACAGGCTGACCATCTTTCCAGAACAAAAATGATAAACTTTCATAAAGTCCACCAAAGCCATCAGTGTAATAAACCTCGATTCTATAGAACAAAAAGGGTTTTAAAAAAAGGGAGATCAGTTCAGCACAGACTGTTTTTGCGAAATAAACTGCAAATATAGTGTAGGAATGAACTAAATAAATTGAGAATGGGCTGAAAGACTCATCCTACCACCAGTAACACCTATATAAACGGCAGGTATTATTACAGCCTCAGAGCCTCAGGAAGTCACATCTAAGGAAAAGAGCTATAATGTGAGAGAGCGATCATGAGCATTAAGATAATCTATAATGAGGCAGATGAAGTGCGTTTCAGAGACGGCGTGACTCAGCCAGACTTTTGCACTGTGAGCACACGTTAGAGTGCATGACAGCGAGCCCTGTGTGGCCAACTCTCTCTCGTACCATACCACCAACGCACAACAGCTCTGCTTCTTCAATTAATGAAGAGGAGGAGAGTCATGCCGCACTTAGTCACAATTCATTCTCATCTCATTCTGATGAATTCACCAGAAACGCAATACCTTTATTGATGGAGACTGTGACACCAGAATAGACACTAGCGGGATGTGAACACACTAAAATGACAGCATTAAGGGTGCCTGCACACTAGAGGAAGCTCTGATGGAGCGTTCAACGGATGCAAAAGTGCATGATGTGTTTTGAGGCTGTGGAAAGAGTTGGAATCAAGCAGGAATACAGCAGAAATGTCATACAACTTTTTTCAGCATTAACTATGCTTCAGTTCCGCAAAATGAACCACACACTATGAAACTATATATATAAGCAATATCATAAAAGTAGCCAAGAGATATGGCTGTATATCGGCAAGGCTGTGATTCGGCCATATGTAATCACAGTGAGCCGATATACAACCATATCTCACGGCTATGAGTGTGATATTGCATTTATACAACAGATCGACAGCACAAGTATGTTAAATACATAAGAAACAACAACAGAGTGTCTTCTTTTGTGCAGAAGTACTTCCTACCGCCACAAATTCAAAGGAACGTTGAGTTGTTTCAATAAATCTTATTGTATCACTGTATTAAAAGCTGCGTATTATGTGGAGTATTATGAGAGAGAGACTGACTGAGTTAGTGGTTACCTGCATCTTATACAGCATTGATTCTTCAGCTCAGTCTCTTATTTACAATAAAACGTTACATAAAACATAGCGTGATGAGATTTTGCCTTTAGCCAAAATTATTTGCTCTGGAACAAACTACATATTAATGAGACCAAAGACTGCCCAGTAGATTTGCCCAAAATGAATTATACCTCATGTTTAACCACCATAGAGATATCAGAGGCAGCCAAACTCCAGAAGATCTGGCCGAGGTAAGGCTGCTCTTGGCAGGTTCATGAGCGCATGTTCACTGACGCCCTGGAGCTCACATCTCTGAAAACGTTGAAGCAAATATTCAAATTATCTTTATTACAGGGTTCCCACACCTTGGTTAACTTGACTTTCTGGGTCCAATACCCTCAAATTCATAGACTTAATGTAGGGACACATTTCAAGTGTTACATCACGTTTCAGCAATTTCAGCCTATTTTTGCAATGTTTCACGGTGTGTCTGTGAAACGTTGAGGTACCATAGTAGTAGTTTTGTGCGTGCATGAATGTCATAGCAATGTACATCACAAAGTACTTCACGCAGGAAAAATTTAAAGTAAAGCATAATTGCATGTATCTAACGTAAATCAAGCAAGCTAGTATGCATAGGCCACGAAGTGTTGGAAAAATAAAGCTGTTCACGCCATGTTGTAATTTCGAGATGACAACACGTGACATTCTACTTGAGCTGAATTATGTGTTTCTATGGCATATATATATATATATATATATATATATATATATATCAACGCCAAAGCCCTCACATGCTCCTGAACTCGTAATTACAACTTGAAAACTGAGAGTGTTCTGAGAGTTACAACTTGGACCAGTGACAGCTGTACCATGTGACCACCGTCAGGTTCATTTTGGTGCTACTTAGGCCCTACCTCTGAGTCACGTTTTATCATCTTAGAATTACGGTAATCACAACATGGTGTGAACGCAGCATAAAAAAAATTTCAGATTCACAAACTTTCAAGGATTTCAAGGACCCGCAGGAACCCTGTTATTAACAAACCACATATTTCAAGTCTAAACAAGTACATTCTCGCCTAAAATGTTTTTTTAAAACTCTATTCCGTGACACAAAAACAGTAATATTTATAACATTTTAGTGGATTTGGGCGTCTGCCATGACACTTGCTGTGAGAAATACTGCAAGCGGAGTGATACAAACAGGTTGTAGTTCCGATATCACTTGAATATCACACTCTTATAAAATAACTGCTGTGTAAATGAATGAATGAAACTAAATGTAATCTCACATTCTGTTAATATGTTCCTACTACCTCTCTCTCATCACTAATTGAATGTGTTTATCATGTTGACATCCTGCACGTTATGTAATCTGGCAGGTTACTTTTAAGGTCTTTTAATGAGTGTCTCCCGCTGTCTCTTTGAATACATCCTCATAATGAGTATTTTCCTGAGCGAATCATTGAAGAGCAGACATGATGAAGTCAAGCCCCAATTGTGCGTCCTGTAACTGGTCATGTTGGGACATTGCAAAGACAGCCAGAGTAGAGACAGACTCACTCACTCAAATGTATAAACAAAGCAAACCCCAAGACACCCACTGCAAGATGAGTTAAAAATAGACTTCCTTTTTGTAATAAACGTCTGTTTGCCCTTTAAAACCACATATAAGTATGTAATAAAGTCTGGAGTAATTGAATACGTGACATGAATGAGAAGGGAGAGGTAAGAGGAGAGGAAAACAGAAGAGACGATGTGGGGTGGAGGAGTCTTGTAACACATCTCAAAGGGTGTATCTCGTTATGGTACCTAATGAAAGGGAATAGATGGTAGAATGGGTTCTGTCATTCTGGGAAGCCATCGTGTGTAACCGTATGTTCTATGTGTGTGTGAGAGATGAAAACACTTACACACAATACCGCCCACATCACAAAAAACATGACTTTCATTTGAAGCTTTATGACAAAGAGCTGCCGCAGACACACAGATGATGCTCTCCCTTGGTGTGGATGGTGATGGATCTATCATCATTAGTTCTATCAATAATAATGAGCGTAGGGGAGTTTCTCACCTTCAGCAGAGATTTGATGAAAAGAACAATGCTGAGAAATATTAATTTGAAAATTAATTTTAAAACAGATAGTTCAGACTCTAAAATCCAACCGGATGAAGCATGCTTGAAATGGGGCCTGGAGCCAAAAATATTCATGGATGTTTTCCCACTCCCCTGGGCCTAATAAATAGATTACAAAGAGGATCTTGGTGGGAACCTCTTACCACAGGGCACATGACAAAATGGGTGTTTAAATGGGAAAGTGCAAGTGAATTAAAAAAAAAGGTTACATGTTATTTTACGTTGTCCTTGTGACATTGTAATTATTCATTTAACTACTGAGTAATATTAATTAACTACATGTACTTACTATATGGTTAGGGTTAGGATTAGGGTTTGGTTTAGGGTTGTTTGCATGTAATAATGCATAATTAATTGATATTATAATAGTAAGTACATATAACATGTAACAAGGACACCTTAAAATAAAGTGATACCCAAAAAACATAAGATACAATAAATTTAATATGAGGTTTATGTATAATATTCACTAAACAAAAATAAATGTATATTTAAACATCATATAAAACAAAGAATTTGAAAGATCAACAAATACAGGGCACAGACTAAAGAGACAAAAGTAAATTCTTAGATTCTAAAGTAATTTACTACACTGTGATGATTTTGATTGCTGTAATGTATGGGTGTTTTCTCGAAGATGATGAGAGAATATGGGATTATTTTTGTGCCAATAAGAATGAACGTAACTTTATAAAACTGAACGTAACTTTCCAAGAAACGATCAAAAATATGCCACTGCAAAAGAAGAAAAACACAATGAAAATGAAAAAATGAACTCAGTCGCACAAATTTAACATGCTCTTCAAATATGCTTCATTCTTTGTTAATGATTTTCAAAGAATCGTTTTCGCGAATCGTGGATTCTGAATGCGTTGCCACAGCTTTCGCTTACGCTTCGCAAATTTTCGTTTGCTGTTTTGGCACAAACCTCTCGTGGGGGCGGGCTTAACAGCGATCTACTCTGATTGGCTAATGAGCTTTTGATGGACAGTTGCTCTCTGAACTGGAAGCACGGACGGTGACGTCAGTGGCGCAATACGTTGTGCTTTGTTTATAGAAACTATCAGAACTGTTGCACACTGTACATGAATAAAACTTGTATCGATGTTATTGATTAACGTTACTTTAGCAACACGAACTTACTTCAAGCTGCCCTGAGGGACAAGCTGAGGTGGAAGATGATGCTGCTCCGTGTCTCTCCTGGGAGCTCATCTTTAGAAACTAAGAGACGACCGTAGGTGAAATACTAATAACATTAATACTTAATATAAACAAAGCACGACGTATTGCACACCGCAACAACTTTCCAATATGTGCGCCACTGACGTCACCGTCCGTGCTTCCAGGTCAGAGAGCAACTGTCCATCAAAAGCTCATTAGCCAATCAGAGTAGATCGCTGTTAAGCCCGCCCCCACGAGAGGTTTGTGCCAAAACAGCAAACGAAAATTTGCGAAGCGTAAGCGAAAGCTGTGGCAACGCATTCAGAATCCATGATTCGCGAAAACGATTCTTTGAAAATCATTAACAAAGAATGAAGCATATTTGAAGAGCATGTTAAATTTGTGCGACTGAGTTCATTTTTTCATTTTCATTGTGTTTTTCTTCTTTTGCAGTGGCATATTTTTGATCGTTTCTTGGAAAGTTACGTTCATTCTTATTGGCACAAAAATAATCCCATAAGAGAAGTGTTTCATAAATAAATAAAAAGCCAAAAAAATACATAAAATAAAAGCTCACCAACAGATAAAAGCATCACAATAATCCACAAGTAATAACTATTACATTCTCAACTAAGTAATGACTCCAGTCGAACAAACATCTTGTGAATAAAAAGCTATGTTTGTAAAAACCAAATCTTTTATTACAGCATTTTAACCATTGCTACTGGCAGAAAAAAAAAAACATTTATGCTTTCTCCAGTGAAAATGTCCATCCACTGTCTCATGTCAGCATCCACTGACATGTTTGTTTAAAACTGTTTTAGACCATTTTCTCTGTAAACCATGCTTAATTTGTGCATCCGTGCAATCTGTTAAATTAAAAATGCCTTAATGATGAATTTGCAATAAACAATGGGCATTCACACGTAAAACACGTTTTGGCATGACTGAATAAAAAAACTCTTTTACATCTTAAATATGCAATAAAAGCTACATAATGCAAGAGCTAAAAATGTCTGAATGTGTACATCATCAAGCATTTAAAGATACAGGGCATATTGCATGGCCCTTCAACTGGCAGGTATTCAACAAATAAACCAGATAAATGCCTATAACCTTTATTGCACAAAACTATCACAATTCCCACAAAAAATGGAGATCAATGTATTATGCATGAAAACGGGAACATTGCTCACAGCATGCGATCTGAGAGACTGACAGTAACTGTCTTGAAATTTATTACTGAGTGCGGTGAATTTGTTACACAAGCGGTGTTTTTGATGGCTGTAGTGGCGGCGCTTTAAAGGGGATGAATTTAGAGATGAAACTTTCGCTGACAGTCTAACAGCACGTTCAAGCAAAACACACTCTCAGCATGCTAAAACCCTGCTGGAGAAGCTGCGTCATTGAATTCATCTCATTTAAATTAATTTTATGATTGGCATTTGAATTGTTAGCATTTTTAACGTTTCACTACCTGTGACCAGCATAGCAGGTAAATTCAGTATTAATTCTTGGCAGCTATTTACAGACATAAACATTTAGTTAGGTTAAATGGATAGCTCATCCAAAAATGAAAAATTCTGTCATACTATCGTGTTGCTCCAAACCCGTTCGTCTTCAGAACACAAATTAAGATATTTCTGATGAAATTCGAGAGCTTTCTGACCCTCCATAGACAGCAAGGGTACTACCACGTTCAATGTCAAGAAATCTCTAGGATTTCATCAAAAATATCTTAAATTGTGTTCTGAAGACAAACAAAGGTTTTACGGCTTTGGATCCACATGAGGGTGAGTAAATAATGACACAATTTTAATTTCTGGGTGAGCTATCCCTTTAAGTAAGGCACTACTTCTATTACGCATTTGCTATATGTAAGTATCTTGCGAAAAAGTTCCCACAGGTACGTTTTCATCATGAAATCAGGTTGAAAAATTCACAGAGCACATTACTGCACAGGGTGGTCTAGGTCTATCATAAAATACACTATCTTCTATTTACATAAATCATAATTTAATGTTAAAAGATCAATTTAAGCATCTCAGAAAGTGAAAGTCGGCTTACATTTTTAAGATGATTCAAGTCGTAATAAACTACACAAAAGAGTGCCGTGGATAGTTGCCAAGGTGTTGCTATGTACAGTAGTTGCTAAGTTGTTGTAAGTAGTTTTTAAGGTTTGGTCAAATTAGCAAAATTTCTGCAAAATTTCAAATGTGAAATCTGCGTACAGTAGGGAAATCTTTGTCAAAATTATAGATCAAATGGATTCCTATTAAAATAACTATTTCAAATGCGAAAAATCACCAAACAACAGACTGGCTCAAGTCAAAAAATGTATGATTTCGGACTATAGTGTAATTCTGGTTCCATGTATTTGCACAGTTTTTCCCTGTTTTTCCCTGACTGACCCTTTATCATATTGAATAAAACTGTTTAACCCATTAACTGTCAATCCCATTTTTTAACACAGACTTAAAGATGCACTATCCAGACTTAATTTTTTATAACTCATGATTGAAAACATTTTGTAATATGATTTTAATGTACATTTTCCATGGTAATGCAATGTCTGATTTTAAAATGCCTTTCAAATGATACATTTTGAGATTTTAAATTTTGAACTGATATATAATTTCTTACCATTTCTAAACCATGATAGGGAAAAAGGCAATGAAGAAAGTCTTTTGTGACAAAGGTCAGAACTCATGTTATTATGTAGATTTTTTTTTAAGTTGCACTTGACATATATTAATCTATTACTATTTACACAAAAATATGGTAAAATATCTATTTAGGAGTCTTAGACCTTCCATGATTAGATTAGGATTTATTTGTAATACGGTGAAGGAAACGTAGGCGTCATGATCCAACTGCTTAAACCATAGCATGAGCAATTTTTGATGTAAATTACATTTTATAATTTCAAATTTTAAAAGCAAAAACAGAATGGTCTATCCTTAACTTTGTGAAGTTATGCTACATAAAAAAAATATGTATTTATATGTATTTATTATACTGTGTGTGTACTGTTTGAACCAGTATATCGCACAGCCCTACTACAGTGCAAATGATGACAGATAGCATTAGATAGGCCAAAGTTTAATATTTGGGGTTTGAGCTTAGCTAAGTATGAGCAAAAGCAGCAATGACGTTTGCCTTAGTAAACACTAACCAGTGAACAATGTTTATGAATTGCTGTCAGATATGATACATTTTGTTACTCATGACTTCTATATACTGTAATGCACACTGCAGATGCACGCTACTTTCATTCAGTTTCTATTCTCTACCCTCCACATTAAGTGGGTCTTGAGCTAGTATGTGTGTCCACGAGAGATATTATGCAAGAAAATGAGAATGTGAGCTGACAGTCATGTCCAAAAATACCTAATTCCAAATGACAACATCCTTGCTGATTGGCTTGTTTTTCAATAAAGCTTGGTTACACTTCTGATGAAGAGAGGTGACCAACAAGCATACTAATGACCTGCTTTACATGTGTGTGGGCGAATGAGTGTGTGTGTGAGAGGGAGAAATGGATGGAGAGAGGAAGTGAGAAAGACACTGAGAGAAAGAGAGAGAAAGCATTCGTTTCTAGCAGTTCCTGGCCCTTGCTCTTTCCAAAAGGCTCATTCGGACTACAGACACTCTATTGTATTATGGCCGAGAAAGGTAGGAGAGATTCTGGACTCAAGAGAGGATTCTTGGATCGTCGCTTCAGGGAGTGTTGTATTGGCAGGAAATAGGCTAACACATGATGGGACAACAATAATATTGGGTTGATGAGACATTTTGCCCAATCATAGGTTTTACAATGCATTTCAAGGATTAATTTCTCCAAGGTTTGTGATGTGGCAAAGAAAGGGGATGTGTATTTGGGGAAGGCGGTAATGCCAGCATCACAGATGCCTCAGCCACACGGATAAAACCTGATGCGAAGTGCTGTACCACACTGCCACTGAGAGGACAGCCTGAAAAGTGCAGCATGTGTCAATATCGTTTCTTTTCATCTGCAAACCTTGAGATTTCCACAAAATACCTGAAAATGCTCTTGAAAAACTACTTAAGATAAACCATGTAGTACTTTAAAATAAAGGACGTGAGATCACATCGGTTCAACCGTTCTTTCAGCATCTCTTCCAGTGTCCAGTTTTTAATAACCTCCTATAAGCTGAGGATGTACATTTTGCTTTAAATCACACCTTTCTCTATTGCTTTTCCTACGTCTTTCTCTTTCAGCACAATGTGGTTATGCTACATGTTTGTCTAGTGAGTTTTTCACCAGCTTAACTCCTTGGCAGTTTAGTCAATAGGCTGTAATGAAGGCTGCTTTCATGATTGTGTCAGCTCATTCCCAGTGATGGTGGGTTGCCTGTAATTCGAAGTAATGGTTTTCAGCCTGTTGATTTATTGATTACAGTGATTCGAAACTTCAAAAATCACAAACAGAAAAGAGAGGAGAAGCAAGAAGGTAAACAAAGTTTCTATGTTCTTTTCTTACGCCTCTTGAAAGATGATCTAATGTGAGATTTAATGTATTCAAAAACATAATCATAACACAATTAATACGAAAATCTTGAATAGGGGAGCGCGGGGCACAACACTTTTTGAATCTCTCAGTTTGTGTAAATCCACATGGTTCAGAGCACAATTTTTATCCACGTTATTTTCACACTTGTCTAGTACAAATATGTAGCTTTGTTTCATAATTACAGTGTGTACATTTTTTGTTATTTACCTCAAAAGAAAGAAAGTGAAAAATGACAACAACATGACCATATGACAGCTTAAAATGTTGTCTGATCGAATGAAAAAAATATACACGACCAACAAAAATATTTTGTCAATAAAATAAAATGATTACATTTTTTCAAATAAAATAATGGCGTTTTTTAAGAATTAAAAAAATGTCTAATTTTTGAGGTTCACAACGAACACACTGCAACCATGTGTGGGACGGCCCTGATCGCAAAAGACAGATACAGTACAGTTGAAAACAATTTGTGCAAATACATGAAACACATTCAGACATTCAGAAAAAAAAAAAAACACTTCCCTCCCTCCAACCACAGCTCTCATAGAACATGAGATACAACGAGCCAAAATGCTTTACATTTCTTGAAATAATAATTTCTCAACATTAAACATTGATTGTCAGTCTTTATTCACCTGTTTCTTGTGGTTTCTTTTTAAAATCCATAAAAGTAAATAGTGAAAATTACATTGCTAATGTCATAGAATAGTATAGTTTAATAATAGCGGGGCAGATTGTAATGCAGTGTTATAACGTTCCCCATCAGCGCGACTGGAATATAAAGTGGTTTGTGTCTTCTGATGGTTTGCCAAGCATTAATAAACTATCTAAACTGATAAATAACAGATTGAAGATTAAAATAATAGCAGATTTGTCTCATTTTGAATGAATGCTAATAACTCAGATGAAAAACTTACTTCAGCCAGAAATTTACTTTTATTATGGTAAAATAAATATTCAGATATCTTTAAAAGGTTTTTGAATTTTGGCACACTTTTTTCTCTGTATAGTGTTGCTATGGCAACTACTAAATGCCTTAAATTTGGTTACACTAGCGTGTGTGGAAATATTTAAACCATGGGTGTTACAACTAACCCCGCATTGTGCCCCGTTCACCCCTACATCTATTTCTTCTATGATATACTATATTTAATAATGTTAATGATTAAAAAAGATTAAAGTTGCACAACCAACATCCATCCAGCATCATAAAATAATATTCTTAATATAGAATTAGAATAATATATATTTTTTAATGCATTTAAGCATCAAAGAAAATATTTTAACACTTTTAACTTGAAGCTTACGGCACTTGACATTTTCGTGTCATTAAGCCAAAGTATTTGTTGAAAATGTAATGAAGAATAAATTAATAAATGTAAAGAAATAAGATTTCTTCTTTTCAAAAAATGAAGCTGAAGTGGAGGTGGCTGTTGAGGTGATAAATAAATAAATATATATGCCCTAAGCCAATTTTCAAACCTTAAGAGGAATTTAAAAAGCTGTGTATAGTGTATAGTCAAAGCAAATGACAGAGAAAGCCTAAAAGATTTTTGTAATTACAGCGTCGTTAAAAGCTAAAAGAGGGATGGAGTGCTGGGAGTGAAGGTGACTAGTATTGAAACGTGTGGTTTTAAATTGGCAGCATGATCAATGCAAGTCCCAGTATCCAAAGTCAGAATTTCAGGCACTCCAACGTTTCTTTTGGTTTTTACTGGCTGAACAGGAATAGGCGTAAATCGCTCAGTAAAGCAAGATGAAGCATAACCTTGACATTCAAACATTATAAACTATAATAAAATGTGCCTTTTGCCATTTTGTTCCAGGACAATATAGTCCTGCATAGTAGTAAAAGGTCAGTTTCACAACGTACACATGAGCAACACATAAGCAAAGCAGCATCATAACTACAACAGCAGGCTCATGCTGTGCTTTTACACTAACATTGTTGCATATTGAAAATGTGGCTCTATATTTAAAAAAAAAAAAAAAAAAAGAAAAGAAAGAAAAGAAAGAAAGATTTTTGGAGGTAATTTTTAGACTATAACTATAGATTATTACAGATCTGGCAAGTGAGATACTAAGAACCAGGGCTCTATGCTTATTTATTTATGTATTTTAGGAGCACTTTTTTTATTAGTTTTATAACAACAGCAAACAACAGCATATCAAAGAACAAACACAAAATACATACATACATACATACATAAAACACATAAAAAGGGGGAGAGAAATAAAATCAGCATAGAAATAGTCAGTATCACAGTATCACAAATGTGTCAAAGTCCATTAAATACTTATTTTAGGAGCACTTTAAAAAAATTAGGAGCACAGTCAAAAATTCAGGAGCACCTTCTGATGAATAATCAAAAATTATGATCAAGAATTTGCCTTCCCAATACAAGGTTATATTTGATTCCTTAAAGTGATTTGCAGGGGCATTTTTTTAACCTTTGTAATGGCATTTTTCTAATTTTATTAAAAGTATGTCATCTTTAATGTCCATTTTAAAAGCTTTTTTAGAATTTCTAATTAAAACAACAGAATAAGAACAAGTAGAATAAGAAGAATAAGTTACTAATCATATGAAATTAGTATTATCAAAATTAATTTGCACTACAATGGTGGCACAAAAAAAAACACAAAAGTGGCTTGTAGGTGTATTTTCAGACATTTAATGAGGCTCAGAGGTGGAATGAGTGCAATTAAATTCATAAATTCATGTTGAGATTAATGTTTTAAATATAATTGTGAATATTAAAATATTAAATGATTTAAATAACTGAAATTCTACTTTAAAAATTAAACTAAAACTTCCAGTAGGTGGCGGAAAGTCACTAATTTTATCATTGAATTATTCATTCAATTGATTCGTTCGAACAGCTGTGACTGTCTTTATGAATGGGTAATTGAGTCAATGACTCACTAGATTCGTTTAAAAAGGCACATTCATTTATAAACGAAACAATGCTGTGTTTTGTCGGAGATGCGCAGCAGCTCAGTTGTGACTTTGTTTGACTTTGTTTCGTTGATAAATAAAGCAAAATACGGCAATACTGTTATAGTCAGTCAATGTAAGTCACCTTGTAAGATGTAAGTCCACTTCCTTTCACATATAATGTACTCACCCCCTTGTCATTTAAGATGTTCATGTCTTTCTTTCGTCAGCTGAAAAGAAATTATGTTTTTGGAGGAAAAAAATTCAGCGTTTGTCTCCATATAATGGAGTGATATAGTGCCCTGATTTTGAACTTCCAAAATACAGTTTAAATGTGGCTTCAAACGATCCCAAATGTGGTTGTGAACAATCCCAGCCGAGAAAGAAGAGTCTGATCTAGTGTAACAAGCGGTTATTTTCATAAAAATAATACAGTTTATATACTTTTTAATGTCAAACACTCAAAATGGCAAACGCTCAGTTTGACATCAGTTTGACAGTTTTGTTCCGGTTCATGACAGTTAGGGTATGTCGAAAAACTCCCATCTCATGTTCTCCCTCAACTTCAAAATCATCCTATATTGCTGTTTTACCTTTTTGTTAAGGGTGTTTGATCTTCTTTGCATGTTCACTTTGCAAAGACTGGGTCGGTACTTCTGCAGCGATGTAGGATGATTTTGAAATGATTTTTGAAGTTGAGGGAGAAAATACGATTGGAGCTCTTCAACATACCCTAACTGTCTTGAGCCAGAATACACAGAGTTCAACGAGAGCAAGGCAAAACGAGCATTTGAGAATAAAAAGTATTTAAGTTATACTTTTTTAATGAAAATAACCAATCTTTTCGCAAGATAAGACCCTTCTTCCTCGCCTGGGATCGTTTACAACCGTATTTGGGATCGTTTGAAGCCACATTTAAACTGCATTTTGGAAGTTTAAAATCGGGGCACCATAGCAGTCCATTATATGGAGAAAAATCCTGAAATGTTTTCCTCAAAAAACATAATTTCGTTATGACTGAAGAAAGAAAGACATGAACATCTTGGATGACAAGATGTACATTATCTGTACATCTTCGTTTTGGAAGTGGACTTCTCCTTGAACATCTTGATTATTGAACTGCTGTATTAAATCAGTATCACATTTGCAGACCCCCTTAATAATCATTAAAACCTGTCACTCTTCTTAGTTCATCACAATCTCACAAAGTTACATTACAATTAACAAATTACACTGCACAATGAATCTCTTACTTACATTGTGTCTACTTTGTTTCAATAAGAGGATTTGTGAGTTTGCAGAACCTAGCACTGAACAAAACGCTGGTTTTGAGCAGTGAGTGGATTCTGATTAACATTGTGTCAGATGTGCCAAATGTGATACATTACTCAACACTGCAGAAACACCTTGTAAATAGAAATCTTCGATGCCCTCCTGATCGCAAACACATATGCTGATCGGGTCAGGTTGCACTGGTGCTCCTATGTATTTTTTCATTATTTTTACTTGATCATCATTAAAACTAATTTTGCGTGAGGAGGGGAAACATTCCAATCCAAATGGCAATGAACTCAAAACCTTATTATAGCTCAGATTATAGCATAAAAACTGATCAACTATCTGGATTCAGTCCAGATAGAAAATGACAATAAGAGCAACGAAATAAATGCGCGCTGCTTACATCAGCTCATTCTGTTCTTATAGAGAGAACAAAATGCTGTATTGTAGCAACCCTGGAGCAACTTGCACAATTTTTGATGCTCAAGGGCAGAATTGCTATGCACAGTGTAGAAGAAAAACCTTTAGTTTTAATTAAAGCTCCAGTGTATCATCACAATTGATGCTCTTACAAAAGCTTTGAACCACTGACCCTAGTACATACAGACACAAACACTGCATAGTGTCTTCATTCATTTGCTCTCATAAAGACTTGGAAAAAGCAACCACAATTTCCAGTCAGTTTTGCATCTCTTTCCCAAATGCTTCTGTTACAAAGAACTTGGTAACCTCTGTGAGACAGAAGACTTTTGTGGTCCCACATGAGCAAGTAAGTCATACAGTCTTCATATTGGGGTGAAATATCCCTTTAATAATCACACTGCCACCAGCTTATATTTCAATTCCATTTGAACGGCTAAAAATATCAAGCAGACCATTTTGTGGTCAAAATCAAATCTCTGCATGCAAGCCTATCCCCTCTGGTATTTTCACAGCACTTAAATCCTCAATCACCAGCAGAGTCATATTTTAAACATGCAATTGTGTTTTAAAGCATAATAATCCCACTTCCACAAGTTAATTACCTCTCCATAATGGTATACAATTTCCAATATCAAAGAAAAATGCAATCAATGACCCCTTGCTATATACTACGAGGTACTCTGTGAGAAAAGCTGCTTTTATCTCAAATGATCATTAGTGTGTTGCATTTACAGACCCCTGCTGGGTCTAAAACCAGCATATACTTCTTCATTCATAAAACGTATTCTCTGTTCCCACACAGTATGCCATCTCCTGCTTGTTTTCTTCCTTATCTCTCTGACCTGAAAATGACACGCTCATTCTGTAAGCATGAATGAATTACATGCATAAACACACACCTACACCCTGATAAGAGCTGTATGGAAAATCAATATTGGGAATAGTGGAAATTAGATTTAATACTAAAGGATGAGTATGGAAATAAGAGGATTTTCCTGATAAGAACAACTCCAGTGTGTCTTAAAACAGGAGGAATCCCTGAGGAGTCATTCGCATTTTGAGCTAAGATAGAGTGTGAGGCCTACCTGGGCCTGCAGGCATCGAAAAGTAACGCCATCTGTGTTCATCCTGTCCATATGTTCCTGATGGATACCTTCATTTAACATGGGTAAAGATGGTAAAGCAAAAAGGGTTAGAGGGCAAAACATTAGGAAGATTTTTTTCCACTCTTCTGAGCTCAAAGTTCAGATGCCATCTAAGCATGAACATGTCTCAAAGACAACCCATGTACGCATGTGGGGACATTTCTGCAAAAT
The DNA here is from genome assembly GCF_022985175.1 of Labeo rohita. NCBI lineage: Eukaryota > Metazoa > Chordata > Actinopteri > Cypriniformes > Cyprinidae > Labeo > Labeo rohita. Next base: position 14,974,022 of record NC_066881.1, on the reverse strand, counting down.
ATCACATTGCTTCTTGCACGTTTTGCAACGTATCAGAAACAGATGAATATGGCTGTGTTTGATTATGCTGATTGTTGTATGATTCGTGGCAGTTCAGAAATAAAATGTCCAATAACTCATGCCAAAAGGTTAATGCTATATTGTGTTTTCAAAATAAAGTACCGCCTACTCTAACCTAATTGATAGTGTTAATAAAAGCAAATGTAAGATTAATTGCATTCTGTGAAGCAACCATGGGATTTTAAACCTGATCTCATGACAAAAACATATCTGTGGGAACATTTCCGCAAGACATGAAATACATACCGCCATGTACGTTTCATGACATATTCAATGTGAAATGTCCATTGAGTGGCGCTAAAAGAGTGTTTGTTTTTTTTCCCTGGAACAGATGAATGTACATATGGCACATTTTATGTGACGTTGGTTTTGTACGTGTCACCGCAGTTCTGACTTGAAATGTCTGTCTCTAATTTTACGTGACGTTTAAAATAACGTATCATCTGCACCTCACCTAAACCTACCTGTATTATGAACAAAGTGAATGTGTCGTAAAAACACAATTGCAAGCATGTCGTTTTAGCTTGTTTTTCGATCTCTCATCTTTCAGCTCTTTCATTGTGAGTCATGTTTTTCATGGGATTCATACCCAAGGATTCTGCATCCTAAGTCCAATTCCGTGCCGGCTGAGCTACCGAGCAAGCATGTTATGTCTGGAAAGCAAAACATATGGAGCTGTAATCATAACTCTGCATGAAAATTATTGCGTTCTTGCTGTTTTACCATCTCTAGTGTTCATTTGTGTTGAAAACTTATTGGTACGTATTTCTTGCGAAAAAGTTCCAACAGGTACGTTTTCATCATGAGATCAGGTAGGCCATTTTAGCTTGCTTCTAATTTTTAAACTCTTTTATCATGAGACGTTTCACGCAACTTGAGAGCTTTGAATTGCGAGTACGATACTGCACCAGGTGAGCAACCAAGCAAGTTTACTACATTAAAATAGCCAGATATATGGAGCTGGTTGTGATGCAAACATAAAAAAATGTATCAGTATACAAAGCATGCATTATGGTAACTGTGTTTTAAAGGAAAGGGATACCCAAAAATGAAAATTCTATCATGAACTACTCACCCTCATGTCAACATGCATTGAAGACTGACATGGATTTGAATAAAGTTGTTATTTTTGTTTTCTTTGCACACAAAAAGTATTCTCGTAGCTTCATAACATTACAGTTGAACCACTGATGTCACATGGACTATTCTAACAATGTCCTTACCTTTCTGGGCCTTGGTTGCGTTGCTGTATATGCAGGGTCAGAAAGCTCTCTGATTTCATCAGAAATATTTGAATTTGTGTTCCAAAGATGAACGGGTTTGAAACGACATGAGGGTGAGTAGTTAATGACAGATTTTTCATTTTTGGGTGAACTATCCCTTTAAGGTCATAACATAGTATTGTGCAAGTAACCACACAAACAAACATATTTATTAATCAGAGCATAAAATTAATAACCTTTAAAGGTAAAGTTGTTGCCATTTCACTGCCTCTAGTGAAACTGCAGTGAAATGTATCTACAGGTATATTTTTGGAGTAGGGATGCTATAAAAAGACACATTTCTTAAAGATTTTTTGACAGCTATAATACCTGAGTTAGGCTTACAGTTGTTAAGGACAATGCACATCTCACAGCTGTCAAATATCCCATCATGCTTGCATTTCCTCTTTGCTCTGCGCTCTAATGAAGAATCCAATTAAAGAAAATAGTGAAGCGTGCCACAAGCCAATGAATATGATCACATTCAAATCACATCCAAAGCAAACCTCACAGAAGAGAGATTCTCTTTTAGAAGTTAAAATGTTAAATTAAACTTTCAGAATAATATGCAATCACTATGAAACTGTGCAGTGTGAGGGAAACTGTGTGGCCCCACCAATTTTAAGAAACCTAGACTGTTCTATCAGGCATGTTTTCTTACAAAACCCAAGCCACAAGCCAGATCTATCCTACTGTAATCTAATGGGGTCAGAATGGTTCAGAAGAAGCTACAGTATATTCTCCTCGCACAACATTCACATGGCATACTTGAGCATACACATTTCTCATGCACTACAGTACATACTTGTCCTTGTATTGATGTTAAAAGCTTGCCCTTGGTTAATAAAATAAAAACCTGACCTCATACCTGTCCAGATTTCACACAAGGGGTTTACTCTGACAGTCATCCCCAGCACACCAGACTGACAGATGTAACCAGTGGAGGTGCATCTCAACTGAGGCCCGCTGTGCTTCTAATAAGAACACAAAAGCAATTCCCCACAATGATAATGGCAAAGGGCATGTCCGTAACAGAAAATATGGTGCTAAACAAACAAATCCAATCAAATTAGCAGTGAGAGACTCCAAATCACCTGCTGTGAGCAATGTTCCCGCTATTATACACAATCTGAAGGTCTCTATGATAGTTTTGTGCATATTAAAAAAGAGTCCACATACAAATGACAATTCTATTATCATTTACTCACCCACTCAAGTTGATACAAAACTGCATGACTTGTATGGCTTGTTTGGTAGTGTGTTTTTGTCCATACGGTGCAAGCCATGGGCACCAAAACTCTTTGGTTATCAACATTCTTCAAAACATCCTCTTTTGTGTTTTACAAAAGAAAGAACTGCATTATGTTTTGGAATGACATGAGAGTGATTAAATGATTACAGAATTTTAAATTTTCCAGTACACTATCTCTTTATTAATCTCAACTATCTTTACTTTTTGAATATCTATCAGTTACTCTACTAAAGGGTTTATTTATTCATTTTTTCCCCCTTGCTTTGTATATTCCAGTGTTAAAATGTCTTATTTTTCTCCCTGTCTTAAACGGCTTGGGATTGAGTACATTGTGGTGCCATCAGCCAGTCAGGCTTCCAGAATGTTTTGTCATACAGCATTACTAGCTCAGGTTCTAATAGATAGTAATTTATGTTGCTTTGCAAATCTCTAATTCAGAGAATACTTGAAACTTACATTCTTGATGGAAAAAAAAAAAAAAAAAAAAAAAAAAAATCAAAAACTCCAGTCCAAAACTCCAATTCCTATGACTTCAAAATAATAGTGTTCTTTCAACTTTTTTGCACCACTGGAGAGAACAACAGCCTTTTCAATTCACATAAATAATATTAGAGATTAAAAAATAAATGACTTGATAACTAGATGAAAATATAGTCTTTGGGTAAATTGAACTGGGTTACTAAGCACACAACTACCCTACAATGATAAAAATCCAATGACTTCTTATTTTTTAAATCCATATTAAACCAAACCAGGCTCATTAGGCATGCTGTTTTGATTTTCTAAGCAGTGTGATGTCACATTGTTTATGCCCCGCCCACAGCCGCTGACTGACAGTCCTGCATTGCCATAGTTTCTGCCCTCAGCGAGTTGTCTTTGGTTGTACGGTGTCTTTGGTTCACTCGCTTTCAGTCATGCTGCTTCTACCGACTGTTTATTTTCTGTAGGTATGCAAAGCAGAGATGTATACGCTACGCCCTCTTCTGAAGATGGGGCACGAATATGCAGCTCATTTGCATCAGTGACATTTTTTCACTAACGAAAACGAGACGATAACGAAACAAAAACTCGTTTTTGAATGACAAAAACAATACAAAAATGTTAGCGAGGGATGATTTAGGAAGAGATTCAATTAGAACGAATCTGCTGCGTGGTTATGAGGTTAGATGTATATATATATATATATATATATATATACATACACACTACCGTTCAAAAGTTTGGGGTCAGTACATTTTTATTGTTTCTTTTTTTTTTTTTTTTTTTTTTTTTTTTTTTTTAAGAAATTAATACTTTTATTCACCAAGGATGTATTAAGTTAATAATTAAAAGTTTATTAAAAGTTAATAATAAATAATTTACATTGTTATAAAGTATTTATATTTTGAATAAACACTGTACTTTTTAAACTTGTTATTGATGAAAGAATCCTGAAAAAAAAAAAAAAAAAAAAAAAAAAAAAATCACAGGTTCCAAAAAATATTTGGCAGCACAACTGTTGATATTATCCAACATTGATCATTCTAATAATAAATCCGCATATTAGAATGATTTCTGAAGGATCATGTGACACTTAAGACTGGAGTAACAGCTGATAAAAATTCAGCTTTTCATCACAGGAATAAATTCTATTTTAAAGTATGTTAAAATAAAAAACATTATTTTATATTGTAAAAACATTTTGCAATATTACAGTTTTTTTCTATATTTTTAATCAAATAAATGCAGCCTTGATGAGCATAAGAGACTTCTTTAAAGACTATTACAAGTCTTACTGACCCCAAACTTTTGAACGGTAGTGTATATATATATTAACTGTAACAGCTCCAGCCAGTTGTACATAAGCTAGCATACATTTGCTGCATGCCTCATGAAACATTAAAAAATTTCAATATCTGGGAGTAGGAGAAGTGCAGACATGTCTTAGGTGAACGTAAAGAATTGGGAGAATACCGGACATGTATCAGTACATTGCATCCATGCATTCGGTTTTAAAGAGACAGCAGCCTAATTTAGTTGCTATTGATTGAGTCATTGATGATAATCAAGCAACAAAAGAAAGACAGAAAACCACTCACTGCTCTTGACTGAATCGCGTTAGTAGCCTAATAAAGATGAATCTAAATTTATTTCTATAAATAAATATGTCTGCTTGAAAGAATGAAGAATGTGGTAAAGAAGTTGTCATAAAGAATGTATAATTAGCCTATATAACCATTGGAATTTAATTGAAAAGAAGACCATGTTTTAATATAAAGGCATGTTGCGTGTCACAGTAGTTAAATCTGCAGTCTATCATGATAAAACCTTAATATTAAACCTATACAATGACTTTGGCAGTTTCAGAGAAATGCTTAATAAATGCATTAAATGCACTAAACTCATTAGATTTTAGCCGACTAAATCTACTGTAGATTTAGTCAACTAAAATATTATATTTAGTCGACTAAAACTAGACTAAAACTAAAACAATTCAGATGACCAAAATATGACAAACTGAATGACATTTTAGTCAAAACACTATGACTAAGACTAAATCAAAATTAACACTGATTTGCATTTAAAGTGATACACACCAAAGACTTTTTCCAGATGTTATAATAATGACCTGTGGGGTATTTTGAGCTGAAACATCACGGACACATTCTGGGGACACCCAAGACCAATATTACATCTTGTAAAAAGAGGCATAATAGGTGCCCTTCAGAAATGATAATTTACTGATTTAGTCTGTGATCTAGTTGTGTGTTTTAATCGAAAAGTCAATCCGGAGACTGAATGAACTATTATAGTCTAACTTAACATTAACACAAAGCATAAGGCACTGTATGTCTGCCAACATCTGTTGCTATCCTACACAGATATGTTCTGGGAAAATCTTATTTTTTAACAACCAACAAAAACACATCTGAGACTATAACTATCTTCATCTGACAGTTCAGATGGTTATGGTTTGTGATGTGTATCCTTTAAAATCATTTTAAATTAGATCAAAAGTGGGAAACAGGCAAAAGGAAATACAGAGTTGTCAACAGCAAAGCTCCTCTGATGTATTTTTTGTCTTTTCTTCTAAAACTTAAAAATAAATATGAGAATAAAAGTGTTTATGTGACAAAATGTGATGGATGTGTCAACAGTTCCACAACATTTTATACCAAATATTTAGTTAACCATAAGAGTCCATGTGGATCAAATAAACACACCCTTACTGTGCATCAGAAATTTCTTTCAAAAATGTCTTTAAAAAATCTTACCACCCCTAAACTTTTCAATGGTAGTATAAGTGGTATGTATTGTTGATTGTGCTAGTTATGTTCTATATCATACCAAACTAAAAACTCACCACTAAAGAGTTAGTTGGACAAAAAAATCATGATGTGACATGAAATGAGCAGCCAATGAAGCCATAATCCAAAGCAATGGCATTTCTGATGGAAAAGGTGTAAAAGCATCAAGCACACTGGTGACATTTACAATTAAAAGCACTATGGCAGGATGCTTTAACCAAGCATTGGCTAAGGTGTTCTGGTGTTGAACTGCTTTGCACCACACATACAGCAGAAAATATGAGATGCTTAGAGTGCCCAAGGGTGGATCTGACTCACAAGTTAATCCCAAAGATGATTGAATCTTACCTGGAACAGTTGAAAAAACTGCCCTTGCCCTCTTCTTTCATTTTAAATTCTGATAGTAACAAGAATGAATGAATGCTAGCACATTTAATATGTTGTCATATTTACAACAAGTTCTGCAACCAGTGCTAACATTAGGTTAGCCACTTGATAAACTCAAAGTTTCTAGTATCTTACCAAACTGTTGCTGCAAAGCTATCCTGAGGCATTTAGAAAAAAGGAAAAGTTATAAAGTGATATTTATTGTTCTGTTCAAACAGTAGAACATTTTCCGGCACATTCAAAAGTGTCTGCCTCTATGTGCAAACAACTGAAAATATATTGTTACATTTCAAAAAAGCCATTCATGCCTGATTTCTGAAAGCTCAACACAGAACAGCAATTCTTATTTCATTTCAAATGTTTAAAGAATAAGCTCAAGGTCTAAAAAGACGGAGCTGCTCTTTGACTGAAGGGTGAGAAGAGTGAAAAAGAAAACTCCTCACTGTCTTTCTCTATCCCTTCCCATGAGTAAGCTAGTCTGTGTTGAGGCATCACGAACCCTCATTCCTTCTGTTCTATGCCAAGTCTATAAATACCGTGGCCCTTGTGGAGGCCTTGCATCAGAATTTGCCCTTGAGCTCCTCTATCCGAGCATACATCAGAGAAGGTTTCCAGCTGTGGGGTGTATTGGATAGATTACTGCCAGGGACCCTCCATAACATAGATTGGCCAACACTCGGGTCCATGCCAAATTCCCAGCTACACTAAGTTCTCCGCTGAGTATACTGCTTAAGGCATGCTATTAACTGAGCCTTCGTTCCTTATACTCCCTTTTAAGTGTCAACTTTCACCTCTTTTCTACTTTTCTCTGCACACATAAGCAAACATGAAACATTAAATGTATTACCATGTCAGCTCCCACTGTTTTGTATCTTCTCTCATAGAAAATGCAGTCACATTCTTCATACTTCTTTTACTCCAAAGCTGTCTTCTTGCTGCAATCCATCTTTTACCTTTAATGCATGAAACATTAAATGTATTACCATGTCAGCTCCCACTGTTTTGTATCTTCTCTCATAGAAAATGCAGTAGGATAAGTGCACATTCTCTCTATACTTCTGCATTACTCCAAAGCCATGTCTTCTTGCTGCCAATCCATCTTTTACCTTTAATGCCCCGAATCATTAAATGTATTACCATGTCAGCTCCCACTGTTTTGTATCTTCTCTCATAGAAAATGCAGTAGGATAAGTGCACATTCTCTCTATACTTCTGCATTACTCCAAAGCCATGTCTTCTTGCTGCCAAACCATCTTTTACGTATAATGCCCTGTGATCCTCAGGTACACTTTTACTGAGTTTACTCTTTCTCATCCATTTTACATTCTCACTTCAATCTATGTCTATAATGCCTGAACCCTTCTGAATTTGGATATTTTTCTACCTAACACTAATTCCCAATCCCACACACAAAATCGAACCCGTTCCTGTATACGTGTTGGTCTATACAACTAGTCTGGGTAGATAATTATAGTTGTTATAATTGAATCATGTTGTAATTCATTAATTCAAGTACATGTGATCTTATCACACTATTTAATCTCTGTGTCTGATTTGAAGCAGGAAGTACGCTAGAGCTAACAAGCTGCAGCTGACAAAACTAAGCGTAATTTTTACCCTTCCAGTCAAATATTGCACTGCAAACATCATTAAAAGCTTTAACTTGTCAATGCTGGCAAATGACCATGGTATAAGTGGGATAATGCAAGCCTAGTTTTTAATTAAAGGATTTTAATGCACTCGCATCGAGTGGTTCTTTGCCTCTAAGTATATATATTCTAGATTTGTTACATGTAGAGCAAAATATTTTTTTTTGTTTTAATTTTGATGATAAGAGTGTACAGCTCATGAAAGTCAAAAATCCAGTAACTCAAAATATTAGAATATTTACATTTGAGCTTCATTAAATGTCCATCCCTACAGTATAAATTACGGGTATCTCTTGTTCTTTGAAACCACACTAATGGGGAAGACTGCTGACAATGATCCAGAAGACAATCATTGACACCCTCCACAAAGAGAGTAAGTCACAGAAGGTCATTACTGAATGGGGTGGCTGTTTACAGAGTGCTGTATCAAAGCATATTAAATGCAAAGTGACTGGAAGGAAGCAAATTGGGTGGGTGAGCAAGCAACAGGGATGACCACAAGCTTGAGAATACGGTCAAGTAAAGCCAATACAAATACTTGGGAGAGCTTCACAAGGAGTAGAATGAAGATGGAGTTAACACATTAAGAGTCACCACGCTTCAGGAAAAGGGCTACCAAGCCACTTCTGAAACAGAAACAACATCAGAAGCATCTTACCTGGGCTAAGGAGAAAAAGAACTAGACTGTCGCTCAGTGTTCCAAAGTCCCCTAAATTTTGCATTTCATATTGAAATCATGGTCCCAGAGTCTGAAAGAAGACTGGAGAGGCACAGAATGCAAGCTGCCTTAAGTCCAGTGTGAAGTTTCTGAAGTCAGTAATGATTTGGGGTGACGTGACGTCTGCTGGTGTCAGTCCATTGTGTTTTATCAAGTGCAAGGTCAGTGCAGCCATCTACCAGGAGATTTTGGAGCACTGTATGCTTCCATCTGCACAAGCTTTATGGAGATGCTGATTTCCTTTTCCAGCAGGACTTTAGCACCTGCCCACAAGTGTAAAAACCACTTCCAAGTGGTTTGCTGACCATGATAATACTGTGCTTTATTGGCCAGCCAACATGCCTGACCTGAACCCCATAGAGAATCTATGGGATATTTTCAAGAGAAAGATGAAAAAGACTCAATCCAACAATATACAGATGATCTGAAGGCTCAATAGTGCCTCAGCAATGCCATAGGCTAATCGCTTACATGTCACACTTCACTGATGCTGTAATTTGTGCTAGGAGCAAGTCATTTGTTGTAAAATGTGCTGCCGACCAAGTATTGAGTGCATAAAATAACATACTTTAAAAACTTCAACTTTTCTTTTTTGCAAATCTGTTTTTTGATTGATCTTAGGAAATATTCTAATACTAGCTTTAATCATCAAAATTAAAATGTATACTATGCGTTAAGAGCATTCACTCAGTATCATTATCTCATTTTTGACCAAAGTGGGTTTTAAAGGGATTTGCAACTGAACTCTTCATATATATGCATATATACGCATATATAAATATATATATTAATATATATATACACACAGCCATTCAAAAGTTTGGGATCAGTAAGATTTGTCATGTTTTTAAATAAGTCTTTTCTGCTCAAGGCCGCGTTTATTTGATAAAAATACACAAAAAAAAAAAAAAAAAAAAAACAGTAATACTGTAAAAATATTGCAATTTAAAATAGTGGTTTTCTATTTTAATATACTTTAAAATAGAATTTATTCCTGTGATGCAAAGCTGAATTTCCAGCATCATTACTTCGTGTAATGATCATTAGTCTTCAGTGCCAAATGATCCTTCAGAAATCGTTCTAATATGCTAATTTATTATCAATGCTGGAAACAGTGCTGCTTAATTAATTAATTAATTTATTTTTGGAACCTGTGATATTATTTTCAGGATTCTTTGATGAATAAAAAGTCTTTTGTAACAATATACACTACCATTCAAAATTACTGTTTGGGGTCAGTAATTTTTTTTCTTTCCTTCTTTGAAAGAAATTAACACTTTTATTCAGCAAGGATGTGTTACATGGACAAAAAGTGATAGTAAAGACTTATATTGTAAAAAAAATATTTATATTTACACAATATATTATAGATTTCATGTTATTACAATATATTATTTATGCAATATATTAAAATAGAAAACCGTTATTTTAAATTGCAATAATATTTTATAATATTCTTCTTTTTTTGTATTTTTAATCAAATAAATGGACATTTGATGAGCGTAAGAGACTTCTTGCATATATATATATATAAAATGATCTGAGCAGTATGTTGTTTAATGCTCTGTCAGAACAGGTCAATCAAGAGCTTACAGTACATATGGCATAAATAGAAAAGAGAATCTAATAGGCATCTCCCTCCATTCTGACACTTTTATGAGCTGTTATGGTTTATTCAAATTGTCCTATTTACAGCTGTGTAAAGACTGAAATTAAAACTATAACTCAAGGGCAGAACATCATACGGATGATATTACTATAGATGTTGGCCTACAAGTGCACCAGCAAAGCTCCTCTGATATATGTTCTGTCTTTACTTCTAAATTGTAGAAAATATTAAATGACTAGTGCGAAACTGCAAAAACAGCAGAGGAAAATAATGTGTATATGTGACAAGATGTGATGAGATACGTCCACTGTTCCATTCAATTTATTCTAAACACTTAAAAGGTAACCATAAGAGCCCATTTGTGTTACAAAACAGATTTTTACTTTCCCACTCTGTCTTCAAGCACGACTTGGAGAGGCTGATGGAATCAGCAACGGTACAAGACAGAAACCTTTTTAAAAATCCTTTTTAAATATTAATCTGTAACTACCCCTTAGATACCCATTAGCATCAACTATCTCTTTTAGTGAGTGCATCCATGATTTCAGATGTGACAGAGTGTTGGCAAAGGTCCCAGACCTCCAAATTCAAACGCCTTGAGAGAACATGTTGTATGATTCCCAAATCGCCTGAGCACAACAAACACCTCAAATCTGTTCTTGTCTTTCCCACAGTAATTTCTTTGTATTACCAACTTCCATTTAAACTGAAATGAGAGTCAAACAAAATCACCGAAGCACACTGAAATACACATTGTCAGAAACATTATCTGCTAATTTGTGTATAAAGCAGTTTAGGCAGCGGTTGTCCTAACACAACAGATGAACAACATTCACATTTGTCCCTCTGCCAGGCTCACGCAGTTAATTGCTTAGACTGAAAAATAAATAAAAAACTATGATTTATGCTCAGTAATTAAAATCAGTAAAATGTAGCATTTTTGCCAAGTTCTCAAGTTTAAGCAGCTACATTTTAATTTTCTGTTATGTTGTTAGACATAAATCCTTTCGTTTGAAAGTCATTACTAAAATTCAAATTGAACACAACCCCAATTACATGGCTGAAAAAGAATTACACTGCAATAAATAGCATTAACTACTCAACAAATGTATGATCAATGGGATGTGCATATCCTACAAACAACCACTCTTTTTGTCTGCAAGCTACTAAATGTTTAATAATGCAAAGCTGTGTTTAAGCCGCTTTTGTGTGGAGATACTTAAAGAAGACGTTAGGACATCACGGCCGTACAATCATCACTTCCAAACCTCTTAAGTCACAACAGGAGAGCTCTCATTAAAATACTATTCGCCCTCAAAGACACAATGAACTAAAGAAATGTGTTCACTTAAAGCCTTTGTCATCACTGTGTACTGCAGTAATTAATCCTCAAATTAAACAAATGAGCAATTAGAAGAGAAAATAATTATTATGATTTAATTTGTTTGAGCGAGCAGTCCTTTGAGGCATGATTTAATGTCTAGGTATTTCTGCAAAGTGAATATTCATTAGCCCAAAAGTAGTGCTCCCTCTAGTGAATTGTTTGACAACGGTTTTACATGCTTTTACCGCCTGAAACACACTAATAAATTTTAAGGTCAATTCACAGTTAATAAAAATGAATGCAGAAGAGATCAGCAAATTAGGAAAAAGGCAACAGGCCACACTAAGATCTGCAAATTAAATTAAGATTTATGAAATGTATTTATCAGATATAAAAAATAAACACTTTTGAGATGTACACACATTTTTTTTTTTTTTTAATTTGACTTTTCTGAAGGAAGTCATATGCTTGCCCAGGCTTTATTTATGCGATTAAAAAAACAGTAAAAACAGTAATATTGTGAAACACTGTTATAAGTAAATGTAGTAATATAAGTAATATTAAGTAATATATAAGTAATATTTCATATATAAAATAACAGTTTTTAATTTTAATATGTTTTAAAATGTAATTTATTTCTCTGATGGCAAAGTTGAATTTTCAGCAGCCATTACTGCAGTTGACAAAGTCACATGACTCATATTTTCCAGGATTCTTTAATGAATGGAACATTAAAAAGAACAGCATTCACAAAGTTTTTCTTTTCCACTGAAGTCAGTGGCGGCCAGCAAAGTTTGGTTACCTACATGCTTCAAAACATCTTCTTTTGTTTTCAGCAGAAGGAAAAATTTATACTGGTTTGGAACAACTTGTAGGTGAGTAAATGATGTCAGTTTGGGTTAACTATCCCTTTAAGTGAATGGTGCAAATATTAGCTAAGCTGGTTACTGTCAAGGCAACCTAGTCGAATGACGAGGGGCAGAAAGGTGCTATGAAGTCTATGTTAGGATAAAGCTCTAAAACCAACAGTGAGTGAGTAAACATCCTGTGATGCAGGGGTGCAAAACACAACTTTTTCGAAGCAAGTGTGTTGTAATTTGGTCAACAAGATGAGTGTACATTAACCAGTGATGCAATACATTTTCCCAAAAAGAAAGATTGAGAGGTGAACATCGCATAGAGCCTTTTGCAACAGAACTAACAACTTGAAATCTACAACAATGAGTAGAACATGGAAGCAGCATTGCTTGCTCTTTGGTAAGCACTGTTTAGATTACTTCACAGCATACATGCTAAATATTGAATGGTTTGATTCTTGTATTTCTGTACAGAGTTTGTTGTGATTTTTCTACAGCATTTCTCTTGACTACTGTTCATGGAAATAATCCTTCCTGCTCTACCTCTGAATTTACTTATGAGCAGATCGACAAATGGCTTCAGGTAAAGCATTTTATCCACAGTTACAATGCAGAATCAAACAGATTCTATTTACACACAAAAGATAAATAATAATCATACTATTACTGTTGACTATGGCAGGTACATACAAAACTAAAATGTGATTTTTATACTAACCTCTCTTTATGTAGGCTACGAAAAATTGTTTGGAAACTGTATCAAATACATGGACACCATACCAAAGCGCAAACATTTTTAACCAACTACAAACACTGACTGATATCATCCAGGAGCAACAAAATAAAGGTAATTTAATGCCACCCTCCAAAAGAAGTTTCTTCAAAGCAGTGCAAAATCATCTCATAAGTTTTAAATTGCAAATACAGCATGGCAGCCAGGTATCAGATGTGTACTTTATGCATTACTTTCAAATATAGTTGAAAGACAGCAAGTTAATGTGTACGTCTATAAAGTAATGAACGGATCCTCTTTTCACAGAGTTACGAAGGTTACTGCCAGCAAACTGTTCAGCTCCAGCTGTGCCAGAGGATGGAGGCCTGCTGTGTGTATCTGTGAAAAATAAGACCTACTGTAAACCTATGTGCAATGCGGTACACTTTACATTATTCTCATTGCTATAAAAATGTTTTTCATTCTTAGAACAACTAAAAAATGTTCATATACTGAGTTTTAAACATACAATTTGGATTTATTTTTTTTTTAATTAAAAAACTGTTTTAGGAGGTAACGGAGAAGTCCACTTCCAGTACAACAATTTACAAATAATTTACTCACCCCCTTGTCATCCAAGACGTTCATCTCTTTCTGTCTTCAGTCGTAAAGAAACCATAATTTCTTTACGACTGAAGACAAGGGGGTGAGTAAATTATTTGTGAATTGTTGTTCTGAAAGTGGACTTCTCCTTTAAAAAAGGTCTTAAATCAGATAAGAAATTTTTAAACTCATTAAAGTCATGTTATTAAATGTATGGTTTGTTAGGATAGGAGAATATCTGGATATTGATAACTATTTGAAAATTTGGAATATATATATATATATATATATATATATATATATATATATTGAGAAAATCCCCTTTAAAGTTGTTCAAATAAAGTTCTCAGCAATGCATATTACTAATCAAAAATTAGGTTGTGATGTATTTACAGTAGGAAACTAACAAAATATCTTCATGGAACATGATTTTTACTTAATATCCTAATGATTTTTGGCATAAAAGAAAAATCGATAATTTTGACCTATACAATGTATTTTTGATTATTACTACAAATATACCCGTGCTACTTAAGACTGGCTTTATGGTCCTGGGTCACAAATCAAGATACTTACTGGAGAAGCAAAATTAAGATAAGTATGAAACTGAACAAAATAAAATGAATGCTTAAAACAAGGATAAATATATTTGAAATTTTTAAAATATATTTTGACTACACCGGGAGAAATTTACCCTTGTTATAATCAAACTCATTTTGACACATTTCTCAGAAAACAAGACCTATCTTTTCTTATCTTCTTAAGTCATTTTGCATCTCTAGGAAATACATCAAAATGTTTAAATAAATCCAATTAAAAGTTCTACAAACACATGTTCAATTAAAGACTTGAGCCAAATGACGTATTCAAGCAATCAATTGCAAAGACTGCAAGTGTGTCTATTGGGACAGGCTCAAAGAGTTGTACTTGCAAGCGTGCAAGTTCTACCCTAAGAGACCTCAAGAGACAGAACCCACTGATTCATCGGCACCTCCCAGTGGACAACCCAAGATATTGACAAAAAGCTTAAAAAATTCCATGCCAATTCCATAGGGTACAAAACACCATCTAAACGAACAAAAGATTTATTCCTTTATATTTGATCTTCCCATGCAAACAGGGTTATGATTTCAATTTTCTAAGAAGATCAAGGCTGTTTGAGGAATGCAGTTCTGCCACAAAACACAAATGGACAACACAGTTCATTGGTGGCAACAGGCTGGCTATATGCAACAGTAAGTTCTGAAAACATTACACATGCACATTTGTTTCAAATTATATTAGATTTAAAAATTGAGAAATCTCCTAGGTTTCCTGGTAACATTTTCTAATGTAAATTCTATTGTTATCATATTTCTCCCATTAACTTCTCTTTGCAGAGTCCCGCATTGCAGTGTCAGGAGCCCCTTCTGCCTACTTCCCTGAGGGCCAGAACTGTCATAAAACAAAGAGCGATGAACAACTAATGAAGAACATCACAAGCATCTTCCAATCAGAGCTGGTTATGGCAGGCATTACACAACCATTAGAGTCTTCCATTCTTCTCTGTGGCTATAAGAAACACTAGATCCAAGAAGGAGATCTAAAAGATGTTCAGAACTGACATAGTATTATTTTGTGAAAAGTCCATTTTACTGAAGTCTTTGCACTTCAAATGTTTAAAAAGAATGGAAGCAATGGAAAATTTCACACTTAAGGAATTAAATGTATAGTGGTGTGAAGAGTATTATGTTGTACGTAATGTGTTTGAATCAAACAGTAAATGAATTACATGGAACAACTACTCTATCTTCAAGAGTCTAGTACACAACAAGGATAAAACATAAAGGGCAAATGCAGCATCAATGAAGAAAAGTTTGGTTTGCTTGTTTTTTTAGTTCATTTTAGTCTTACAGAATCTTAGACATTAGTAGGGCCCTACGATTTTCGCGATGTGGAAAACGCGGATAGAATCGTGGAATTCAGTCATTAAAACTGAATTTACTGAATAATGCGGAATGTCACGGAATTTGTCAAAGTTTAAATGAATTAATCAAAAGTAGGTCATTACACTTAAATCAAACCGCAATATGGACTAGTATCTGTAAATATTATGCTGCAAAAATGTAATAATATTACTACTAAAATGAAACAAACATTATTTCTTAGGGTATAATCACACAACATTTCTTCCATGTTTTAATTTTAATAGTAAATTCCCCTTTGCACTGTAAAAAATAAAAAACACAACTTGCTGAGTCAGCTTAAAATAATTTGTTACCCTGCTGCCTTAAAATTTTAAGTTCAGTCAACTAAAATAAGTTTATTCAACTTGAAGTGTTAAGTTGTACTAAGTAACAACTTAGATATTTGTGTTTGCTAAACTTAACAGATGGTTAAGTTACCCAGCTGCCTTAAAATTTTACATTGATTCAACTCAAATATCTAAGTTGTCACTTAGTATAATTTAACATTTCAAGTTGAATAAACTTTTTTTGAGTAGACTAAACATAAAAATTTAAGGCAGCCAGGTTACAAATTATTTTAAGTTGACTCAACAAATTGTTTTTTACAGTGTGTTTGCCAAGAAAAAGTTTGCTTAATTTTTAATAATTAAAAGATAAATTAATGTTTTATGCCTTCATTTGATAACCAGAGCATGTTAAATACAAAACACAGAATTTCTGAAGTTAAAAAAAAATAAATAACAATTTATAAGGTTGTTTTAAGAATAAATTTGAATTAATTATGTATGCATTCAAATAATTAGACATGCTAAAACACAGAATTTGATAACAATAAAACATATGGTCAGAAAAAATTAAAATATTTCATAGGGGCCTAAACATGTCATTTTTGTTAAACCTTTATTAAACTGATGTGAAATTGTATAAGTTTCATGATTTGAATTAATTAGACATGCTCTCTGATTAATAAAATGTAAAGTAGTTGAGAAAAATTATAACTGGAAAAAACGGAATCTAGAAAAATTTAAATGGAAAGAACGGAATTTGGAAAAAAATAAAACGGTTTCATTGGGTGCCACATTAGTCATGCTTCTCTAAGGAATTTTACAGTACACAATTAATTATGCTCCGACAATGGGAAAATAAAAGGGGGCATCAGACGATTTAATTTCCGTGACTTGAATAATCCTCCCATTAGGGTCTAAGGAGGAGACAAGAATCAGACAGATCAGCTTAATGGCAGATGTGCACCAGTCATCCAATCTCACCAATCATAGTCTGAGGTAAATTAATCTGCCCCTGTTTATTTCATATACGACTGCTGGATGGGCAACATTTCCATCGTGCTAAGAAATCATGTGTGATTTTTTTTTTTTTTTTTTCAGAGAGACAAAATCAGTCTATTTCCATCTGTGTCCAAAATGTTTAAAGACACATTTAATAACAAACCACCAGCCTATTTCTGGGAATTACAAGAACACAATGTAGTCTATATGGAAGCATGAATAATAAAAGATAATTCAAATGTTCTCTAGGGATGTATTATTGCAATAGAACCACTAGATGCCAGTGTTGTCAACATTTTAGATAAAATCTTGTGGTCATACTCCACATGAAGTCTGTGACCAACAAAATTAAATCATTTAAACATAAGCAACAATAATTTAAGAAAACAAAACACAGAGGCTTTTTGAAGCACATGACATTTTACTGAACCACTCTCAACACAAAATGCCCTTCGGTGACAAAACAAGAAATAACACGTGAGAAACGAAATGAGAAGTTTCTTGCCGCAGATTAAAGGGTATCCACGATGTAACCAATTAAGGCAAATCAACATTTAAAAACAAATGTTTAGTTTGAATGCACATTTTTAAGTGATTTTAGCATTTACTAATACAGTTTGAAACAACTGTATGCATTTGCACTCACACAAAACAACTACTACAAATGTATTTATTTGATGTGACCTGCATCCCAAAATAATAAATGTGAATAAACTCACTAAATATGATGGGACATCAACTAGGAGGTCTGGTTAAGTTAAATAAAATCTTGAATTAAATCAAAGTGGCTTATTCAGAGCAAAATAAATCATTAAAACCTTGTAGTAAAGTCTGGGTTGCTGAGTCCCTCATAACTTCCACTTACAGTGTTGTCAACATTTTAGATAAAACTGGTACCACATGTGAACGTATAACACAGAATCAGTGCCTTTCGTGAAATGAAGACAGGCATCTAAAAACAAAAACTTTTCTACTCTTACTCTAGAAAGATTTAGTTTAGTTCAATAACTTCTCTAACAGTACAAGATCTAAAAAATAGTTGTTACAATATTGGTTATACTGTATATTAAGTCTGCGACCAACAAAAATAAGCTATTTAAAGGCAAAATATAAGCTGCAGTAATATAAGCCTACAAACACAAAGCGTTTTTGAAGCACACGCCGACGTTTCACTGAACCATTCTCAACACAAAATGCCCTTCTGTGACAATTTCTGCAAAGAAACAACACATTCCAAACACATTTTCTATTAGCATGTGCCTAGAAAGCTCAATAGTAATTGTCATCCATTTTTCTGAGTAGTGCCTTAGCTTTGGGTGTAAGTAGTGTCAATGAGAAAGACCATTTTTTCTTTCATTGTGTTCAAAAAGCACATAGTTACCAGTCGCAGAGAGTGAATCTCAGAGCTGAGGGTCTCTCGCAGAAGCTCAAGCTCTTCTTCTTTATAAAACTCCAGCTCTTTCTTGAGTCTGAATGGCACACACAAACACATGCAGGAGAACCAGTCATGTTTAACCGATCATGAGGCTCAAAGCTAAATAATACAAGCTTAAAATGACACATGCATTTTTAACATTTTCTTAAATCTTTTAAAAAAAATTCAATCATTGGTTTATTGTTTGTCTGTTTGTGTCGAGCAGAAAACCACTACTGTAATATGTGTACTTTCTGAAAGCTATTTAATATGTATTTGTTTGAAAATTTTCTAAATGCTCATTTGCAAGGTAATATCAATCTAAATACTTGCTATAGATAGATAGATAGATAGATATAGATATTCATATAAATAATTCATATATTCGTACATCAATTCCTATTCAGGGAAAAGATTGCAGGAAATTTGCACATATTTTCAGCAAAGCCTGAGGGGTGTCTCTGCTGAAGCGAGCACAATAAAACTCTTAGCATACTACAAGAAAAGCCGACCTTGAATAAACACATGTTCACTGAGTACAGAATATAATCACAAAAATGACATGAATGGTATATCTTCCTTTATCAGGTTACAACTACAACTTTAGGAGAAAAACAAGCCTTCAGGCCCAAGAATGGCCTTGCTGCATGTGATACACACTTTTGGAAATCCACAATTTTGTCTATATAGTAAAGAAATGACTTACTGAATAGAACTGAATATATACTGTATACTGATGCTTAAAGGGATAGTTCACCCAAAACCTTCATCCCACCCTTCATTCAACCTCGGAACACAAGTTAAGATATTTTAGATGAAATCCAAGAGCTTTCTGACCCTCCATAGACAGCAAGGGCATGACCATGGTCAAGGCATAGAAAGGTAGTAAGGACATCATTAAAACAGTCCATGTGACGTAAAATTACGGTTGAACTACTGACGTCACTGATGTATTTTACAGATGTCCTTACTGCGTTTCTGTGCTTTGACCGTGGTAGTATCCTTGCCCTCTTTGAGTTGTCACAAAGCTCTCGGATTTCATCAAAAATATCTTGATTTGTGTTCCAAAGAAAATTGAAGGTCTTACAGCTTTGAAACGACACAAGGCTGAGTAATTAATGACAAGCAAATTTGATGATAAGCAAATTGCTTTGAAATAAGAAGGTTCTTGAACGCTTAAAAGGTATCCAGGATATAACCAATTAAGGCAAATCAACATAAAAAATGTTTTGTTTGAATGCACATTTTTTGCATGATTTTAGCATTTACTAATACAGTTTGAAACGAATATGATTTATACATTTGCACTCAAACAAAACAACAACTAAAAATTGTATTTATTTATTTGGTGTGACCTGCATCCCAACACAAGGAATGTGAATAAACTCACTAAATACTATGGGAAATCCACTAGGTCGACTGGTTAAATGGGTCCTATTATGCTTTTTCAGTTTTTGAATTTTAGTCAGTGAAAAAAAAGATTCACAAAGTTACAAATCTCAAAGTCCCCTCCCAAAGGATGATATTTCTTACACTACTGTGGCAAATTATTTACTCACCCTCCATGCATCCTGGGTGCATACGACTTCCTTTTTTTCAGAGGAATGCAATGAGAGTTATATTAAAAATTACCCTGGCCCTTTATAAGCTTTAGCATTTGTAAGAAAAATATCCATATTTAAAACGTAAGAATCACTTTAATCTAACTTGCACTAACCGCTTTGACAAGGGGCGTGGCAGTACTGAAACACCGTCTAATCTGTTCGCCAATCACAATGCTCTGGGACAGCTAACCAATCACAACAATTTCGTTTTTCGGAAAGCGGGCTTTCATCAAACCCGGAACTAACTGAGCCATTTGTGCCAGGCTGGGGGAAAGGTATTGTAATAATGTAAAGTTTTCGAACCACCAAGCAAGAGAGCATGTTCTAGTCACCCCCAAAACAAAATCAAGACCTTGTAAAAGAGCATAATAGGACCCCTTTAAGTTAAAGTAAATCTTGAATTAAGCCAAAGTGACTTATTCAGAGCAATCACTAAAACCTTGTAGTAAAGTTTGGGATGCTGAGTCTCTCATAACTTCCACTTACATAGACACTGTTAATTTCAACTAACGTGTTCAATGGCAGATGATCAATACAGGGGGAAAACTACTCTATGCACAACAGGGGCATGTGTTTAAGTGTGATTCATGACTACATAGGAGAGGAATGAACACATCCTGAGCTTAGCCATGCTGTCCCAAAAGCCTCGTCCTCAGCACATCCTGTGGGCTTATACAGTCCGTCCTATTAATGAGGAAGATTTGTGCTACGCTCCACACACTACCCCCACGTATGATTTACACACCCCAGCGGAGGAACTTTCTTCCTGAGACAGGCCAGCTATTGATCCCATTTCCATCATCACTTCCTAGTGGGGTGCTGATCTGAAGGAGTTGTGTTTATCTAACTCCAGACCGGACACGGCAAGCAACATATCAATGACCTAATTAATAGGATGGACCTAATGCTGCATTATTTACACATGCTGGAGTGACAGGAGGAGGAAGATGGAAAGATGGATGAAGGGAAATTCAGCATTCTTTACTCAGGCTTTTCATAGATCATGCTTCTCTGGGTAGATGAAGACACTCACTAACGTTACGATAGGTGATAACTTTCTTGCCTGATACAGGTGCTGTCTGTCAAGGGTTTTTGTCGGACCATGAGCTCCTCTGTCTGCAGACTCTCAGTCAGAGCCACTGCTTCCTTCAGATCTCTCTCTATATCTACAAACGAACAGAGAAATTAAGGTGTGAGTCGCTTATTTTGACACATGGATATTTCTAAACTATTACAAAAGAAGTTCTTAAGTGAGCAGATCCTTGTTTCACCTGTAAGTTGTGATTGTATATCCTGAAGCTCAGCTTCCAGTGATTTCTTCTCTGCCTCCATGGAGCTCAGCAAAGTGTTCTTTTGCTTCAGCAAGTCCATCTCTGAGGAACAGCAAAGGTGACAACTTAAGTATCCTGCTGGCAGGCGGTTAGAGCTACAACAAACAGTCCTTTGAAGAACAAGAACTACTTCAGTGATAACTTTGTGGATGCCTTCTGAAATATAAAACTTTGTTTTCACCTTGTTATACCTTCTTTATACATTTAGATATGTTCTTCTCTAAACCTGAGAAAACAACTGTCCATTTTTAGCAAACTGAATGTTACTGGCCTATGACACATTTCAGCTTGTCAACAAAGCCTTGGTAGTCACTCAGTGCTTGTTAATCTGGCTCAAAAGATTTCTATTTCAAATTTATACTTCTTTTCTGAACTTTTTATTAATCAAAGAATCCTGAAAAAGAAAATGCATCACAATTTCCACAGAAAATTAAGCAGGGCAACTGTTTTCAACATTGATAATAACAAGACCTGTTTCTTTAGCACCACTTCAGTATATTAGAAGGGATCATGTGACACTGAAAACTGGAGTAATGGCTGCTGAAAATTCAGCTTTACATCAAAGGAATAAGCTACATTAATTAAAAATTATCAAAATAGAAAACAGTTCTAAAATTATATATTGTATATATATATATATATATACACACACACACACACACACACACATTAATAAAATTAAAAACTACTGTTTTACATTTTTGTTTCTTTGTTTGGTTCAAATCAATTTTGCCTTGATGCGCTTATAAGACTTAAAAAAAATTCACCTTTATGCACAGTTTGTTGATAATACACTGATGTGCAGTGCATTAAATAAACTGGTCTAGTTTTTAAACAAATATAGATTCACCTTTGTGTAGAGCTTCAGTTTCCAGCTCCAAAGTCTGAATTTTAGATAGGGTTTGGGTGTGAAAAGCATCATTTCTGTTGCTGATTAGGTTGAATTCGTTGTTGAAAGTTATTATGTCCTTCAAGAAGTTCTCTCTTTCTTCACGGGATTCTCTTTTCAGTCTGTCCTGAATTTGAAAAAATAATGAAATAAATAAATGGAAAGACAGTTACGCAGATTACAAATAAAGTAAAATGCCTACAAAGGCATATTTAATACTTCAGCATATGCATTGTTGTGGATGATGGATATGGCAGGTCTGAAAACTTCCGTGGCTGATGACAACTTTTCTTATCAGTCAACATGATGGTGACTATTTTCCTAATTATAAAAACATTCTTTAAATCTAAACTTCATTGTGTTTTAATGGAGTGTGTAATGAAGAGAAGATGGTCTTTCCAAAAAGAAGGAATAGAAATAACTCCAATGTGGTAGGTGGTATGTACCAGGTTTTCTTTGAGATCTCTCTGCAGTCCCAGGAGTTCCTCTTTCTGCCTTTCCAGTTGATCTTGTCGCTTCGTCATCAAAACAAGCTGCAGTTTGGTTTCAGCCAGAAGCTGAACCTATGGTCACAAATTAATCAGGAATTTGATCAGTGTGTTATCCCCAAAAGCATCCCACAAATAAACTTTGCATTCACAGCAGTGAAGTTTTCTGACTGGCTGCACAAAGACATTGTGGCAGCACAGCATGCTGTTCATCTGCTCATCTGGATCAGTGGTTTCATTGCTGTTTGTTAAGGTAAGCTTATGTCATTTTGTTTGTAGGTCATTCTGTAATTGGCATGGCATTGTCTTTTAAATTCAAGTCTCTGCTTCTCTCCTTTTACCAGCTCAGTCAAGTGTGAAAGACATCAAGGATCCTTCAGGTAATCATTCTCTACCTGGCTTCAAAGAATGCAAGCAAATTACGTCTTATAATTACACGGGACGCGTTGCTCTGACCAAACATATTACGCAGAAGATTAGACACATCTTTTGTGACATTCACCATCTCAGGTGGATCACTGAGGTCATTCAAGGAGTCAGTACTAAAAAATCTAAACTTGTAGAATGGACAAATTGTAAAAATGCTAAATATACATTTTAAAATATGAATCTTTACTGCATGATTATCTGTTTATGTGAACGGGAGAAAGGAAAGCTTTTGCATTACAGACACTCCTTTGTACTGACCTCAGTATTCATATATTGACCTCTTAAATCAAATGATTCAATTGCTCATTGACTTACTCGGTCTGACATTGGTATCAAACAAACTGTATGCCATATGTTTGCAAGGTTAATTGTATTTTTAAAGGTTTTTCAACAATAATACTAATGTAATCTGAAAGAAACGAGATTGATTTTGCAGTCCCGCTTTGAATTGATCCACTCCATTTTAATGTATCCTGTCCATTAGATGAAGTGTTTTAATCATGAAACCGAATACCTTTTCACAGTGCCAAAGGATATTAACACGGCATATCAGCTTTCTGCACAGATAAACTTTAAGATGAGTGACAGTGCATATCTTTTGCTGTGTGGGAATGTTTCTATCTGAGGTAGGCCTACACATTCACATAACACTTAAGAAAAATGAAAAGGGAAATTAATCTTTTCTAATCTGTCATCTCTTTTAAAACACACGGTAATAACCAGCCATATACCTTCTCATCCAGTTCACGATGTGCTTCCTCCAGCTTTTCACGTGAGGTATTTATTTTGTCCTGTACACTCTTGATGGCAGCTTTAACTGAACAAAATAACGCTACAAGCTTAATTTTGTACAACTTACAACAAATTTAAATATTTAATGTAAAATTATTTCAAAAATATAGGTGTACGTTGGAGTTTCTTCGCGTTTAAAAACACTCGCCGTTAACTAATCTGCTGTTGTCGTTACCTTCATGAAGCTGCTTGATACTTTCGGACACCTGGTGCTCTGTCAATAAAATTTGCTCAAAAAGAGTGTCTAGACTCATTTTTGGTGTTGTAATAACAATAATGAGGGGAAAATATGAAAGGTTACTTTGTAGTGGTTTGGAAGTGGTTCGCGGGGAAAGCGTTTCGAAAATAAACGTATCACTCAAAGATGAGTACGCCAGTCAGGCGATGCGCATGCGCAATCTTGCCACCTGTTTTCTGTACGCAAATGCATGCGCAGCAAAGACGCCTTTTTACAGTCAGTGTTGTACACGATAATTTTTGTTCATTAAAGACAAATAAACACACTTGGTTCAATCTACGATAAACCTCTTGGTAGGTCAGAACTATGTGGATATATTTACGGTAACATGTAACGGAGTTACGTAATGTAATTACAAAACAAATGTAACGTAATCTATTAAGAGTTACTGAGAAAAAAATGTGTAATTAAATTACAGTTACTTATGAAAACGATTACAGAGAGAGAGAGAGAGAAACTTTTATTTTGTGTTCTGTTATATATTTGGGTTTATGTATATGCTTTATTTCTTAAGATTAACATTTTTTTCAAGGCATGTGCTGTATGTGTTTCTTGTCATATCTATGCAAAGATTTGATTTCAAAAACAGTATCATAGCTATTAAACTATATCTTGTTATGATTTCAAATCATTATTTAACCTTAGAACGATCTCAAAGTAAAAAGAGGTGCTGAAGTCTGATTTTGTGCTTAAAATAAAAGTATTATTATAATCTTAATTCAAGTCATGACGGATTTTGAAAGTCTGATAGTAATCAGTGCTGAGTACTACTGTAAGATTAACTCTGTCTGGTTTAAATGTTTGAAAATGAATAATGAGAAATTTAGAAAAGTAATCAAATTAATCACGTACATTAATAAAGTAATTGAAATTGTTACACTACTTATTACATTTCAGATAGGTAATCTATAGAGTGGATACAGACAATGGCATCAACTTCCAGGCAGTGGCTGTCTGATTAATAGCCTTGAAGTAGCCTACCCTCTTGCGAACCGATGATCCACTGGCAGAGGTGTACCTAGACACACAACCTGTGAGAAATATGTAAGCCTGTGGGATAGCTCAGCCATTTGGCCTCCTAATCTAAAGGTTTCGTTCATCACCAGCCTACTTTGAAGTGCAATTTAAACTGCCAGTCTCCCTATTGTTTGGCGTTTGTAAGCACAGTCAGCAATCAATAACTTTAATTTGGTGCATTTGGTCCAGCAGTATTTGTCACATCATTCTTTCCTTTCTCCAGTTTCCCAGACACCGCTGGAAAGAATGGTTTTGATTTGGTGCCATGAAGCACATTAGAGTGTTCTAATTTATATGACCATGACTATATCATTTTGACATTCATTTGCAAAATGAATTTTGTGTGTTTCAGTCTTTTTCTTTAACAATCAAACTCTTAAATCAGAACAGAACAGATCAGATTTGTTTATTGTATGATACGGTGCAAATCAGGCCTTGGCCCATCAAAGAAACCACCCAACACCCACCACCCCAACTGTCCAGCCCACCTTAAATCTTAGAGCTGGAGCCAGGCTTTGTACAAATCGATTTAGTTATTACAATTCAGATAAGTCCCATTGAGACAGAGAGAGAAAGAGTAATGAGGTGAGGGGAATATTTCAAATGATCTTGAACCCTGCTTGTCACCGATGGCCTGTAGAAACCCAGTTCTCCACTTACGGTTATTAGAATGAAATGAGCTCAGGTTAATTGAGAAATGCATTTAAACCAGACGAGAAGCACGACTCTTGATTGAACAGCTGTCAATAGATTTAGTCAGAGTAATTGATCCCTAATTAACTATGGACATAAGGATAAACATCAAAAGGTTTCGATTTTTTTCTCATGTATGTTCATCATATTGATAAAGAGAAATTGATTTATGTTTAACCGTAGTTAACTATAAAGCCATTAAATTGTAAAATAAATTAATAAGACAGAAGTAGAGTGTAGCCTGATCCACCAGCCTGTATCCTCAGCACAAGGATATTCCATGGTTCTCAGCTGGGAAGTAATGTCCTAAAAGTCTTTTCTTAAACTAATTATATTTAAATAATAATTAAAGTACTAAATCTGTTAACACATATGTATTAGTAAGAACAGGAACTAAAAACAGCAGTCACTGTGAACAGGACTCAAAATGTCATATTTCTTAATTTGGAGAAAAATCAGACACACCACTGATAACCCAAACAATTTTCAATTCAGTGTATAACCTGTGCGAACAAACGTTCAGTTTTCCCCTTAGGTTTGTATTGGCAACTTGTGTGCTTTTTCACTCTTCAGAGACAGTTAGTCATGTTCAGCTATAGTCTAGAGCAGAGTAGTAGTGTTTTACAATCTCCACAGTGACAAATTATGCATTTGGAGCATTATTTTTTAAAGCATTACCTTTTACACTTGACAAATAAATAAATAAATTCATATAAATTCAGTCTATTTTTAGATTTATTTTATTATTATTTTATTTTTTATTTTTATTTTTAGAAATAAGTTTGCCTAAGAGCGAAATGTGTGTACATTTTTCTTATTTTGCCAAAATATCGTGTTTTCTTTATTTAGTACTGCCCTTCAGAAGCTACAGAAGATACTTACATGTTTCCCAGAAGACAAAACAAGTTCAGTTTACCCTGATATTCAAATTCAAAAAGTTTTCTCCCCCCAGCTCTTAATGCATGGTTTTTCCTTCTGGAGCATCAGTGAGCATTTAAACTAATGAATAACAATCACTAAAACACACACACACACACAGTTGTGGTTCATTCAGGTAACAACACAGTATTAAAGATCAAGTGTGTGTAAACTTTTACACAGGGTCATTTTTATAAATGCAACTATTATTTTCTCTTGTGGACTATATGTATAACATTTTTATGTGAAATATCTTGTTCAGGTCAGTACTAAAAAATAGCATGCATTATGTATTATCCCTCTTATTTTGCTAAAATAATTACATTTTGCAGATTATGCATGGTGTATGTAAACTTTTGACCATTTGACTTCGACAATGTTAGACTCAAAGTTGCAACGGTTGAGAACCACTGGTCTAGTCATTACATTAGTAAGATGCACATACTGTACGTACCAACAGATGGCGACCTCCACCAGTCTTTCAGTAAGAAATGAACTACTGTGAACAAGCTCGCACCAAAACTTTATTTGAGAAGGGCAGACATATAGTAACTATTTAACATATTGTCATTCTGTTAAGGAAAAAAAGTCATTTTAAATGTTTAATGACAAAACAAGTGAGTATTTTAACGTTCCTAAATAAAACTGCGTTGTTTTATTTAATTAAAAATGACTTTATTGCTTTTTTCTCAAATTACCTCTGCCAAGGGACAGTCACTTACGTGACATGAAACAAAACTATATTTTAACTGTTTTAACGTATTGCTTCGTACTTTCGTAATATTTTCTTAGTAAATCAGCAATGTTGGCAGGTTTAGGTTAACCTAATCTTAGAGCGAAAACTGAGTAAGTATTTACACGAATCTGGATATTTAGATTTTGATACATGATTTTACTGGTTAACAACGTACCAGTGCCACAGACTCATCTACTCATATAATAAAATTCAGTTCAGATTATCCAACTACCATCTACAGTTCAGGCAAACAAACGCGATTTCAGCGTCAGCGGTGCAATTTCTAAAACACACTCACCAATGACGAGAAATAGAAAGCAAGCAACGTGCATAGCCCTCATATATAGTTACACAATAACAGAGAGCAGTAAACACAAGTTTTGGAGTGGCAAAACGGGATGTCTTTGTCTTGTTGCCGTGCTTCACGCAGAAGCGCTGAGCGTGCACTGAGTCGCGTGTGGTTTTTGGTTTGGGTTACAGCGCAACTGAATGCCACAGTGCTGTCGCGCGCTCAGTCGTATGAGCATATCTTGAGAGCTGGAGTTTTATTCTGCTGCCTTGCGCCTCATTTTCTGCCTGTTTCTTATATGTCTAATGAGTGTTAATCCAAGAAACAATTCCATATCGGTTAGTGACAGTTTTGGACCAGGTTACGGAGCATTTTTCTTATATACTCTGGATGTACATTGTGACCAACGATGTTTCAATGGACCTGAATGAGGAAGGATTATTCTTTTCATCGTCAAAACAATAAATCGCGTGTTTGAACAAACTTACCCACGGATAAAAAAAGCGCAATGATCATCGCCGCGATTTACATCGTTTTACCGCTGTTGGGTGAGTTTGAATGCGGTTTTACATATTCAGTGATTGATTGCATTCAATACACAAATATAGCAGTCGATTAGTACACAGACTGGCAGTATTATATTTAAGATTAAAACTCAGATGTCATCAAAAATACTTTTTCACACTGTAGTCTTGTTTATTCTGTCCATTATATAGGATACAAAATATGTTTTATAAGATCTTACAATTGTCCCATAACTAGGACATATTTTAGCTTTTGAGGATTAGCTCTGTTTTACTTTCCACTTAAGTCTGCTTAAACCTAATATTTTAATCTCTAAAGCACCTTGAGTTTATTAAACCGTTATAATCTCGAACAATATTAACTCGAAACTCATACACTACTTTTAAAAATGTGGGAAAATTATGCAAATGAAATATTAATTTATTATTACGTTTATTATTGTTATTATTATTTTCATCATCGACAGTCTTGAGTAGCCTAGTTGTTGAAGCGTTCCAGTAAAACGCAATCCTATCCGTGATATAATTATTTCTATTGTCGTCCTCCATAGATGTGCTGTTATCTGCCGAGGAGTCTTACTTTACTAGTTCAAACCGGCTGGACTGTGTGAAGGCGAACGAGCTGTGTTTGAAGGAGCCGGGATGCAGCACAAAGTATCGAACTATGAGGCAGTGCGTGGCGGGGAGGGAGACCAACTTCAGTATGGTGACTGGAGTGGAGGCGAAGGATGAATGCCGGCTTGCTTTGGACGCTTTAAAGCAGAGCCCTTTGTATAACTGCCGTTGTAAAAGAGGCATGAAGAAAGAAAAGAACTGCCTGCGCATCTACTGGGGGATCTATCAGCATTTACAGGGTGCGCGGACTTGTCTTCTCACATTGTGCACTGTGAACATATGAAGCTGTGATAATATTGCAGCATAAAGTTATGCACGTAATTTTTTCTCACATTGTTTATTTTTAATACTTGGCAACCAATAATACTAAGCTAAGGAAGTTGCTTTTCTGGGTTCTGTTATCAGATAGGGTCACTGTAAAGTCTTCAAATGCCTCTCTGAAGTGTGTCCATTAAAGTTTATGGAGTGTGAGGTCATCTGATGCTTTATGTTAGTGTATGTGTGTGTGCTGGAGGGGGGCAGGAACTTTCTCAATTCAGCTGACCAGTATAACTAATCAACCATAAGCTGGCTTTGGAAACGTAAACCAGTTCAATGAATCAATGACCCAAATACTAAACTAACATAAAGGAGAGTTTACAGATTTATTTATTGCTTACATTTGATTACATGGTCACATGTCATTTGTTTATTACAGGGAATGATTTACTTGAGGATTCTCCATATGAGCCTGTGAACAGCCGGCTTTCTGATATTTTTCGACTCGCTCCCATCTATTCAGGTAGGATGTGCTTTTTTAATCTGCTTAATTTGTTTTTTACAACAAGTGGATCACATAAAAACTGTTGGTTTTATTGCTACGTGGAGCAATGACTCTGATTTGGTGTAGTTTAACCAGTGGGAATGGTTTTCTCTCTTATGTCCTATATGTTTTCCTCCCTCTCTTTCCTCTATATGCCCTTGTGGATGCATGCTATCTTCCTGATCCTCTGGATCTTGCATGGGGAGATATAGTTCTATGGTTAGTGCTCAGTGAACCATAATAAATGCTGTACATTTTTGCCAACTCTAGGGGCAATGCAATAGCTCGGCCGACGCATGGTGTTGCTGATTTGACAGTAGCATTTGAATGTGTTTTGTTTGGGGGAGGGGCTGCAGTGAAATTACTTTTTAAATGTGCCTGGGGTTACTGAGGCAAAATGTTTGGGAGGGTAGCAGGGGTTGTGTGAATCTGGCCTGAGATGCTGGATGCTGACTTGGATCATCCTCTAGGTGGCAATGTTGTTCCCTACTTCAGCATGGAGAGGGCCCTAATAATAATAAAAAAAAGAGCGGAGATGCGCTGTCAAAGGTGTGCACAACAGATGGTGACAGCAAAGGTTTAACAGCACCAGATGAAGTCAGATTGAAGGTTTTCATTTTCTGCAGCAACTGATTTTTTAAAACATTGCACTGAGAGAGGGTAAAGAAAAGAACACTTAATTATATTAGCAACTTACATTATAAAAACTTTTGAAATACTTCTTGAAATGCATTACTTATGACTAAGATTTGGAAATCAAATGTATTTTTTATATGAATAAATGTTGGTAACATTTTACTGGTTACTGTGTGAAAGTGTGTTAACAACGGACTCCCAGCTGTTACAGATTTGTAGTAGAAGAAAAAAAAACCTTAAACTTGAGAAGAAACATAAACCTTCCAAATTCAATGTCACTGGCAAGTCATGTCAATCAAAATAACGAAAGCGAAGAACCGCAAAGCCTGGATAGAGCTTACCTTAGGGAACCAGAATAAGGTGGTAAACACCACAGTAATTAAAATAACATGTACCCTGCTACTTTTCCCTCACACACTCTCCTTTTGTGGCTGTGAGAGCAGAAAGTTATGCCATAGTGCTCTAAATCTGAGGGTGCACCTTATTCCCCAACGGAAAGCTTTTTACGTTGATTGACGGCTGAGTTCCATGGCTAAGAAAAAGGCCAAGCGGGGAATCAGTTCCCCACCTACATGGGGATTTATGACACAGACACTCAGACTACAGTCTTGATGTCTGAGAGTAGTAGGTCACAGTTTTATTAGCACTTCCTTCACAACAGCTAGATGATTAAAGATTAACTGTTTTAATTGAATTTACATGTTTAATTTGTACGGGCTAATTGAGTTACATTATTTACATGTGTTTGTTTTAATGTTGTGGAGATGTGGTAACAATAAGCGAGTATAAATGTCTCAGCAATATAGTTATGCTTATAATCATTTCAAGTCTTAACAGAACTACTAAACTAATCTTTAATTTGTCCAGTAATTGAACTCAGAGAATCTTTGACTATAAATTTTAATACCTAACACCTACATACTATTTAATATTTAACATTTATACAGTAGTTTAGAAGGAGCAAGTTTGAATTTGTTAGATCTGATGAGTATTACATGATTCATTTATGTCACCTTAGATGATCAGATTTCCAGCTATAAATCTTGTTCCCTCAGAAATGGAATGTGTCTGCACTTTTTACCAATAGCCATTTGTTTTTGAAATCCCACACTTTAAAGGGATAGGTCATCCAAACCTGAAAATTCTGTTATCAATTACTCACCCTCATGTTGTTACAAACTCATAAACCGTTGTTCATCTTCAGAACACATAATAAGATATTTCTGATGAAATCTGAGAGCTCTCTGACCCTCCATAGACAGCAAGGGTTCTACCGTGTTTAGGGTCCAGAAAGGTACCAAGAACATCGACAAAATAGTCCATGTGACATC
This sequence comes from Labeo rohita, assembly GCF_022985175.1. Classification (NCBI taxonomy): domain Eukaryota; kingdom Metazoa; phylum Chordata; class Actinopteri; order Cypriniformes; family Cyprinidae; genus Labeo; species Labeo rohita. The sequence goes on along the minus strand of NC_066881.1, from coordinate 14,942,324 downwards.
ATTGGTTCGGATCGGTGCTGCCTATGGAGGGTCAGAGAGCTCTCAGATTTCATCAAAAATATCTTAATTTATGTTTTAAAGATGAACAAAGGTCTTACAGGTTTGGAACAGCATAAGGGTGAGTTATTAAAGGAGAAGTCCACTTCCAGAACAAAGATTTACAGATAATGTACTCATCCCCTTTTCATCCAAGATGTTCATGTCTTTCTTTCTTCAGTTGTAAAAGAAATTCTGTTTTTTGAGGAAAACTTTTCAGCATTTTTCTCTATATAGTGGACTTCTATGGTGCCCTGAGTTTGAACTCTAAAATGCAGTTTAAATGCGGCTTCAAACGATCCCAAATGTGGTTGTAAATGATCCCAGCCGAGGAAGAAGGGTCTTATCTAGCGAAACGATCGGTTATTTTCATAAAAATAATACAATTTATATACTTTATATCTAAAATGCTCATCTAGTCTTACTCTGCCTGAACTGTTTTTGTTCCGGTTCATGACAGTTAGGGTATGTCAAAAAACTCCCATCTCATGTTCTCCCTCAACTTCAAAATCATCCTATATCGCTGTTTTACCTTTTTGTTAAGGGTGTTTGATCTTCTTTGCATGTTCACTTAGCATAGACTGGATCGGTACTTCTGCAGCGATGTTGGTTGATTTTTAAATTTCTTTTTAGTTTGAGGGAGAAAATAAGATTGGAGTTTTGCAACATACCCTAACTGTCTTGAGCTTGAATACACAGACTTCAGGCAGAGCAAGACAAGACGAGTGTTTGAGATTAAAAAGTATTTAAATTGGATTATTTTTAAGAAAATAACCAATTGTTTTGCTAGATAAGACCCTTCTTCCTCAGCTGGGATCGTTTAACTGCATTTTGGAAGTTCAAACTCTGGGCACCATACCAGTC